>NW_006408693.1:583618-591763 GCF_000296735.1 Chrysochloris asiatica
CAAGAAATCAAACTACTTATTGCATTAGGCATCTGTTACACAAGACTCTTTAAAGTGTTGAAGAGCAAAGATTTCAGTTTGATGATTCACCTGATCTGACCCTAGCCATAGTAATTTTCAGTAATCTCATATACATGTGTTAGATAATGAATAAGGAAGACCATAGAATTGGTGTATTTCAGTTATGGTGTCGAAGGAGAATATTTAAAATACCATAGACAGCCAAAAGATCAAACCATTCTGTGTTGGAAGAAATATAGCCAGGATGCTCCTTGGAAGCCAGATGGCCAGATTTTGTGTCTCATACTTCAAACAGTATCAGAAGAGACAAATACCTAGAGAAGGATATCATTTTGGTAAAGCAGAGGGTCAGAAAAAAAGAGAAAGACCCCCCAATGAGATGAATTGGCAAAGTTGCAGCAGCAATCTGCTCAAAAGTAGCAGTGATTGTGAAGTTGTTGCAGAATCAGGCAGTGTTTTGTTCTGTTGTGCACAGGGTCACTATGAGTTGGTACTGACTTGATGACATCTAGCAACGTCCATCGGAACCAGTTTGATGGTATTTATCAACAACAATGGTTTACTTTTAGACTGAAGAATTAAGTGTTCATTTTGGAGTTTTAAAAAATGGTCTTTATCTTGTGTTTCATTTTGGAATTACAATATGCATTATATCTTTTAAACTATTCCTCCTAATTCTTTCCTTCTCTTCTTCATTCTTTCATTTCTTACTCTTATTTTCCTGCTACTAATGAGTACATACTTCATGACATTTTGTCTAGCATTTTATGTGGAATCTCTCATAAAGCCTCACTTCATAGACAAACAGTAACAATCTAGATGTTTTATCTTTACTTTCATATTAATGAGGAAATTAAAATATAGGACAATTAATTTATAGTAAATTGAATAGATGCAATTGTAAATGAGCTCAACTTATGAACAATATTGATTCTCATAGTCAAATTATTACAAAAACAAAAGGCAGAAGAAGTAATATGTCATTGCGGTTCTTAGTGGAAAAAAAGCATTATCTCTTGTGTTATGATTATCAAAGCATGGTCCTTGGACCAGCAATGTCAGTATCACTTGGGAACATGCCAGAAATGCTGACACTAAGACATGCTACCAAGTGGTGGAAATTGAAAACTTACTATTTCTTGCAAGTAAATAGTTAATAACTGATTACTTATAGAAAGCAAACAATAAACGATAGGAGCAGATGTGAAGTGAATTGGTTTTCTCTATCTCTGTGAGTACTCCACTTAGCATCTCACTTAACATTTTAAGAGAGTAATGCACTTATGTCTAAAATGAGACCTGCTCACCCTTCTCAAATCATCCATGTCAATTTTTGTGGATCAAGTTTCAGCATGTGTAACTGTCTCTCTTAGTTGCTGTGTTGTCTACTTGGGTGTGCCATGGCTGTGTTTATTCTAGCAATTTTCCCCTCTCTCTCTGCTTTTCTTGGCAGAATCTGAGACCCTGTACTTACTGGCCTAGCTCGCAGACAACAGCTTCAAAACAACTTTGGGACAGTACCAGGATTAGGTCTGCATTATGACAGCTCTTGAGGCAAAACTGTTTTACAGGCAACTCCTTTGCAGTGTATGCTCATGTCTCTGTGGATAACCTGTGGGCTTTAGGATTACAGGTCTCAGAACAACTCAGGTATCTGATTCTGCTAAAGGCAGGCTATGCTTGGTCATCACACTGTCACTGGCTTTACTTGGGTATCTGTCTGTAGGAAATCAATCAGACAGTAGCTGCTTCCTTCTAATGAGTTGACCTGCTCTACTGGGGTGGTCAGCTCTTTTGGCAACATCCTGTCTAGAGGTGCCCAGCTTCATTGGTGATCTACTGCTCAAAGATGCCCAGTTCCGCTCTCTAGGCCTATTATGTCACGTGTCACCATCTGCTCTGTTGGCCAACTTGCCCACAGCAACTGTCTTCCAGTTTCACGGTTTCAGCTGCTCTTACTGCTGCCACCACTTCTCTGCTGCTCGGGCTCTGCTATGTTTGCTGCATTTATCTTGGTTTTCAGTGTTGTCAGCTCAGTTTTTACCAGCTCAGTATAGTCCTTGCACTCTGATCTAGAAGGCTCTCAGTGAAGAAACGCTGGGTGCAAAAAACACTTTCCTCTTCAGGTTCTTACTAATCATATTGTGGTTCTTTAGTGCCTTCCAATCTGTTATGATTCATAGCAACCTTGCTTAGGGTTTCCAAAGAGTAGTTGGTGGATTTGAACTGCTGATCTTGCAGTTCAAGCTGACCTTGTGGTTCAGTGCATACCCTATAGCACTATAACAAGACTCCTGTGTTAATCAGGAGGTTTCCCAAAATATCTCTGTGAGATGGGTGCTTACAGAAGGAAATTGTCAGTTTCAAGGTGTGATTTTCATACACTAATCAATTCTTTAGGTGGATTGCAAACCATTTATGAGGAAAGCAAATTGACCATTCATCGCAAGGTTGCATGTGTATTTAGCAAACTTGCCAGTGTTTTGGCAGATTGCAGCAGACCAATCATTTGGGTAGATTACAAACCCAATGCTAACAAGACAATATAAGAGAAAATTATTGCACCATAACTTTTTAGTTGATTTTCCATTTTTGTCCTATTTAAATTGCATTTCATTTTACATTCATTACCTTATTTTGTCTGCTTTCTTTTACATCTGCTTTTTAGTTTAACCTATTCTAGGAACTTGCTAATCATGTTGCTGATAGGTATCACCAACAGAAACAAAACTCTGACTGATATTGTATCATCCTCTCAACAAGTGACAATCCATCTCATTGAGAGTCTTCCTCTTTCACACTGACCGTCTGCATTACCAAGCATGATGTTCCTCAACTGCTCATATGTAAATTCAAGTGGAAGCTGAAGAAAATGAAAACAAGTACATGAGTGCCAAAGCGTGACCTTGAGTATATACAACTTGAATTTAGAGACCATTTCAAGAATAGGTTTGACATGTTGAAGACTAATGATGAAAGACATGATGAGTTTAGAATCACATAAAGGATATCATACATGAAGAAAGCAAAAGTTAACTAAAAAGATAGAAAAGGAAGAAAAAAATGAAAATTGTTGTTAGAAGAGACTATGAGACTTGCTCATAAAAATAGAGTAACTTAAGTGAAAGAGTAAATGATAAATAGAGCTAAACAGACGACTTCAAAAGCCAACTCAAAAGGCAGGTTGAAGTATTATAATGAAATATAAAAAGATCTTACCCAAAAGAAAAGAAAATGCTCAGTATTTCTCAAGGTGAAAAAAAAAAAAAATTGAGAAAGAACAAAATCAAGCTTCAAGTTGCAAGGTTGAAAGGCTCAATGGGCAAAATATTGAATGATGCAGAAAGCATAAAAGAAAAAGAAGGAAGGAACACACAGAGTATTGTACCAGAAAGATCTATTCTACATTCAACCATTCCAGGAGATTTTATTTGATCATGAGTCAAGGGTACTGAAGGAAGAAGTAAAAGATGCACTGGAGCACTGGCAAAAACAAGGCTCCAGGAACTGACAGAATACAAACTGAGATGTTTCAATGTAATTGTTAATTGTAGTTTATTATTTTTATTCCTATATTTATCTAACTTAAACCTTCACACTCTTTACTTAATGATGTATTGTTCTGGCTGTTGTGTTTGGTAGAGTTGGTTCCAACTCATAGTGACCCTATATAGGGTTTCTGAGGAAAGGTTGATGGGTTTGAACCACTGACCTAGTTGTTAGCAGTCCAGTGCTTATCCTACAGCATCATACCAGGACTCCTGATTTACATTGGGCAAATCTGCTGCACAAGACCTCTTTAAAGTGTTGAAGAGCAAAGCTTTCAGTTTGAGGAAGAAGATGTTCCTGATCTAAGCCATGGTATTTTCAATAACCTCATATGCATGTGAAAATTGGACAATAAATAAGGAAGACCATAGGAGAACTGATGCATCTGAATTATGGTGTTGGAGAAGAATATTGAAAGTACCATGGATTGTCAAAAGAACAAACCCAACTTTTGTTTTTGTTAGGTGTCATCAAGTTGGTACCAGTTGATAGCAACCCTATGCACAGCAGAATGAAACACTGCCCGGTCCTGCAACAACCTCTCAACCGCTGATGTGTTTGAACTCATTGTGATACCACTGTGCAGATCCATCTCGTTGGGGGTCTTCCCCTTTTTCTCTGGCCCTCCACATTACCAAAACTTCTCCAAAGACTGTCCCCTCCTGATAATATATCCAATATATGATAGATAAAGTCTGGCCATCCTGGCTTCCAAAGACCACTTTAACTGTACTTCCTCCAGCACAGATATGTTTGTTCTTTTGGAAATCCATGGTACTTTCAATATTCTTCAATGAGTTCTTTGAATTTTAAGTGTCTATCCTTGTATGTACTTGGAGATAAAATTTCCTCCAAACTCACGCTGTTATCACCATTCTGTATGGGCGTTATAAAATAAAATGGAGGATTACATATGGGAGGTTCTTAAGAACTAAAAAGAGAAGCAACATAAATCAGATTTAATTATACCTCACAGCCTAGAATTTAGTTACATTTTTATAGCTAACCTCAAAGAAAGCTGGGAAATCTATTGAATTCATACCTCAAGTCAAGAAAAAGAAAAAATTGGTTTGAAGATCAGCTAGTTTCACTCTGCAACATAGTCTCCATACTGTAATCATAGTCTTCAGTTCCTGACAGATTAATGTTACTCATTTTGTCTCTTGTTGACTCAATCATGCTGGCTCATTTCTTCTTGTTTATACATACATGCATTTTGGATTAATCTTGTATTTTGTTGGGAATATCATAGGGAATGTATTTTTTTCCTACCATATCACCAGTCAAAACTAAAAGACAACATTTCTTTTTATTTCCTTTTGAAGCTAGGCACTTTTTTTCTTCTCTTTTTGTGAGTGAGAGCAACAGAGGACTCAACATTTATACTTAGGAATAAGATCTTTTGAAAATTCAGACTTCTTGCTAGATTCTGTTTCTAAAAATTTCACATTCTACCTTAACTGTTTGCTGACATAAGCTTTAGGCTTCTGGTGTTCTGATTACCACTAACAACTAATGTCAAAAACAAAACTTATACAGAAATTTCTTCCATAGATTTCAATTTACTATTTATTTTGTCTTTTTGGACACTAATTTAAAATGTTGAGAATTTCTGTATACATTTACAATGACATTTGTTATATTTTCAACACAGTTGAATTTAAACAATTTAAACAATTTCTTACCCATTAATTTTTCTCTTTCTTTCACATTATTTTTGAAATTTTAATAATCATAATTTACTAAATGTTTAATAATAGTTGTTATGACTCTCCTACCAGATAGTCATGATTTTTGTTGCTGGTATAAAGTGCTGTTGAGTCAGTTCTATTTCATAGAAACCCTGTTTAAGATTTCCAAGGAACTGCTGGTGGGTTTGAACCACTGGCCTTGCCATTCAAACCAACTCTGTGGTCCAGTGCTTGTCATACAGCGCCAGGACAGACTACATGATGATCATTATTAATTATCTGCAGTTATGCCTCCTGAATTAAGCAATTTTCTTCTGAATCAATTTTATATCTCTGAAATATAGCTAAATCTAAATTAGACCTATTTACGCATTTTACAGGAGTCCTTATGTGGCACTGTATGGTAAGCAGTGGACTGCTAACCACAAGGTTGGCAGTTCAAACCCATCAGCCACTTCTTAGAAACAGGATACAGGCTTGATGTAAGTCATAACCAAATAAAAAAAACGTAACAACAATAACAACACATATTTTACGGGTATATTTACCTTCCATCTTTTTTTTTCAAAAAATTTTTTGTATATGAATTTAGTGAAGATTTACCGATCAGATCATCAGTTTTTACATTCAACATATCATACACTTGTATCATTTCAATGATTGCAATGCCCTTAATATGATGTCACATCCCACAAGCTTCCTGTATTTCTTGTTTTCATTCCTCCTTCTTTGCTCATGCTTCTGAATTTTGTCCTTATGTAAATTACGTTCTTTTGATCTTATATAGTTGACCGTTCTATAGTGTGTTTACCTCACTGGTGATGTTACACTCTTTATAAACCTATCTATAGCTTAGCTGAGAATACAGCCATGCAGTTGAGTTCAGTTAAAGAGTACCAGAGTGACCTAGTGCTACATTACATCTTTTATCCTACTCTTTCCATTGAAATTAATTCCTGCCATTATGTAGTGGGAGAAAGATGAGGCTTTCTACTCCCGTAAAGATTTACACCCTCGGAAACCCTATACAGGGTCGCTATGGGTCGGAACCGACTCGATGGCACATAACAACAACAACATTATGTAGTAAAAAATTTTGTGAATGTCTCCAAGACAACTCTCAATCACAGTTTCTCTATAAAATGTCCATTCCAACCCAACTTTTAATGAGTTTACTTGGGCTTGGAATTCTAGACTAATAATGATTTCTTCTGAGCACTATAAATATGTAACATCATCAGTTCTGACTCAATGCAACCCTACGCACAACAGAATGAAGCATTGTTAGGTCCTGTACCATCCTCACAATTGATAAATTTTATTCCACTTTTGCTGTCACTGTGCCAATTCACCCCTTTAGTAGTCTTCTTCTTTTTGGTTGACCCTCCCTTTTAACAAGCATATCATCCTTCGCCATTGACCGGTCCCGCTTAATAACATGTTCAAAATATAAAAGATAAAGTCTCAATATCCTTGCTTCTACTGAATATTCTGGCTGTACTTCCTCCAAGATAGATTTGTTTGTTCTTCTGGAAGTACATGGTATTTTTAATATTCTTCTCCAACACCATAATGCAAATGCATTGATTATTCTACAGTTTCTACACTCTTTCTTATTAATTGTCCAGTTTTCAGATGTATACGAGATGACTGAAAATATCATGACTTGGGTCAGTCACAATTAGACTTCAAATTGATGTCTTTGCTTTGTAACACTTTAAAGAGGCCTCGGGCAACAGATTTACCTAATACAATATATCATTTAATTCCATGACTGTTGTTTCTGTGAGTGTTGATTGTGGATTTGACAACTTCAATCTATTCTTCATTTAGCATGGTGCGATCTGTTGGTCCCATTGTGGGGATTTTGTTTTCTTTACATTGAGGTGCAATCCCCACTGAAGGCTGTGGTCTTTGATCTTCATCAGTATGTATTTTAAGTCCTCTTTACTTCCAGAAAGCAAGAATGCATAACCTGGATACCACAGATTGTTAATTGAGTCTTCCTCCAATCCTGATTCCACATTTTTAGTCTATTATACAGATTTTCAGAATATTTGCTTAGCTTACAGATTGAACAAGTATGGTGAAAGAATAAAATTTGGTACATATTTTACCTGATTTTAAACCATTCAGTACCCCTTGTTCTGTTTGAAGAACTGACTCTTTGTCTATGTAGGGTTTCCTCATGAGCACAATTAATTGTTCTGGAGTGCACATTCTCCACAATGTTATCCATAGCTTGTCATGATCCACACAGTCTGAAGCCTTCAAGTACTCAATAATGCACAATAAACATCATTCCAGTATTATCTGCTTTCAGCCAAGATCCATCTGAAGTCAGCTATCATATTTCTTGTTTCACCTTGTTGTCTGAATCTGGTATGAACTTCTAGAAGTTTACTGTCAATATACTGTTGCATTGGTTTTGAATTATCTTTAACAGAGTTGTTATTGCCTTTGATAGTAATGATATAGTCTTATTATTTTCATATTCTGTTGGGTCACCTCTTTTCAGAATGGTCATAAATATGGATTTCTTCCAATTAGCTGGCCATGTAGTTGTCTTCACATTTCCCGGCATAGATGAGTGAGTGCCTTCAGTGCTACATCAGTTTGTTGAAAGATTTCAATTTGTATTGCATCAATTTCCAGTGCCTTGTTCTTTTCCAATGCCTTAAGTGCACCTTAGAGATTGAAAACCTTATGAATAGCAGTGGAACACTGTCAGATAGAATGAGAATATTGAATTTAGAACCATGATGAATAGCGCCAGAATATTGCCAGATATAGGACCAGATTACGGGCCCCACAGATTGGAAAGCACTCAAAATACAAATGGGTCTATCTTCTTCTTCACTGCCTATGGAGGAGACAGCCATCT
>NW_006408693.1:594428-599506 GCF_000296735.1 Chrysochloris asiatica
TTGAACATCAACCATTTCCTTTTGGTACAATGACTATGTGTATTCCTTCCATCTTCTTATGATGCTTTCTGCATCATTCAATAATTTGCCCACAGAATCCTTCAATGATGGAAGTCAAGGCTTGAATTTTTTCTTCAGTTTCCCCAGCTTGAGAAATGTTGAGGCTGCTCTTCCTTTTGGGTTTTCTGATTCCAGATCTTTGCACATTTTGTTATAATATTTGGTTTTATCTTCTCGAGCTGACATTTGAAAATTTCTGTTCAGCTCTTGTACCTCCTCATTTCTTCCATTTGCTTTCACAGCTCTAAGCTGGAGAGCAAGTTTCAGTGTCTCTTCTGACATCTATTTTGACCTTTTCTTTCTTTCTTGTCTTCTTAATGGCTTTTTGCCTTCTCCTTGTATGATGTTCTTGATGTCATCCCACAACTCTTCTGGTTTTCGGTCCTTAGTGTTTAATGTACCAAATCTGTTCTTCAGATGATCTCTAAATTCAGGTGGGATATATTCAGAGGAGCTCTGGTAGCATAGTGGATACAAATCGGACTGCAAACCGCAAGGTCAGCAGTTCGAAACTACCAGCTATTCCGCGGGAGAAAGATGAGACATTCTGCTCTGATAAAGATTTACATACAGCCTCGGAAACCCTGTACAGGGTCGCTATGAGTCGGGACCGACTCCACGGCACATAACAACAACATATTCAAGGTCATATTTTGGCTTTTATGGACTTGTTCTCACTTTCTTCGGCTTTAGTTTGAATTTGCATATGAGCAAATTTTGGTCTGTTCCACAATCTGCCCCTGGCCTTGTTTTGACTGATGATACATATATAATATATATTATGAATGGGGAAGACACATAAAATTCATTTTAAAAATGGTGAATGTATAGCTTGATATTTACATGATGTATCTACTCTGGAAAGGTAATATAATGAAACAGATTTATAGTATTATATTTTTTATTTGTGAAACTCCAAAACTGACTATTTTTTCAGATTCAATTAGGAAATTAATTAGGCAAATCTTCTATGTTATTAATAATATGAGTTTAAAAAATCAAATGTTTTACACAAAATGATTTAAAAAAAAGTTTTGCCTAATTTTTTTTTTTCTCCAAATAGTCAGCTTTGCTATTTTAGGATGATAAACCATTTGATATCAAGTAAATTCCAACTCATGGAGACCTATGTATGTCAGATAAGATTTATTCTGTGTAGGAATTTTTAATGACTTCTTTTTTTCAGAAGTAGATTACCAGGTTTTTGTCCAGAGATGCTTTTGAGTGGACTTGAATCTCCAAATTTTCAGTTAGCAGCTAAGCACTTTAATCATTTGCACAACTCAAGGACTCTATTATAGAATTATATTCTTCCTATTCTTTTGTTCTTTTTTGTCCTGTTCCAATAGTTTACTTTTAATTTCTCAGTTAAAACATTGCATTTTAATTTCCTAATATTTAGCATATGTGTAAGTTTACTGGAGTCCTGGTGTGGCAATGCAGGAAAATGCACTGGAATGGAACCTCATTTTGAACCGCAAGGTTGATGGTTAGAATTTACCAATGACTCCTCAAAAACCCTTTACAGGATCTCTATGAGTTGGAAGAAACTTGACAGCAGTTAACAACAACATATGATTGTAGGAGTTCTGGGTGATCACAAACAGTAAAGCACTTGACTACTAGCCAAAAAGTTGGTGGTTTGACCCCTCCTACATGAAATACACAGATGGAATACATGGATCAGATTGAATACATCTATGAGATGAGAAAATGGAAGAGTTTATTATCCTGAGCCAAAACAAGATTAGGAGCCAACTATGGAACAGATCACCATTTGCTCATATCCAAGTTCAAGCTGAAGCTGGAGAAATTTAAGATAAGAGCCAAACATTGACCTTGAACATATCCCACCTGAATTTAGAGGCAATCTCAAGAACAGATTTGATGCATTAGACACTAAAGACTGAAAACCAGTAGAGTTGTTTGATGATATCAATAAACAGTAAAGCACTTAACAACTAGCCATAAAGCAAACAGTCAGTAAAGAGAAAGGATAGACAGAAACAATGAAAATGAATGTCAGAAGAGACTCTGGAGCTTGTTGTCCATCACAGAGATCCTAAAATGAATGAAAAAAAAGGAGGAAGTAAAAGAGATGAAGAGAAAATTTCAAAGGGCTGCTAGAGAAGACAAAGGAAAAGACTTGGAGTTAGAAAAACCAAAACAGAAGAACACACTCAGCATTTCTCCAGCTTAAAGAACTGAAGAAAAATTCAAGCCTCAACTTGCAATTTGATGAGTTCTATATGTTGTGAGGAGTCCTGGTGTGGTGCTGTGGCCAATGCATCAGACTGCAAAGTCATTTGAACTGTAAGGTCGGTGGTTCAAGCTCACCAGCTGCTCCTTGGAAACCCTATACAAAGTCGCTATGGGTTGGAATCAACTTGATGGCACTTAACAACAACAACAACAATGTGTTGTGAGCAACCACTCATCTGTCAGTATGTCATACTGTTGTGGTTGGTGAATTGTTGTGATTCTGGAAGCTATTTTAAATATCAGCAAGGTCACCCATAGTGGACAGGTTTCAGATGTGCTTCAGACGAAGACAAAGACGAAGGAGAGACAAACTACTTCCGAATATTAGGCACTGAAAACCTTATGAAGAGCAGAGAAACACTGTCAGATACCCTGACAGAAAATGAGCCTCTCAGGTTGGAAGTCACTCAAAATGCGATTAGGGAGGAGCTGCCTCCTCAAAATAGAGTTGACCGGGATGATTTAAATGAAGTAAAGTCCTTGGTAGTAAAGCCCTCAAGATATTTATTTGCTGATGGGGCACAACTCAAAATGAAGACAAACAGCTGTAGATATCCATTAATAATAGGAACATGGAATGTACAAGTATGAACCTAGGAAAATCAGAAATTGCCAAAAATTAAACTGAACACATAAACATTGATATCCTAGGCATTAGTGTGCTGAAATGGACTAGTATTGGCCATTGTGAATCTGACAATCATATGATTTACTATGACAGAATGACAAATTGAAGAAGAATGGTGTTGCATATATCATCAAAAAGAAGATATCAAGATCTGTCATGAGGTACAACACAATTTGTGACAGGATAATATCCATGTGGCTACAAGGAAGCCCAATTAATACCACTATTATTAAAATGTATTCACCATCTGCTAAAGCCAGTGAGGATGAAATAGAAGAATTTTACCAACTTCTTTTATCTGAAACTGATCAAACATGCAATCAAGATATAGTTATAATCACTGGTGATTGGAATGAAAAGGTTGGAAACAAAGAGGAAGGATCAGTAATTGGAAAATATGGCCTTGGTGATAGAAATGATGCTGGCGATCCCATGATCAATTCTGCAAAACCAATGATTTGTTCATTTCAACTACCTTTTTTTTAAACAGCATAAGAGACTACTATACACATGAACCTCATCTGATAGAATACAAATAAATCAAATTGACTACATCTGTGGAAAAAGACAATGGAAAAGCTCCATATCATCAGCTAAAACAAGGCCAGGGGCAGATGGTGGAAAAGACCACCAATTGTTCATATGCAAATTCAGACTGAAGTTGAAGAAAATCAAAACAAGTCTACGAGAGCCAAAATATGACCTTGAATATATCCCACCTGAGTTTAGAGATCATATGAAGAAAAAAAATTGATACATTAGGCATTACAGACCAGAAGAGTTCTGGGATGACATCAAGAATATCATACAGGAAGAAAGCAAAAGTCATTTAGAAAACAAGAGAGAAGGAAAAACCATGAACTCATATGGATGTCAGAAGAGGCTCTGAAACTTGCTCTCCAGTGTACAGATGCTAAAGCAAATGGAAGAAATGAGGCAGTACAAAGGCTTAACAGAAGTTTCAAAGTTCAGCTCAAGAAGACAAAGTCAAATATTATAATAAAGTGTGCAAAGATCTGGAGTTAGAAAACCAAAAGGGAAGAATATGCTAAGAATTCCTCAAGTTGAAGGAACTAAAGAAAAATTTCAAGCCTTGATTTTTGTTATTGACAGATTCTGTGGGCAAATTATTGAATGGTGCAGAAAGCATCAAAAGAATATGGAAGGAATACACAGAGTCATTGTACCAAAAGAAAATCGTCGATGTTCCACTGTTTCAAGAGGTAGGAAATGATCAAGAGCCAATGATACTGAAGGAGGAAGTCCAACATGCATTAAGTAATTGGCAAAGAACAAGGCACCAGGAATTGTTGGAAGAAAAATTGAAATATTTCAAGAAAGTGAGGTGGCACTGGAGGCACTCACTCATCTATACCAAGAAATTTGTTGAACAACTATCTAGCCAACTCATTGGAAGAGATCCATATTTGTGCCCATTCCAAAGAGAGGTGACCCAACGGAATGTGGAAATCATTGGACAATATCTTTGATAACCCATGAGAGTAAAGTTTTACTAAAGTTAATACAGAAATGGCTGCAAGCATACATTGAAAGAGAACTCTCAGAGGTTCAAGCTGGATTCAGAAGAGGACATGCAACAAGGGATATCATTGTTGACGTCACATGGACCTTGGCTGAAAGCAGAGAATATCACAAAAATGTTACCTGTGCTTTATTGATTGCACAAAGGCCTTTGATTCTGTGTATCATGACAAGCTATAGACAACATGGACAAGTATGAGTATTCTGGAACTCTTAATTGTGCTTATGAGGAACCTGTAAACAGATCAAGAGGCAGTTGTTGGAACAGAACATGGGAACACTGAATGGGAAACTCTGTACAGGATCACTATGAGTTGGAACCAACTCCATGGCACATAACCACCACCACCAAGGTGTGTGACAGGGTTGTATTCTTTCACCATAATTATTCAACCTGTATGCTGAGTGAATAATCCAAGAAGCTGGGTTGTATGAAGAAAAATGTGGCATCAGATTTGGAGGAAGACTCAGTAACAATCTGCAGTATGCAGATGATACAACCTTGCTTGCTGAAAGTGAAGAGGACTTAAAACATTTACTGATGAAAATCAAAGAGCACAGCCTTTGGTATGGATTGCATCTCAAT
>NW_006408693.1:600216-611110 GCF_000296735.1 Chrysochloris asiatica
GATTGCTAACCACAAAGTTGGTAGTTCAAAACCATGAGCTATTCTTTGGAAATGTTGTACAGGGTCACTATGAATTGGAACACTCATAGTACTTAATAACAATGATGTGCAAATTATCGACTAATGCAGAAAGAATCAAAATAAGATGGAAAGATTGCACAGAGTCACTATGCCAAAAAGAAATTGTCCATTTTTTAAAATTTCAAGAGGCAGCATATTATCAAGAATCGGTGGTACTGAAGAAAGAAGTCTATGTTGCAATGAAGGCAATTATTTAAAAAAAAAAAATCTCTAAGAACGGATGGAACACAAATTGATTGATGGAATACAACTGGACATATTTCAATGAACTAATGCAGTGTTGGAGGTGTTCACTCATCTATGCCAATAAATATGGAAGACAGCTACCTAGCCAACTGATTAGAGATGACCCATATTTGTGCTCATATATAAGAGAGGTGACCCAAGGAAATGCAAAAATCATTGGAGAATATCATTAGTATCACATGTGATTGATTTTTGCTTATGATAATTGAAAAACAGCAGCAACAGTACATCGATAGGAAATGTCCAGAAAGAGGACACAAAGGAAGGAATATCATTACTGATGTCAGATGACTCTTGGCAGAAAACAGATAATACCAGAAAGATGTTTGGTTTTGCTTTAATGATTATGCAAAGGCTTTCAACTGTGTGTATCATGATAAACTATGGATAACATTTTGAAGAAGAGGTATTCTAGAACCCATAATTGTGCTGATGAGGAACATGTACATACACTAAGAGAATAAGGGGATATCGTATGGTCCGAAATCAGGAAAGGTATGTGCCAAGGGTTTTCTTACACTGTATTTATTCAATCTGTATGCTGGGTAATAATTAGAGAAAATGGATTATATGAAAAAGAATGTGGCATTAATATTGGAGGAAGACTTATTGACAACCTTCACTGTGCAGATGATACAATCTTGCTTTCTGGAAGCAAACAAGATTTAAAATATTTACTGATAAATATAGAAGATCACAGTCTTCATTAGGAATTGCATCTCAAAGTGGAAAAAAAAAATCCTCACAACTGGCCTAGTATATAACATCATGATCAATGGAGAAAAAAAAATTAAGTTTTGTTAATGGAAAAAAAATAAGTTTTCTTCGATCCACAATTAACACACAATCAAACAATGAATTGCATTAGGAAAATCTGTTGCACAACTCCTTTTTAAATTGTTCAGGAACAAACCAATCTGTCTTAGAAGTACAGCCTGAATACTCCTTAGAAGTCAGGATGGTGGAACTTTGTCTATCTTATTTTGTCTAACTTTGTCTTACTTTTTCTAACTTTGTCTATCTTACTTTGGGCACGCTATCAGGGAGTCCAATCCTTGAAGAAGGTTATTGTGCTTGGTAAAGCAAGGGCTAAGTAAAAAATAGGAAGACTGGCACAGTGGCAGCAGCAATAGGCTTAAATGTAACAACAACGGTGAGATGGGGCCGAACTAGGTAATCTTTCATTCTATTGTGCATACGGTTGCTATGAATTGGAGTTGACTCAATGGCAGCTAATAACAACAACAACAACAACACGTGTTTTCTAAATAGAACCTAGAACAATAGTTGACATGCAACATATGCATACTGAATGAAGAATACTTTTTGATGACTTGGCAGACTCTGTGGTTGACCAATCTAATTTCCGTTCCTAATAACATTTTCCCTCTTCCCATAAAAAAAAAAAAAAAAAATTGTAATTGTTGAGGCTGGAGATTTTACTTGCTCACTCTCCCACCCTTCATTCCCCTTGTTGTTGTCAGTTGTCTTACTCTCAGTTGTGACTCATAGTGGCACTGTGTAGAGGTTCCAAGGCTGTAAATCTCTGCAGGAGGTGGGTTGCAGCCATAAAACTCGTGGTTAGCAATCCATTGCTTATTCTACACACCCACCATACTCCTTTCATTGCCTCTAGAAGAGTCTGTATGACAGATAGGGACAATGAGATGAATATAAAAATCTGTAAGATATCAGCAGTCTGAATCTATCAGCTCTTGAGAAGAAAGATGAGGCTTTCTGCTCCTGTCAAAATTGACAGCCTTGGAAACCCTATGCAGGGTTGCTATGAGTCAGGACTGACTCCACCACACACAACCATTACTACACGAAGTGCTTATGAGAAAACATTTACTTTCTTAATACAAGGAACAGTTTATACTCAGAACCATTCTTACATCTTTTTCCTGAATTAAATGTGAATATTTAAGTCAAGGCAGAGATATTATTGTTTAGGGGAAATTCCATGAAAAATGCAATATGGTAGTACAAATTACTGATCTGCTACAGATATTAACAGGAGTGTGTGGCTCCAAACAATACACTGGACTGCAAACCACAGGTTGTACTGAGAACCAGAAGGTCCAAGATTAGAGTCTACCAGCCACTCCTCAGGAGAAATATGAGGCTTTCTGCTCCTGTGAAGAATTAAAGTCTAGCCTCAGAAGCAGTATATGAGGTCAGTATGCACTGAATTTGATTTCTTGACAGCCGCTTCCATGAGTGTTGATAGTGGATCCAAGCAAAATGAGGTTTCGGCAGCTTCATTCTTTTCTCCATTTATCATGATATTATTTATGAGTCCAGGGGTGAGAACTTTTATTTTCTTTACATTGAAATACAACCCACAACATGGCTGTGGTCTTTGATCTCCATAAGTATTTTAAGTATTATATTAAGCAAATCTACTGCACAAGATCTTTTTAAAGTGTTCAAGAGCAAAGACACCAGTTTGATGACAAAGGTGTGCCTGACCCAGGACATGGTATTTTGAACAGCCTCATATGCATGTGAAAATTGAACAATAAATAAGGAAGACTCTCGAGGTAGTGATGCATTGAGTTATGGTGTTGGAAAAGAATATCAAAAACACCATGGACTGCCAAAAGAGCAAACAAATCTGTGTTGGAAGAATTACAGACATTATACTCCTTAGAAGCCAGGATGGTGAGATTTCTCATACTTCAGATACATTATCAGATGGGACCAGTCCCTAGAGGAGGACATCATGCTAGGTAAAATGGAGGGTCAGAAAAAAAAGAGGAAGACCCACAATGAGATAAATCGGCACAGTGGCAACAGAAATGGGTTCAAACTGAGCAAAGATTCCAAAGATTCTGAGATGGCACATTACAGGGCAGATTTTACTTTGTTGTGCATAGGTTTGCTATGCATCAGAACAGACTCAAATGCACCTAACAACAGCAACAACATGAGTTTGAATCCACTCACCAGCATTTACAACAATGGCTATTGTCATCATCACATCTCTCTTTTTTATATTATAAAAAGAGAAAGCTGTCAGATACAATACAGCCATCATTGAAAAGGATATCCTTGATAATGATGAATAAAAATAATAAGCATATTTTGCAAGCAAGGTTATAGATATCACTAAAATACAGTGACTGTGCCCATTCATTGTTAGATCACAATGACTCTTTACTCAATCCTCTGAGCTCAACCTCATTCACTAGAAAATTCAGAGCCAATGATTTCAATAGTTCTATCATCCAAACCTGTATTTATTCTTACATGTTGAGTAATATGTACATTTCAAATCCTAAAACAAATGTCTGTGATAGAGAGTTAAATCTATTTACTGTTAGAGAACAAATACTCTGTTAACTTAATTTCAATATAGGTTCAACTCCTAAACACAAGATTTTCAGATAGTGTGATTTATATTTTTAGAAAAAAAAAAGTGATGAGATAAACTATATCCAAGAAACCATTGTTTTCATCCTTCATCTCAAACTATTAAAATAGGAATGCAATGAAAGATGGTACTTGAGTGTTCATGTTCACTATTTCAGTAATTATTTGATAATTTATTAAGGTTTTTCTCATTTGTTTCTCTCCAAGGCATAATAATGGCCAAAGTGTCTTCTAATACATATTTTTAAATGTTTAATGTATAATTTAGTAGGTTCTTTTCTTTCTGTGTGCAGATGCCAGATGAAGAGTTTTCTCCAAATGGATTTTTCAGACTTTCTTTCTGTCTATGTATTAAAAAAACAGTTCCCCTCTGGTATTTTAGCAAATTCAAGAAACAAATCTGCTACCATTAGCCTTACCATGCTGGGTTGGAGGTTCTTCATAAACCTTTGCATGGTCATTTTATTTTTATAGCCTTTATTGAGAAAAAACCATAAAGTAGCCTAAACTATAAAAAGAATCAAAGACTAACATATCTTTGCTTTACAAAGGCATATTTTCCATTATTTGAAGTATTTCAAGATCTGAACAAATTTATTGAATATATCATGACCCCTTTTAAATTTCTGGATCATTAAGAAACGAAAGAACAAGGAAAAAACATCTCACAGAAACTGCATAGGAAATTGCCTGAACAAACAGAGAAAAGAAATAATGGTATTCAGAAAATTATTTTATATTAAAATGCTAATTCTGCAATATTTTTATTTGGATAATTCAATCAAAATATGATTTGTTTTAAACCTGAGAATTTTGCTTATTAACTTAATTAAATCTTCTCTTTTGTAGTAAAGTTCTCTGGTGGATTAGTCTCAAGTGGAATATTGAAGATACAAACTGTTTTCTTCAATATAAGTAATCAAAATATTTTCAAAGTTATATTTTCTTCTACCTCCAAGCTAGGAAAGATATCCAACTATGTAGTTACTGTTGTTCAGTGCCGTAGAGGAAGTTCTATCTCATAGTAACCCCCTTTTCAACTAAAGGAAACACTGCCAATTCCTCTACCACTCATATTCACTCCTGTGTTCGAGACTATTGTTACAGCCATCTTGCGAAGGGTGTTCCTCTTTTCGCTGACCCTCTGCTTTACCAGACTTTATGCCCTTCTCCAAGGACTGGTCCCTCTAGATGACAAGTCCAAAGTATATGAGACAAAGTCTGGCCATCTTTACTTCTAAGGTACTTTTTAGCTTTCTGTACTTCTAAGACAGATGTGTTCATTTTTCTGGCAGTCCATGGTATATTCAACATTCTTCAACAACACTATAATTCAAGTGCACAGATTGCTTTTAAGTCTTACTTATGCATTGTCCAGTTTTTGAATGCATATGAGGCAATTTAAAATACCACGACTCAGGCCAAGCACACCTTTGTCTTCAAAATGATACCATTGCTCTTTATCACTTACTTTGAAATGTCTTTTGCAGCAGATTTCTTTAATGCAATACATCATTTGATTTCTTGGCCACTGCTTCCATGGATATTGATTGAGGATCCATATAAAATGAAATTCTTGAGAACTTCAATATTTTCTTTATTTATTGGTCCAGTTCATTTATTGATCCAGTTGTAAGGATTTTGTTGACTTTTCATTGTCGTGTAACCTATACTGAAGGCTGTAGTATTTGATCTAACTGTAGTATATTTTGAATTAATGGTGAATTGTTATATCCAGGGACTTAGATTCATCTAGTTATTTCAATTATGTATTATACCTTAAGAAAATATTGTCTTAAAATTTTATTATTAGAAATTTACATTATAAATTATGTAAAACAATATAATGAATCATATATAATAGCCTATTGATTCCTATTCCTATGTATTAATAGTACAATAAGTAGAATACCTGCATGTCATATAACATAGTAAGTATGTGTGAAACATTATTTAATATTTGAGTAACTTTTAACTCCCTCCTTTTTCTCATCTTTCTCCTTAAAATTCATATCTCTCATTTTCTTTCTTATAGTGTTAATTTCAATTAATTAATGAATTTTGTCATTTTTTCTGACTTTGACATTTATCAAAATTATATCACACAATGTATACTCTTTAAGGGCTGGTTTTTGTTTCTCACCACATTTTGTTCCCTTTGGTGTCTGTAGATATCTCCTTATTCATTCTCAATATTGTTTTTATACTTCTTGCATACATTAATGACTCTAAATGTCCATAAGAATAGATCTTTGTTTTAACGTTTAAATTTCAATATGTTTAATACAATGTATAATTATACTGAGCAAATATTTTAGGTTTGATGATTATTTTCTTATCACCTAAAATATATTCATTTTCTGACCTCTCTGTTATTACTGAGCAATCAATTATCTGTCTAACTTTTGCTCCTTTATGTGCAATTTTGTTTTTTTTTTTTCTCTGTTATAAAGATGTTATACTTATCTTTGAAGCTATAATGTTTCTTTATATTTAACCCTGCTTAAAATATGCTGGACTTATGATCCAAGGATTCATGAGGATACTGTGAATTCTTTTTTGAGATCATACCCATTCAGTTGTCTATTAATTTGTTGAGCTACCTAGCATCTCATGGGTGAACTCATCTGAAAGTTCACTTATTCACATATATATTGCTTCCACAGGAAGACTTGAACACTTTGTAACTGAAATAGTTGTGTCTTTTCAGTTATAGATCTATATATGTATGTGTTCTCTCCAACATGAAAACTTCATGGTGGTTTGATTTCTTAAATGGCAGTTTAGAGCTCCAAGGACACTTGTTCTAAGAGGGAGATCCAGAGGAAATCTGTATTGCCATTTTTGACATTGCCTCAAAAGTCACAGTGTTAACTAAGTCATGCTCTATTGATTGTAGAAGTTTAAAAGTTCCACCTTGGTTCAAGGTAAGGGAACTTTGTTCTAAGAGGATATAAAATGAGATATATACTGGTGGAGCCATATTTAGAAATTATAATCTGCCACAGGATTCTAATTACTCAATACTTTTCAGAAAAATGTTTTACTAGAGCTTGTTTGGAAAATGCAGAAATGTGGATGTAAGCTTGGGAGGGATATTATGGTTTCAAATTGCCAAAATAACCTCCTTTCCAATCCAAAGTAACACAAATAGATCTCTTTTGTGGGCCTAATTTGTTGTTGTTAAGTTTATAATTTCCTCAAATATTTGATGCTTCTTTAAGTTGAATTATCCATTTCAACTCCCTACACTATACTAATCAAAGCACACTCTAGACCATACAGGTCATCTCTATATGTCTGCTAAAACTTAAAATTGATAGTTGTTACCCTTAAAGGAGGGGTGAAGTTAGGGAAAGAAGAAAACATGGGGAGTGCCTGGGGTTTTAGTCATAGTTTATGTTCTGATCTGTGTGCCGGTTAAACAGGTGAGTTCACTTTATGAAAAATAACTGATGTGCACATTATAATTTGTATGCATTAATATACATGTGGAAGAATTTTAAAGAATTTGAAACAAACAAACCAGAAAAATCTGTGAATAATAACAGATTTACAAATGAATTATAAGGGCTGTCTCTTTTCTCAGTATTTGCATAATCATCTTTGATCCTTTGATTTTTACTTCTGTTTAGTTTGGAATCCATATGAAATACATATACTTTGAGGCTTAGCTATATATATAAATCTACATTTCATTTACAAATTGTAGTCCTTTGTAGAGTATTTCCATTTTCTAATCTATTTTATAAGGAAAACTAGTAGCATAATGCGAAATGAGTTAGGATGCTAACCACAAGATCTACAGTTGAAATCTACCAGTCACTCTGACAGAGAAAGATGAAGCATTCTGCTCTCATAAAGATTTATAGCCTCAGAAACCGTATATAGGTTCACTGTAAGTTGGGAGCTACTCCATAGCACATCACCACCACAACTGCCAAAATATTCTATTGCTAAAAATAGAGGTTTAATTTTCTCACTCTAAACTCTTTTTAACCATGGAGTCTGTCACCATCAATTAGTTTACTATTCCTATGAGAACAAAATTAAAATTTAAACAAAGTTTGCTACTTTCAAAGAATAAGCCAAATCCTAATGTAACTTAAACTATCAATATTTACAAAAAATATATCCATGATAGAAGCAGAATGTTATCATATTTAAATTAAGAGTGGATCTTTTATTTTGTTGCTGTTCAAACTGACTTTGCTATCCAGCACATTAAGCCACAATGTTATATATAGATGATATAAAATGAAAGTACAACAGTACAACATTTGCATTTATATAGTTCACAATGTGACTTCAAATAAATATTTTAATTTTATTCTCACATTCAAAAATTACATGTAATTTCTCTTATTATCCCAGTCACTTTATAGGTAAAATGATTTCTTTTAACTTTAGGAAAATGGCTTACATTGTTTTCTTGATTGATCATCAAGATCCTTTTGTTTATATTAATATTTACTTATTATTATTGCTAATGTGGTAGTGTAGTGGTTACAAATCGGGCTGTGAACTGCAAGGTCAGCAGTTTGAAACTACCAGCTGTTCCATGGGAGAAAGATGAGGCTTTCTGCTCCGTAAAGATTTACAGCCTCGGAAACCCTGTAAAGGGTCGCTATGAGTTGGAACTGACTCCACGGCACATAACAACAACAACAACAATGTCATTAAACACTAAAGATTGAAGACCAGAAGAGTTGTGGGATGACACCAAGAACATCTACAGGAAGAAAACAAAAAATCATTATGAAGACAAGAAAGAAGGAAAATATCAAAATGGATGTCAGAAAAGACATTAAAACTTGCTCTCCAGTGTAGAGATGTTAAAGCAAAAAGAAGAAATGAGGAGGTACAAGAGCTGAACAGAAAAGTTCAAAGGGCAGCTCAAGAAGACAAAGTCAAATATTACAACAAAATGTGCAAAGATCTGGAGTTAGAAAACCAAAAAGGAAGAACACGCTCAGCATTTCTCAAGCTGGGAGAACTAAAGAAAAAAATCAAGGCTTGACTTTTTCTTATTGAAGGACTCTCTGGTCAGTTTACTGAATGATGCAGAAAACATCAAAAGAAGATGGAAGGAACAACAGAGTCAATGAACGAAAAGGAAATTGTCCTTGTTCAACCATTTCAAGAGGTAGCATATGATCAAGAGCCAATGATACTGAAGGAAGAAATCCAAGGTGCATTGAAGGAATTGGCAAAGAACAAGAACACTGGAATTTGGTGTAATACAAGTTAAAATCTCATCAAAGTTAGGCAACACTGGAGGCACTCACTTATCTATGCCAAGAAAATTGGAAGACAACTATCTGGCCAATAAATTGGAAGAAATCCATATCTGTGCCCATTTCAAAGAGGTGACCCAATGGAATGCAGATATCATTGGACAATATCTTTGGCATTCCATGCAAGTTAAGTTTTACTAAAGATAATACAGAAAGGAAGGATGAAAATGTGTACATAGTTGGGATAGTAGGCATCATTTCCTTTTATTTATGTATTTATTTATTTTTGGAATTTCAAATTCCTACACCAAAAATGTACAGAAGACTGGTAAATAAGAGGTTTTGGGAAAGAAGGATTGCCTAAAAGTATATAAGAATTCAATTAAAGTTTTGTAGGAAGAAAGCAAAACAAAAATGTACCTTTACCATATATTAGACCCTGAAATCCTCTAACAGACCTTTGCACACACCCTCTGTAAATGTCAAAAATCAATTGTAGTCATTGTCTTACTCATAATTTCTAACTTTGACACCTCTGCACTTGTACAGAAAAGAATACATAAATCTCTTATTGAAAGTTGCTTCCTCCAAACTGCTTTTATGAAGACGATCCACTATCAGGCAAATGGATTGCAGTTTTATACTGAATTGTTTTTAAAATAATTTTTATAAATCTCAAATACATATTGTGAATTCTACCAAATGTTTTTCTTCAATTGACAAGTTAAACCTTACGTACTTCTCTGATGAACTGGGTGAAGAAAACATCTGAGATTTAATAGGAAGAGAAACACTAATTTATCAAGATGAATACCTTATAAATCACATAATTTGGAAATGCATATATCACAAATACACAGTGATCTCTGAATTTTCATTTTTTTATATTTGTATAGTATAAGCACAAAGTATAGGTGTACGATGTTCACTTTATGTTCAGTTCTTCCTGAAAGACAGAACATAAGATGCTATGCAGAATTTGCTAAAATAAATTGGACTTTACACAGTCACATCAATGGGCATACAGTTCCTAAATATGGCTCGACTTCATGAAAGACTTTCTGCCTAGAATTACATTCCTTTAGGTCCTCTGCTCTCCAATGTACCTACACACTCTTTTCTGCTTTGCAAATTTTCATTCTTGTTTCATTATGTTAAGCTGCTTAGAATATGTTGACTTGTTAATCTTTGAATTCCTTATTTAACAGGGAACCTGCTACATATTAGACAACTAATGAATAAATTGTAAATAAAAGAAGAAACAACAATAGGAGTTCTTTATACAGAATGTATTCAGTAAAAAATTGTAGTAAAAAAATACACATTATATAGTTCCTTTAAATAACAAATATGGGATTCGAGAGCACTTAAAATTCAACTAATAAGAAATCAAGAAATTTCAAAATTAGTTTCATGAGGAATGGAATATTGAAAAATTAACATTGTGAATACAACAAAATGATTTGGGAACTCACCTGGTAAAGAAAAATCAAATCATATGATGGAAAACACTTTTAACTTTAGTGACAGAAAAATAAATCAAAACAAAGAGATTAAGTCATGCAAATTATTCACAAAGAGTGAATTTCCAGCACAGATATTATGATATAAAAATTTCTCATCATGGGGAGTTGTACTTACAATTTTAGAAGCTGTAGCAGGAAGAACTGCTAACACTACAAATAAATGAATAAAGTCAACTTAATCATTTAAAGATACATGCACTTGGCAGCTTTTAAGGTACTCAGATCGATGGCTAGAGAGATAGATAGAGAGGAAGATCCCCAACAAGCTCAAACGTAGCAACGATTGTGAAGTTGGCCCAGGATCCAGCAGTGTTTTTTTCTGTCGTGCATAGGATCACCATGAGTCGGTACTGACTCAATTGCATCTAACAACAACGGATAGATAGATAGATAGATAGATAGATAGATAGATAGATAGATAGATAGATA
>NW_006408693.1:611779-617000 GCF_000296735.1 Chrysochloris asiatica
CTTCAGTATCATTGGCTCTTGATCATATGCTACCTCTTGAAATGGTTATATGAAGAAAAACGTGCCATCAGGATTAGAGGAAGACTCATTAACAACCTGCAATATGCAGATGATACAGCCTTGCTTGCTGAAAGTGACGAGGACTTAAAATGTTTACTGATGATGATCAAAAAGCACAGCCTTTGGTATGGGTTACATCTCAATGTAAAGAAAACAAAAATCCTCACCACTGGACCAACAGCCAACATTCTTATCAATGGAGAAAAGACTGAAGTTGTCAAGGAGTTCATTCTTCTTGGATCAACTATCAACACTCAAGGAAGCAGCAGTCAAGAAATCAAACGACATATTGTATTAGGCCAATCTGCTGCACAAGAACTTTTTAAAGTGTTGAAGAGCAACGATGTCAGTTTGAGGACTAAGGTGCATCTGACACAAGTCAAGGTATTTTCAATAATCTCATTTGCATGTGAAAGCTGGACAGGGAACATGGAGGACCATAGAAGAATTGATGCTTTTGAGTTATGGTGTTGGAGGAGAACATTGAAAGTGCCATGGGCTACAATAGAAGCAATAGATCCATTTTGGAAGAAGTGCACCCAGAATACTCCTTGGAGGCCAGGATGGCCAAACTTCACCTCTCATGCTTCAGACATATTGTGAGAGGGACCAGTCACAGAGAAGGATATCATGTTTGGAGGGTCAGAAATAAAGAGGAAGACCCACAACGAGATGGATTGGCCAAGTGACAGCATCGATGGATGCAAGTGTGGCAATAGTAGTGAGGTTGGCCCAGGATCAGGCAGTATTGTGTTCTACTGTGCATAACGTCGCTATGGGTTGGTTCCGACTCAATGGCATCTAAACAACAACATCTATCTATCTATCTATCTATCTATCTATCTATCTATCTATCTATCTATCTATCTATCTATCTATCTATCTCTATATCTATATCTATATGTTGCTGTTGCTAAATGTCATCAAGTCAGTTCTGACTCATAGCAACCTTGTATGGGGTTCCAAAAAGCAGTTGGTGAGCTTGAACTGCCAACCTTGAAGCCGAAGCCTACCTTACAGTCTAGCTTATTAACCAATTATATATATATATATAAAGAGAGAGAGAGAGAGAGAAAATGTGTGTGTCTTTGTGTCGCTATGGGTTAATGCTCTGGACTTCAAGGTCGGCACTTTGAGCTCACTTGCTGCTCTTCAGAAACCCTAAACAGGGTCCCTATGAATTGGAACTGACTCATGGAGACCCTGCATAGGGTTTTGGAGGAACAGCTGGTTGTTTTGAGCTGCTGACCTTTTGGTTTGCACTCCAGTGCTACCCAAACCGAAGTTTATGTGTATATATATATACACACACATACATGTTGTTGTTGTTGTTGGTAAGTGCTGTGGAGTCCTTTCTGATTCATAGCAAACCTGCATAGGGTTTTCAAGGAGCACAAGGTGGGTTTGAATTGCCATCCTTGTGAGTTGTACATCAGTGCTTATCCTACAACACCACACCAGGAATCCATATATACATACATATATTGGCACTAACAACATCTAAACAAAAAGAAAGAAAAAAAAAGTTAGATTTCAAACTTCTAGCCAAAAAACAAATCAAATGTTTCATGGTGTTCATGGGCTTTGTTTTTTCTTTTTTGACTTATACTTATTAATTGTGGGGAAAATATCTATAGTATTTATTGTTAAATAATATCACATAGGAAAATTCATAGTATCTTATTAACATATGGGAGTTGCTCACATTATATGTTGTTCATATATGTAATTTGTTGTTCATATATGTAAAATCATAGTATATTTTACTATGATTTGGAAAATAGAATTTTGCAGCTGTTTGCATGACTTTTAAAACTTACTGCCTGTTTTAAAAATCCCCAGAGTTTGTGACTGAATTTTATGAAGTATCATATGCTTTATAAGCCTCCCCTTTTTTTTTTTTTTTCCTTTTACTTCTCTTCCTGAATCAGTTGGTGTTTCTGAATAGATGTTTTTTATTCTATAGTTTTCTTTTTTGTTGTTATATGCAGAGGTCTCCTGGGTCATGTAAATTATTTTTAAAAAAGAACGCAAGCAAGAATGTTTCTGTGGTTAATGGATGCTCAGTGCCTCCAGATCCCACCTGAACCAATGTAATTTATATCTTATTATCCATGAGATAAAATGTTTTCTTCTCTTAGAATAAAATTACAACTGTCTTCAAATATGACCTCATTTGAATAAATCTGAATAAACCTTAGGACATTGCATCCCAGAAAACCATAATAGAACCTTACTATTCCCCTGATGTGGTACTGTGGGATAATACACTGGACTGCAAGATTTGTTTGAATCACAAGGTAGGCGGTTGGAACTCACCAGCAGCTACTAAGAAACCCTATATAGGGTCACTATGAGCCGTAACTGACTCGACCGCATTTAACAACCACAACAATTCCCCATTGGATGGGACAGTCATGACATTTTAATTTCAAATGTTTCCTTGAATGAAACATTTGAGAGAGATTTAAAATATTTCAGTAATTCATACATTATGATGTTGTTTTTGTTGTTAAGTGCCATTGAGTCAGTTCCGACCCATAGCGACCCTCTCTCTATAGGGTTTCCGAGGAGCAGCCGGTGAGTTTGAACCACCAACCTTGCAGTTCAAATGGCTTTGCACTCTGGTGCATTAACCCACAGCACCACACCAGGACTCCATAGATAGAGATAGATATATTAATCATTTCTATTATTCCATATCAGTGCTATGATACTGAACAGTTTTCATCAGAACTTTCAGACAAAGGTGAAGTAGAAAGACTTGTGCTCTACTTCCAAAATCCAATGAGCAACCTGAAGAGCACTATATGACCTGGCAGCTTTTCACTGCACTTTATGAGACTTAAAAGGAGCTCTGGTAGCGCAGTGGTTACAAATCAGGCTGCGAGCCGCAAGGTCAGCAGTTTGAAACTACCAGCTGTTCCACGGGAGAAAAATGAGGCTTTCTGCTCCCCTAAAGATTTACAGCTTAGGAAACCCTGTTCAGGGTTACTGTGGGTCGGAACCGACTCGACGGCACTTAACAACAACAACATACAAGACTCAAAGGGCTAACTCAATAGTAGCTAACAACAACAACATAGCAAAGAAAGTTTAGCAAATAGAAGAGCAATCACTATTGTTATTTTTATTTACTACATAATATTGAGGCTTGCTCTATAGGATAACCACTAGACTTCAAGCCTCAAGATTGGTGGTTCAAGTCTACCAGAAGCTCCTCAGAAACACTGTAAAGTTTTCCAGAATCAATGGGTCAGCACTTAACACAAGAATTACATCATATATAACAATCCTGGTATGGCACCATATGGCCATCACAATATTGTTGACCACAAGGTTACCTTTCAAACCCACCAACCTTTCTCCTTAAAACTATACTAGCTTGCTGAGTTGAACCAACTCAACAACACTTAGTAACAACATTGCTGTAGTTGTTGTTAGGTGCCATCATGTTGGTATGGACTCATTGCAACCTTATGTACAGCAGAACGAAACACTACCAGATCTGTGCCAACATCATTATTGTTGCCACTCTTGAGCCCATTGATGTTGCCACTCTGCCAATCCATCTTGCTGGGGTCTTCCTCTTTTTCTCTGATTCTATACCCTACCAAACGTGATATCCTTATCCAGAGACTGGTCCTCCCTGAAAATATGTCTGAAGTATGAGAGATGAAGTTTGGCCATCTTGGCCTCCAAGGAGCACTCTGCTGCACTTCTTCCAACCCAGATCTGTAGGTGTTTTGGCACCCCATGGCACTTTCAATATTCTTCTCCAACACCATAATGCAAAAGCATCAATTCTTCTACGGTCTTCCTTATTCCCTGTCCAGCTTTCACATTGATATGAGGTTATAGAAAATACCCTGGATTGTGTCTGATGTACCTTAGTCCTCAAGCTGACATCTTTGCTCTTCAATGCTTTAAAAAGCTCTTGTGCAGCAGATTGACCTAATGCATTATGTCCTTAGATTTCTTGACTGCTGCTTCCTTGAGTGTTGATAGTTAATCCAAGAAGAATGAAGTCCTTGACAACTTCAATCTTTTCTCCATTGATAAGAATGTTGTTTATTGGTCCAGTGGTGAGGATTTTTGTTTTCTTTACATTGAGATGTAACCCATACCAAAGGCTATGATCTTTGATCTTCATCAGTAGTTTTAAGTCCTCTTCACTTTCAGAAAGCAAGGTTGTATCATCTGTATATTGCAGGTTGTTAATGAGTCTGCCTCCAATCCTGACACCATATTTTTCCTCATAGAACCCAGATTCGTGGATTATTTGCTCAACATACAGGTTGAATAAGCATGGTAAAAGAATACAACCCTTTTGCACAAATGTCTTAATTTTAAACAATTCAGTTTTCCCATGTTCTGTTCGAACAACTGCCTCTTGTTCCATATACACATTCCTCATGAGCACAATTAAGTGTTCCAGAATATTCTTACTTCACGATATTCTCCATACCTTGTCATGATCCACACAATCAAGCCTTTGTGTAGTCAATAAAGTACAGGTAAATATTTTTCTGGTATTCTCTGCTTTCAGCCAAGATGCATTGAACAACAGCAATTATATCCCTGGTTCCACGACCTCTTCTGAATCTGGCTTGAATCTATGGAAGTTATCTGTCAATGTATGCTTGCAGCCATTTCTGTATTACTTTCAGTAAAAGTTTACTTACATGGGATTTGAAAGATATTGTCTGATGATTTATGCATTCTATTGGATCACCTCTCTTTGGAATGGGCACAAATACAGATCTCTTCCAATCAGTTGGCTAGATAGTTGTCTTCCAAATTTCTTGGCATGTAAGAGTGAGTGGCTCCTGTGCCACCACACTTTCTTGAAAGATTTCACTTTTGATTACATCAATTCCTGGTGCCTTGTTCTTTGCCAATTCCTTAAATGAACTTTGAACTTCCTTTTTAGTATCATTGGCTCTTGATCATATGCTACCTCTCAAAATAATTGAACATCAACCATTTCCTTTTTGTATAGTGACTGTGTGTATTCCTTCCAGCTTCTTTTGATGCTTTCTACATCATTCAATAATTTGCCCAAATAATCCTTCAATAATGAAAGTGGAGGCTTGAATTTTTTTCTTTAGTTCCCCCAGCTTGAGAAATGCTGAACATGTTCTTCCTTTTTGGTTTTCTG
>NW_006408693.1:618501-620240 GCF_000296735.1 Chrysochloris asiatica
CTGCCACTGATCAACCCAGGGTCTGCGTATGCTGTCCCCAGCATTAACGTGTATTCCTTGTAGGCACATGGATATTATCCTATCACAGGCAGCGTTGTACCTCATGTCTGATCTGGATATGTTCTTTTTGACAATAAATGCAACTCCATTCCTCTTCTATTTGTCATTCCTGGCATAGTAAACCATGTGATTGTCAGATAAAAAAATGGCCAATATCAGTCCATTTCAGCTCACTAGTGCCTAAGATATGGATGTTTATGAGTTCCATTTCATTTTTGGCAACTCCCAATTTTCCCAGAATCATACTTTGTACATTCCATGTTCTGATTTTCAATGTATGTTTACAGACATTGATAGGTCTGTTTTAATCTTTAATTATTACCTCAGGATAAATTGCTTGCAGTCATTGTGGCTCAACAATGTGATATCAATAGTTGTTGTTATGTGCTGTTGAGTTAGTTCAAGCCATAGGACCCTGTATAGAATTTCCAAAGAATGCCTGGTGACCTTGAACTGCCAACCTTGTGGGCCAAACTGACTTTGCAGCCCAACTCATTATCCCACAGTACCACACCAAGACTCCAATGTCAATAGTAGTGTCATGCATGAATTTTGTCAAAAGCGGAGGGTTTAACAGCTGCCAGTTTAAGGAGTTACTGAATGATTTTGACTCTGAGTAAGGTGAACTTGTTTATCCCTGTTAAGTGCAGTGGCTTAGATAATGGGAAATGCTGATGAGAGGTTATGAACTGCAGCTGAAGTCAAGCAGTTCATGGAGATGAAGAGAAAACAAGTCAGGAAACTCAATGTTAGCAAGTGTCTTTGTAATCTAGCATTCATGGTGGACATTACCAAGTACCTCTCAGAGTTGAACAACAAGCTGCAGGATCCTAACCAGTTTCTCAGTTCCCTGCTTTAAAAGCTGAAATTATCTGAAGCTAAATGAAAGATGTGGAAAGTGCAACTAAAAAGAATAACATGGTGCATTTCCCCACTCTAGAAGGGCAGAAATCTTCTACAACACTTTAATACACTGGTGAATGTTTGAAACGAACAGGCATTTAATGAAAGATTCAAGGATATAAAAGTAAATTATGGAACTGAACATCTTTGCTAAGCCATTCATTATGGAATCAGCTAATATACCTAATAAGCTCAAATACAAAATCATTCAGCTCCAAAATACTAATGAACTGAAAGCTAAGGACAAGAACCGCCCACTGCTTGAGTTCTATAAAGATTACATAAGCTATGATGAATTTCCCACTTTGAGAAGACATGCATTGAAATATGCATCTATGTTTGGAACTACTTATTGCTGTGAGCAGTTCTTTTCAAAACTTACCATCCCAAAGAGTCAACTGCACTCTAGACTAACCAACATAAGCCTGACAAGCAGTTGCAAGTACCAACATCATCAATATCAGCTAACATTACATTCCTCATCAAACAAAAGCAGTTCCAGCTATCATGTTTATGGTGGTGGGTTTGTGCCATAGAGTTGACTCCAACCCATAGAGACCCTGTATAGGGTTTGTTTCTGAGGCTGTAAATCTTAACAGGAGCAGAAAGCCCCATCTTTCTCCTGTGAAACCGCTGGTAGTTTCGAACTGCTGACCTTGAGATTGGTGGGCCGACTAGTAACCACTATGTTACTAGAGTTCTTTACCTATCAGATTAGGGATGAATTAATTAAAAGTTACACCAAATATAGTAGGATAATTTTCAAATTGATAATC
>NW_006408693.1:624159-634545 GCF_000296735.1 Chrysochloris asiatica
TGACAATGAAAACATTTAAAACAATTCTAAGAGAAGCAAAATCCAATGTTGAGTATTGCCGTTAAGTGCCATCAAGTCAGTTCTGACTCACAGCAAACCTGAACAGAGTTTCTGAGCAGCAGAAGTTTGATACACTAAACAGATTTGATGCATTTACTAGCAATGAACAAAGACTCGTGGGATGTTATTAAGAACAACATACATGAAGAAAGAAAAAGTCATCAGAAAGACAGGTAAGAAAGAAAAGTCCAAAGTGGATGTCAGGGAGTCTCTGAGTCTCTGAAACTTTTTCTTGAGTGTACAGCAGCTAAATTCAATGGAAGGTATGCTGTTGCTGATGTCAGATGATTCTTGGCTGAAAGCAGAGAATACCAGAAAGATGTTTACTTCTGTTTTATTGACTACAAAAAGACATTTAGCTGTGTGTATCATAATAAATTATGGATAATCCAATGGAAATCCATTGTGAACACTTCATTGTGCTCACAGGTACCCTGTACATAGACCAAGAAGCAGTGATTCAAACAGAATAATGCATGATTTAAACCAATAAAGGCGTTGTCAGGGTTCTGTCCTTATACCATGCTTATTTGATTTGCATACTGAGCAAGTAATTCAAGGAATGGCAATATGAAGAAGAATGTGGAATCAGGATTAGTGGTTCAGTTGTTAAGTGCTGTCAAGTCAGTTCCAACCCACAGTGACCTTGTATAGGCTTTCAGAGGAGTGACTGGTGAATTTGAACTGTCAACCTTGCAATTCAAACCAACCTTGCAGTCTAGCACATTAACCGGCAGCACCTCACCAGGACTCTAGTATTAGAGTAAGGCATATTAACAACCTAGGATATTCAGAAGATGCAACTTTGCTTGTGGAAAGTGAAGAGGACTTAAAGCTTTTGCTTATGAAGATCAAATACTACAACCTTTAGTATGGATTAGAACTCAATACAAAGGACACAAAAATCCTCAAAATTGGACCAATAAACAACATCACATTGAATGGACAAAAAATTGAAGTTTTCAAGAATCCCATTGACTTGGATCCACAATCTATGCTCATGGAAACAGCAGTTAGGAAATAAATCAAAATTGGTCAAATCTGTTGCATAGGAATTCTTTATAGCATCTTTGAGGACTATAGTGTGCTTGGATCAAGGCAATGAATAAGGAATACTGCAGGATTGATGCACTTCAACTATGGTGTTGGTGAAGAATACTGAAATTACCATGGACTGCCAGAAGAACATGAAAATCTGTCTTAGATAAGTACAACTATAAATCTCCTTAGAAATGAGGTTGGCAAGACTTCATCTCATGTACTTAGGCAATGCTACCAGGAAGGATCAGTTCATTGAAAAGGACATGTTTGTTAAAGTGGAAGGTCATCGGGAAAGATGAAGACCATCAATGAGATGGATTGGCATAGTGGCTGCAGCAATGGGTTCCAACATAGCAACATTGGTAAAGTTGGCACAGGAGTGAGCAATGTTTTGTTTTGTTGTACATATGTCATAATGAGTTGGAACTGACTCAATGGATTTAGCAACAACAATATAACTGGTTTAAACTGTTGCACTGCTGGTTTATCTATGTATCTTGTTGTTGTTAAGTGTTGTTGAGTCTGTTCCAACTCATAGCGACCCTATATAGGGTTTCCGAGGAGTGACTGGTGAGTTTGAACCATGAGCCTTGCAGTTCAAACCAACCTTGTGGTCCAGTGCCTGTCATACAGCACCACAGCAAGACCCCCATAGTCTATGCATAATAACCAGATAAAATGAAAAAAAATATTTTTGAACACATTTATATATTTTTTTCAATCACTAGTTTTTTCAGAAATAAATATTTAACTGGGATCTTACATTTATATTTGCTAAATCTGGCAATCCCACAAGTGGAGTATCAAATGCTGGAAAAGTTCGTCTGAGCTCTATTGAAACAAAGATTACCACACATATAGTTGATTGCATACATATAAAATGTTTCCTATGTGACTAAAAAACTAGCGACGTAAAACTCCCAATTTAAAGAAATTATCTTTTTAGGATTATGACTATGTTTGTATGACAACTATAAAAAACAATTTGGAAAGAATTTCCTTCTCAGTGATATTAGTTTTCAGATTCATGATCATAATGTTGTCGAGTGGTGGTGGTAGTAGTGTTCCATGAAGTCATTTCTGATGCACAGCGACCGTGTACAGGGTTTCTGAGACTGTAAATCTCTACTGGAGCAGAACGCCTCGTCTTTCTCCCATGGAACTGCTGGTAGTTTCGAACTGCTGACCTTGAGGTTAGCAGCCCAATTCATAACCACTATGCTACCAGAGTGGCTTATAATGTTGTTTACTTGTGTTTTATTGACTATTCAAAGACACTTAACTGTGTGGATCATCAAAAACTATGAATAATATTGCAAATAATATATCATTTATACATACATATATTTAGGCTTTTAAATTTCTTGCAATAATATTATGTGGTTGTTCGCTACAGAGCTCTTATTCTTTTTTTATATTGACTTCAATGTAATTTATACTTTTGGTGCTACTGTAAATGGAAAAATTTAATTTAATTTTTCAAATATTTGCTGTTTACATATAATACAAATAGTTAAATTTTATATTTTGACATGTGTCCTCAGTGCTTATGAAATGTACTCTAGCTCCACTGTTGTTGTTTTTGTTTTTGGTAGATTTTTTAGGTTGTTTTCTCTCTCTTTTATTTCTTTAGTATGAATAATGTAATTTATGAAGAAAGAATGCTTTATTTCTTCCTTTGTAGTCTTTAAGCCCTACAGTAAATGTGTTGACTCATTACATGGCTTAGTACCACCAATAAAAATGAAAGTAAATGGATTTCTAGGTAGATATGGAAATAAATATTGTTACATGTGTGTATGTATCTGTGTATATATGTGACTATGAGGACCACTAGGCTACACATTGGGCTGCTAACCACAAGGTCAGCAGTTTGAGTCCACCAAGTGCTCCTTACAAGGAAATTGAGGATTTCTGCCCCCATTAAGATTTACAGACTAGGAAATCCTATAGAGAGTCAATATTTAATATATTCTACCCTCCTTCCCAATGCTTCTGAGTTTTGCCCTTAGGTAAATGCTGCCCTTTTTATCTTTAATGGCTAGCCATCTCATGGTGAGCATATCTAGTGTTGCCACCCATATAGACCTATCTACTGTTTGGCTGAAAATTTGGCTGAAAATCTGAGGGTGAGTTCCATCCCATACCTGAAGTGTGACTGAGGGTTCCTCCAGCCTCTTTCTGACCAGTAAGCCTAGTCTTCACTTTATTTATAATTTTGAGTTTTGCTCCACCTTTCTCTCACTCTATCTGAAACCTTGTATTGTAAAGGTTTCTAATGAGAAACATTTCTAAGAGCAGTGGATATTCGTGGCCAGGCACCATCTAGTTCAGTTGGCGTCCATTGGGCTAACTGATTGCAAGTGCCTTTCATTTTCATCACTTTCCTTTCTTCCCCACAGAGAGACCAATAGAAGCACCTTAGATGGATGCTCATGACTTTTTAAGATCCCAGTCACTACTCACCAAAGTAGGATATAGAACATTGTCTTTGGGACTATGTTATGCTAATTGACCATGGTGTCCCCTGAGACTACGGTCCTGAGCCCTCAGACCTACTAACTCATTACCTCAATATGCTTGGTAATGTCTACGAAGTTTCCATCATTTTGCTCCCTGTATGCTCTACCACATTCATCGGTGTGTTTGCAGCAAACGTAAAAACTCATGTACAAATATCCTCTGTTAAACGCTAATATATTTGTTAGTATACTTCTATACCCATTAAGCCTGTTTGTCCAAATTTCTACTTGTAAAACACTGTTGTTCCAGAGTTGTTTATATAAAAGTATTCATCTCTATCCCCTTTAACCCTTGCACTCCTCCCTGTGTTTTCATCTGCCTTCATCATTTTTCTGCCAACCTCTCTCTTATTGTATATTGCCTTCCCCATCACTTCAGGTAACGCAGATTCCCCATGAGCATAATTAGGTATTCTGGGATTCCCATTCTTCCTGATGTTATCCATAATTTGTTAGGCGCCACACAGATGAAAGCCTTACAACGTCAATAAAATACAGCTAAATGACTTGGGAACACTGGATGGTTGAAATTAAGAAAGGTTTACGACAAGGTTGTATTCTTTCACCATACTTATTCAACCTGTATACTGAGTAAATAATCTGAGAAGCTGGGTTCTATGAAGAAAAATGTGGCATCAGGATTGAAGGACGACTCATTAACAACCTGCAATATGCAGATGCTACAACCTTGCTTGCTGAAAGTGAAGAGGACTTAAAACATTTACTGATGAAGATCAAAGACCACAGCCTTCAGTATGGATTACATCTCAATGTAAAGAAAACAAAAATCCTCACCACTGGACCAATAAAAAACATTCTTATCAACAGAGAAAAGATTGAAGTTCTCAAAGACTTCATTCTTCTTGGATCAACTATCAACACTCACGGAATCAGCAGTCAAGAAATCAAATGACGTATTACATGCGGCAAATCTGCTGCACAAGACCTTTTTAAAGTTTTAAAAAGCAAAGATGTCATCTTGAGGACTAAGGTGTGCCTGACACAAGCCATGGTCTTTTCAATAATCTCATATGCATGTGAAAGTTGGACAGTAAATAAGGAAGACCATAGAAGAATAGATGCTTTTCAGTTACGGTGTTGGAGGAGAATTTTGAAAGTGCCATGGGCTGCCCCTAGAACCAACAGATCTATTTTGGAAGAAGTGCAGCCAGAGTGCTCCTTGGAGGCCAAGATGGCCAAGCTTTGTCTCTCATACTTTGGACATATTGTCATGAGGGACCAGTTAGTTGCTGGAGAAGGATTTCATGTTTGGTAAGGTGGAGGGTCATAGAAAAATAGGAAGACCCCCAGCGAGATGGATTGGACAAGTGGCAGTATCAATGGGCTCAAACGTGGCAACAACAGTGAGGTTGGCCCAGGATCGAGCAGTGTTTTGTTCTGCTGTGCATAAAATCGCAATGAGTCGGCACCGACTTGAAGGCACGTAACAACAACAACAACAACAAATAACTTCTAGATTCTCTACTTTCAGCCAAGACCCATCTAACATAAGCAATAATAGCCTTCATTCCTTGTCTTCTTCAGAATCTGACTTCAGTTACCAGTCTATATAATGCTGCTGTTTTTAAATTATCTTCATTTTTTAAAAATTATTATTCTTACTTGGTGGTGATGGTTGTTATATACCATCAAGTCAGTTCTGACTCACTGTTGTTATTAACTGTCGCCAAGTCGGTTCCATCTCATAGGAACCCTATTATAAAGTTTCTGAGGAGCTGCTGGTGTGTTTGAACTGCCAGCCTAGTAGTTTGCAGTCAAGTTCTGATTTTTCAGTGCCACACTAGTCTTTCTGACTCTTGGTGGTGGTGGCATGCCATGAAGTCTTTTTGGATTCATAGAGACCTTGCATAGGGTTTCCGAGACTATAAATCTTTACTGGAGCAGAAAGCCTCACCTTTCTCTTGTGGAACAGCTGGTAGTTTCAAACTGCTGACATTGAGGTTAGCAGCCATAACCACTGTTGTACCTGAGCTCCTTTCTGCCTCCTCATGTTCCTGTATAGAGTTTCTGAGGTTATAAATTATGGGAACAGAAAGCCTCATCTTTTTCCCAAGGGTGGCTGTAGATTCAAACTGCTAACCTTGCAGTAATCCACTATGCCACCAAGGCAAATGACTTATTTATTCTTTATGAATACATAGTATATCCTCAGTGAAGAAACCTCGTAGACACAACCTTAAACAGATGATCAAAATCAACCACCACCTACAATGAGACAAACACTTGTCATATATCTGCTAATGTGATGTCTTGAGATGTAAAAGTCATTTCAGAATTGACCTAACAGAGGAACCTAAATCAAAGGACATTCTACAAAACAACGATTCTGTCTGTATACAGGAAAAAAAATAAAGATAAGAAATAGAAAAACCTAAGAAGTATTCCAGATCACAATTTATGAAGTATCATAAAAATAAATAAAGTATATGGTTTGACTCAGAACCTGATGAAAAAATTATTAAGATAATTAACAAAATATGATATGAAATGTCGATTATAAAATATTATGTCAATGTTGAATTTACAGATTATAAAATGGTTACATTTGTTAAAATATTCATTTGAAAGTAAGTCATTGTTGTTGAGAAATACCTCTGAAGTATTTGGAGTAAAGATTAAATGCAGGAAAATTTACCCTTAAGTATTTCAGAAAAAAATTAATCTTTAATTTAGAAATTATGAAGAAAATGATACAAAATGTAAATGACTGATGAATATGAAAAAATAGTTAATGGAGTTTACTTACTTAGTTTGAACCTTTTCTGCAAGTTTGGAATTATATTAAGCAAAGTGAAAATCAAAAAATAAAATCTTGGAACTATCTACAATCTTTTTTTTTAAAGAAAATAAATATCCAGTTAAAGCATGAGTAAGAATTTTAGTTGTTACTGTATTTAAATTCAAAACACTATAATTTCAATTGTTGCCAACTTTGTCTTAACATAAATTTAGTTACATGGAAGTTGATCACCTCAAAATAACTTCGATTTAATATTGCTGTAATGCTTTTATCTGCAATAAATTTCACAAAACTTAACATGTTTTAAAAAAATAAGTCTAGCCATTCCCTAGAATACTAACTACCATTACTTACAAAAGAATATACAAGAAAGAAGTTAATGCTTATTCAGACAAGTGAGGCATGTCTATTTAGCTTGCGATAATACTCATTCCTTAGCTTATAAATTGTTAACATTCATGGAATTTGCTTCTTGGGGCTTCATATTCAATAATCTTCCAAAACATTGTTCAAAAGAGAATGAATCTGAGAATGTTGTTTTCATAATTAATCATAAATTATACTTGCTGCTATAAATGCAGTGATCTGTAAAAATTTAATTAAGAAATGAATAGTGCCAACTCTCTATTCTGATTCAATGTTTCTTTGATTCATTTGTTCTATTGTATTTATTTAAATAAATGTCTTGGTGATGAAATGAAAATATACCATGGTGACTGCCTCAGAGATTTAATTCGCTCTCCTTCAGCTGCTTGGAATAAGGTAATGCCATGTAATTAGCATTTCTGGTGTGATGCTATCAGATAAGCACTGGACTGCTAACTGCAAGAACAGTGATTCAAACCCACCAGCTGTTCCTCAGAAACGCTATATGGGGTTTCTATGAGTTGCTATGCTATAGGGTTGCTATGAGTAGGAATTGACATGATGGAAGTGACAACAACAATGTAACTGAATACAGGACTTATCAACTTCTCAGTATTTAATAAAGCCCATTGTACTCCATTAGAAAACAATCTGGTCATTCTTTGTGAGTCTAGTTCCTTGAAGACCAGGATTGTATCTCATAATTCAGCTTATCTGCTGAAAAATTTACCAAGGAGTCCCACTGATAGGTACTAAGGAACATAAAGATTTATCACTTCCATTCACCTTATATTCAATTGCTCCACTATATAGCCCTGAGTTTTTCCATCTTCCTAATTTTTTTTTTTTTTACTCATGGTGTGGTATGCTGTAGGATTATTACTGGAGTGTGAATCACAAGGTCAACAGTTCAAACCTACCAGCTGCCACTTGAAACACTATAAAGTGTTGCTATGAGTCAGAATCAACTTGATGACACTTACCAACATCTTTTAGAGGTTTTTGCAATACAGAATTTAAGAAACTGTTGTCTTTAATGTATCTTATAAATTTGAAAGAATGTGACTTTGAAGAAGTGACATCTATGCTAAAATACACAAGATGGTCTAATTTTAGCTAGATCACATGAGGTGAGCAAGAACAGCAGACATGAAAGTGAAAGAAAAAACAAATAGTGAGTGGTGTTTTCTGAGAATTTCAAAACTTTTTTAAGGGTGCTTGTACATAGAATACAAAGGAGGTAGTGATAAGATAAAAGACAGGAGAAATGAAGCCATATTTTAAAGTTTTGTTAAGCTTCTGTACTTTAATAGCAACAGAGAATCATTCAACATTATCAAGCAGGGAATGACATGAGCATCTTTACACTTTCAAAAGATTGAATAACTTTGAAGTTGGTGAGAGTTGAGACCAAGAGACTAGGAGGAAATTGTGTTAATCTATGCAGGAGGTACCGGTCTTCTGAAAGTCTGTGATGTTAGTGGGTTAGAAAAATGTAGACTAGCAATTGTTGTTGTTGTTGTTGAGTGCCGTCGAGTCGGTTCCGACCCATAGCGACCCTGTACAGGGTTTCCGAGGGTGTAAATCCTTACGGGATTTAGAAAGCCTCATCTTTCTCCCGCGGAGCAGCTGGTAGTTTCGAACCGCTGACCTTAAGGTTCGCAGCCCGATTTGTAACCACTACGCTACCAGAGTAGCAATTAAGTGATGATAATTAGGAGAACAATTAAAGTAGAATATCTACATTAATTCTAGATTCAATGAATGAATCTAATAATTGTTTAGATAAAAGGTTTACCCCCCCCCACTCTCCCTTTATTTGACAAGGTATTTGAGGTAATTTTATAAAAATATGTGTAAAATGAAAACAATACATAAAACTCAATATAAATATAGGTATGGATGTTATGAGAGATAAGTTTTAAACTGTACTAAGAAATAGCTTTAGGCTAAAGTTAAAAGTATATATATTCTATAAGCAAATTAATAATTTCATGAGTGTGTCTATGTAAACACTTGTGTGTACTTTAATGATGTACTATGAGCTGGATACTTTGGTAATATATGAGTCCTTTTGTGGCACTAGCGGTTAATACACTGAATAGCAAGATCAGTTTGAACCACAAGGTTGGCAGTTCGAGATGATTATCTGTTCCTTGGAAATCCTATACAAGTTTGCTAGGAATCGGAACTGATTTGATGACACTTAACAATAATAACATTATAATTCTTGTTTATGAGACATTTATTATATAATTAAGTAATTAAGATAAGACATACAAATTTGATGTAACTATGTCAGAAAGTAATATATACAAATGTCAATTAATTACTCAATAGAAATTTATTGAGTACCTTTTTTATAGTACTGTCTAGTTCATTCTGACCCATAGCAATCCTCTGTACAACAGAAGGAAACACTGCTCAGTCTTGCACCATCCTGACAATCAATGCTATATTTCAGTCAATGTGCCATGCCAATCACCATGCCAATCAATAATCAATTTCACTATCTAAATCTGAAATTAGATCAATAATATACTATCCATAGAACTCTGAAGAAGCTATTATCTTAGTTGTTAACCATATATTTGTATTTTCAATCAATCATATACTATTTTGAATCTAATTAAACTTTTTTTTTTAGTTTTTAAACTAACTTCTTATTGTGAATTGGGTTAATGTTACAGAGCAAATCAGTTTTCCATTCAACAATTCATACATATTTTATTTCATGTCATTGATTACAATCCCTATAATGTAACATCATGTATATTACTTGTAATCTGTGTTTTCTGTTTCCATTCTTACCTTCTTTCTTTACTCTTTAGAACTTTGTCCTTGGGCAAATGCTGTCCTTTTGACCTCGCCCTTTTGATCTCTTTGTTGTTTTTGTTGTTAAGTTCCATGGAGTTGGTTATGACTCAAAGGGACCGTGCATAGGGTTTCTAAGGAGTGGCCGGTAAGCCTGAACGCCAATCTTGCATTCAAACCTAACCTGCAGTCCGGGGCATTAATCCGCAGCACCACACCAGAATTCCTTTTTATCTCTAATGGTTGATTTTTCTAAGGAGTGTGTAACTCCCTAGTGTTCTGTTCTCCTTATAGTCCTGTGGCGTTTCAGGCTAATGTGCGAGACTGTAAAACCCGGTTTGAACCGCAAGGTCGGCGGTTCAACCTCACAAGTCGCTCCCCTGAAACCCTACACAGGTTCACTATGGGTCGAAAAAGACTTGACAACACTCAAAAACAACAACATTGTTGGCGGAAAATTGAGCCATGGTGGTGAGTTTGATTTCAGACCTGAAGTGTGACTAAGGCCCATAGTTAACGGGGTTTCCTTTAGTCTCTATCCAACCTGTAACTCTGTTGTTGTTGGTTTTTTTGTTTTGTTTTGTTTTGTTTTTATGATTTTGAGTTTTATTCCTCCCACTCTATTAAAGACCTTCTAATGTGATCTCAAGGAGCTCTGGTAGTGTAGTGGTTACGAGTGGGGCTGCCAACCTCAAGGTTAATAGTTCAAAACTACCAGCGGTTCCGCGGGAGAAAGATGAGGCATTCTGCTCCCGTAAAGATTTACAGCCTCAGAAACCCTGTGCAGGGTCGCTATGAGTCCGAACCGACTCCACGGTACTT
>NW_006408693.1:634730-636603 GCF_000296735.1 Chrysochloris asiatica
GAACCGACACCACAGCACAGAAAACGACAACGTGATCTCGTTCAGCATGGTTAGTAGTGGCAGCCAAGCACCATGGAATTCTTCTGGTCTCAGGGTTATAGAGGATGAGGTACATGTGGTCTATTAGTCCTGTGAATGAAGTGTTTTCATACTTCTTTAATTTTCTTCACACTTCTCTGATCCAGAAGGGAGGGCAACAACAGTTACACCTTAGATGGTGGTTTACGAGCTTCTAAGACCCCAGTTACCAATTAGAAAAGTTGTTGTTGTTGTTGTCAGGTGCCATCGAGTCGGAACCGACTCATAGCGACCCCATGCACAGCAGAACGAAACAATGTCCAATCCTGGGCCGACCTCAATACTGCTGCCACACTTGACGCCATCAATGATGCTACCTCTCATTGGGGGTCTTCCTCTTTTTCTCTGACCCTCCATCATACCCAGCATGACATCCTTCTCCAGCGACTGTTCCCTCCTGATAATATGTCCAAAGTATGAGAGACGAAGCTTATCCATCTTGGCCTCCAAGGAGCACTCTGACTGCATTTCTTCCAAAACAGATCTATTGGTTCTTTTGGCAGTCCATGGCACTTTCAATACTATGAACATTGGTGTGCATATATCTACTCATGTTATGGCTCATATTTCTTGTGGGTAAATACTGAGAAGAGGGATTGCTGGATCGTAAGATACTTCTATTTCCAACCTTCTGAGGAAGCTGCCATATTGCTTTCTAGAGAGGTTGGACCATTTTGCAATCCCACCAGCAAAGCAGAAGCATCCTAGTCTCTCCACATCCTTGCCAGCATTTATTGTACTGTGCGTTTTTTATCTTTGTTGTTATTGCTCGTGTGAGATGGTATCTCATTGTTGTTTTGATTTGCATCTCTCTAATGGTTAGTGATCATGAATATTTATTCATATGTTTATTCTTCATATGTTCTTCATATCTCCTCCTTGGTGAAGGGTCTGTATATGTCCAGTGTCAATTTTGTAAATGGGTTATTTGTCTTTTTCTTGTAGAGGTGCTATAGTTTCCTAACTATTTTAGAAATTAGTCCATTGTCTGATATGTCATTGCAAAAGATTTTTTCCCATTCTGTGGGTTCCCTTTTTACTCTTTTGGTGAAGTCTTTTGAAGCACAGAAGTTTTTAATTTTTAGTATGTCCCAATCATCTGTTTTGTTGACTATTATTTGTGTAGTTTTCAAAATGTTTGGTAGTCTGTGTATTCCCTGAATTAGTGCCCTCACATTTGTCCCTATTTCAAAATGGTTGGTAGTCTGTGTATTCCCTGAATTAGGGCCCTCACATTTGTCCCTATTTTTTCATTGATGGCCTTCATAATTCTGTGATTCCCATTTAGGTCTTTAATCCATGCTGAGTTGGGTTTTGTATAAGGTGTGAAGTACAGGTCTTGTTTCAGTCTTTTGCATATCGCTTTCCAGTTCTGCCAGCACCATCTGTTGAAGAGACTATCACCTCCCCACGCCATATATTTAGGCACTTTGATGAAAATCAGTTGGCTGTATGTGGAGGTGTTAATTTCTTGATTCTCTATTCCATTCCATTGATCGGTAACCAGTACTAAGTTGTTTTGACCATGGTAGTCGTGTAATAAATTTTGAAATCAGGAACTGAGAGGTTTTCATCCTTATTCTTCTTCTTAAGTAGTGCTCTGCTTATCCTGGGTCTCTTTCCTTTCCATAAAAAGTTTGTAATTGCTTTTTTCATCTCTTTGAAGAATGTTGCTGGAATCTGAATTGAGATTGCATTATATGTATAAATTGCTTTGGGTAGTATTGACATTTTCACAATGTTAAGCCTTCCTATCCAGGAGCATGGTACATTCTTCCCTTTTTGTAGGTCTCTT
>NW_006408693.1:639971-640951 GCF_000296735.1 Chrysochloris asiatica
CATTGTAAAGTGTTTATAATCATTTTTCTGAATTCATTCTCAGGCATTTCCAAGGCCTGCCCTCCTTCCAGAATGGAGTCCAGATCTACTTCTAGGTCATTTGTCTCAGATATTTTATCTTGTTTCTGGATATGTGCTGATATGGTCATATGTTTTTGCTTTTTGGACATGTTTAGTGTTTAGCTGTGTCCTTAATACTTAATTGAGTGTGTATTTTAGTATTTTTTATGCTTTCTGATTGCCTCCAGGTAGATGTGATCATGAGGTGGGCTTCCCTTTTCACTCTTCTTATTGCTCAACTCCCACTTTCACAAGTGTTATCTGCCTCCTTAGTGTATGGCAGTTGGTATTGGTTATTGCCTGGATTGCGGGGCTTTATAGCATGTGAATGTATCTTAACTATATGGCAGTAATTGCTGTCTCTTCTCGGGTAGTATATATAGAGAAAGAGCTCTCTAGAGGTAAAATGGGGAACAAAACCAAAGCAAAATAGAACTAAAGAAAAAAATAGCAACAACAAAAAAGCAAGGGAAAATAGGAAAAAGAAATATAAATAAATAAAGAACTTCAAAAAACAAACAAACAAAAAAAAACAGATTGGATATTTTTGTCTATAATTGTGGGAAAAGGAGAGAAGAGAAAGAATAAAGAAAAAAAGAAAAAAGAAAAAAAAATCTGTAGCCTAATATGTGTATGACTTTAATGTCTTCTTTTAGCTTCTTGCCTTCAAGCCATCTGATAAATTTCAAGACTCCACTGTTCTGTTGTTATGCTGCACCTCAGGATTTTAGTTTGGGCCTGTTTTAGTTTTAATTTCTTTCCTCCTCACCCCGTTCTGGCCTTTTCCCTATTAATAAACAGTTCAGGGCTGGTTGTGGCCATTTAAAACTGCCTATTTGTAGTGTACTGGTTATGAATCAAGCCACCAAATCCAAGGCTGGCAGCTCAAAACCACCAGCTGCTCCACAGGAGAAAGACTA
>NW_006408693.1:641596-665785 GCF_000296735.1 Chrysochloris asiatica
AATTGTAAAGTTAGGTGGTCAGATGTGTTTCCATTGATATTTAGAGTTCCTCTGCTTAACTAATCATGGTAAGATTATTAGTCAAATGGGATCTTTGCTTTTATCAATGTCAAGTTATCAGTTACTTGCTCTTATACTGATTGTAAATAAAACTATAAACTTTTTTTAATTCTGGGAGTTGATGATTTATTATAACATGAGAAAATCTCAAAATTGAGACTCTCAAAACTTGATTCAAAAATATAAAAGAATGTCTTACTCTGGGTTCCTTTACCAGCAGACTCTGAGACAAAGATTTTAATTTAAGTACTTAATTTGGAAAGTACATTAAATATCTTTTCAGATCTTAGACATAAATCAAACTATGAAAGACAAAAAAACAACAAACAAAAAAAGGTATATATTGAATCAGTCACCATTAGATTATATACTTAATTGTTTTTTCTTAGTTTTATTATTATTATTTGTTTCAAAAAGAATTAAACTGAATAAGAATTAGATATATACATTGGTACCTAAGAAACCCTGGTGGCATGCTAAGATAAGCACTAGACAACACGATCACTGCACCTCTACCCTATCTGCCATCAAGCCCTGCCTCCTGAATTCTAAACTTTTTTTTTTCTTAAATCATAGTTAGCTAACCTAACCTAAAGTTAGATTAGCTGGAGAAAGATGATGCTTTCTGTTTCCTTAAAGATTTACATCCTCGGACACCCTGCCTTAGAGTTGTTATGAATCAGAATCAACTCAATGGCAGTGAGTTTATATATTAGCTCTGGTAGCGTAGTGGTTACGAATTGGGCTGTGAACCACAAGGTCAGTAGTTCGAAACTACCAGCTGTTTCACCGGAGAAACATGAGACTTTCTGCTCCTGTAAAGAATTATAGCCTCAGAAACCCTGTACAGGGTTGCTATGAGTCGGAACCGACTCCACGGCACATAACAACAACAACAAGGAGTTCTAGTGGAACTATATGATAAACATAGATCTGCTAAATGCAGTTCAAACCCATCAGCCACTCCACAAGAGAAAGATGAGGCATTGTGCTCTCAAAGATTTACAGCTTTGGAAATTCTATACAGGGTCACTAGGAGTTAGAATCAACTTGATGGCAGTGGGTTTGGGTTATATATTAGTATATAAGATTCAGAAGATGATTTTAATTGAGATTGAAACCATAGAATCTATATTTTTAAAGGCATCTTTATTTGAATATATGAAAAATAAAAAGTTTTGTGGTAAAATATACTAAACTAAAAGAAAACAAACAAAAAGAAAGCTTGCATTATAGCTGATAGTAAATACATTAATATCTAGGTCATTGAAAATCATTAAAACCCTAAAAATAAAGATAAATATTCCAATATAAAAATGGACAAAGTATTCAAAAAAGAAGTAGTTTTAGTTCAATAAGCTACAAATATACCAGATTCTCTTAAATCTCACTATTAGAACATTGGAGACAAAAAAAAAAAAAAAAATTCAGATGAAATTAAAGTAACAATGAAAGATCACATATTTTCTAGAGGAAAATAATGTTGATAGTAAATAATAGTATGACTAGCAGTAGTATGTGAAAAGATGAATATTGGTATATTGCTAATAGAAATTTGAATCATTACCTCAAACCAGAGTGCTACAATTTTTTCCATATCCATCCAAAGAAAAATACTGATTAAAAAACAGTGCTGTCACTTTTTTGTTCATATAAGCAAAGGTCATCAATCTGATACTACAGTTAATAAAGTCTATAAGAAGGCAGCATTTTAATTTTAGTTTTAAAGTATAATGTTTAAGGATTTTTGGACTCATGTAAAAAATACATTTTTTTTTCTAAGCATTTTTTCAAAAAGAAACTGACTAGAGTTTAGTGGCCAACCTGGTATTCTTTCTTAATTTTTGATGAAACAAAATAGGCTGTCTTCCAATTTGTTAAAAATATCTGATGTGAGCCAACTTTTTTCTAGTATTAAATGTGTTATAGTTCTCAATTCTACGTCAAAGATGCATTCTATAAACATTACAGTAATCAACTGTGAAGGTCCCACATGCACTGTGGAAGAGAAAAGGAAGCCTTTTATCAAAAGCCAGTTCCGGCTTCCTGTACAATGATACAGCTTCTGCAGTTTCTCTCTAGATAATCAACTTTAGTTAGTATTCATGGAATGGAAAAATGAAATTTTGCAGTGTACACAAGCACAATGTACACTTACTTTTAAATAACCTTAATATGCCATTTTGTTTTGAAGATGTTTGTTCCATTGCTTATTGGGATATATGTGCTTCCCATGTATAACTTAAGAAAAAATTTTTCAAAGCTTTCTATGAAGGAGTGTTGTTATCTTATTGTTACTTTTGAAAAAGAACTTTAACTTCTACTGTTCATCTAAAGTGTAATATAGATTTAGGGAAATGACCAAATGGTATGCTAATTTAATCAGGCTACCTTTAATCCTCCACTAAAACTGCTACAAACTATTTCTCAAACAGCAAGAAAATTTAGAACATTTATTATCCTTGGAATCCATTTTGTCTACTATCATTTTGGTATATAAACTTTTTTCAAGGTCTTCATGGTGACTCAAAGAGATAAGTACTTTACTATCAGACAAAAGGTTGAGCATGTAAACCCACTTAGGGGTACCTCAGAAGATAGTCCTCACTATCTGCATTCTAAAGATCACAGCCTTGAAAACACTATTGACAGTAGTCCTAATCTAACACAAGTGGAGTCCCCATGAATCAGAATCAACTTATCAGCAAGTAAAACACTCTCCATCCTTGCATTGTTTATATGGATCTTTGAAAATATATCAGTCAATTTATTTCTTTTTTAAATAAAAAAAGTATCTTTTAACTGGAGAATTTAGCATATTTGTTGTTGCTATTAGGTACTATCGAATAGGTTCTGACTCATAGCTACTTTACACATGAGAGAAAGAAACACTGGCTGCTCCTGAGCTGAGCTCATAATCATTGCACTGCCTGAGTTCATTGCTGCTTCCACTGTGCCACACCATCTTATTAGGGGACTCACTATTTTTCACTGACCCTCCTGATGATATTTCTGAAGTATGAGAGATAAAATCTGGTCATATCGGTTTCTAAGCAGCATTCTGGTTTTACTCCTTTCAAAGCAAATGTGTTTCTTCTTCTGACAGTCCTTGGTATTTTTAATAATCTTCACCAACACCATAACTCAAATATATCCATTCTTCTGTAGTCTTCCTTTTTCATTGTCCAACTTGCACATGCATATGAAATTATTGAAAATGCCATGGCTTGGGTCAGGTGCACTTTATTCCTCAAACTGTTATATTTGATCTTGAACAATTTAAAGAGCCCTTGTACAGCAAATTTGCCTAATACAATATGTTGTTTGATTTCATGACTGCTACTTCCATGATGTTGATGTTGGATCAAGCAAAATGAAGTCTTTGACAACTTCAAGTTTTTCTCCATTTATCATGATGTTATTTATTGATACAGTGGTAAAGAGTTTTTGTTTTCTTCACATGGAGGTGCAGCCATACTGAAGACTGTGGCTTTTGATCCTCATTACTATGCATTTTAAGTTCTTTTCTCTATCAGTGAACAAGGTTGTATCATCTGCATATCATATATTTTTGATGAGCCTTCCTTCATACTTCTTCTCTATATCTGTTTCTTACCTTGTCTTTTATACTTTTCTTGAGTAATAAGTTTATCTACCAAACAGCTATCAGTTTATAATACTGTGGTGGCTTGTGTGTTGCTGTGGTTCTATGCCACTTTAAATACCAGCAGAGTCACTGATGAAGACAGACTAGGAAGATGGAGAGATGGACTACTTTTGAAAATTTAGTCACTGAAAGCCTTATGAACAGCAGTGCCATATAGGACCAGGATACTGAATATTCAAACATGATAAAGAACCCCAGAATATTCAGACATAGTGCCAAATGATGAGCCCCTCAAGTTGGAAAGTACTCAAAATAAGACTGGAGAAGAGCTGTCTACTCAAAGTACAATTGACAGTGGTGACGGGAATGAACTAAGGCTTTTGGGACCTTCATTTGTTAATAGTGCCCAATTCAAAATGAGATGGAACAGCTATAAAATATATTGAAATGGAGCATAGAATGCATGAATCATGACTCTAGAAATATTTGAGGTTGTCAAAAACTAAATGAAACTCATAAACATCGATAACCTTGGAAATAGCTGAAATGGATTGGCGTTGGGCATTGTTAAGCTGACAATCACATGTTTTACTAAGCCAGGAATGACAAATTGAAGAGGAGTGGTGTTGCATTAATCATCAAAAAGAACATTTCAAGATCTGCTTTGAAATACAATACTGTCTGTGATAGGGTAATATCCAAAGGCCTACAAGAAAGACACCCACCACTCATCTGTCAGTTTGTCATACTGTGGTGGCTTGTGAGTTGCTGAGATTCTGGAAGCTTTGCCACCAGTATTTTACATACCAGCAGGGTCACCAATGGTGCACAAGGTTTCAGATGAGCTTCCAGATGAAGATAGATTAGGAAGAAGTGGTGACGAATTACTTCCAAATGTTTAGCCACTGAAAACCTGAATAGCAGGGAAACACTGTCAGATATAGTGTCAGAAAATGAGATCCTCAGGTTGGAAGGCACTCAAAATGCAACTGGGGAACAGCTGCTTCCTCAAAGTAGAGTTGACTGTGATGACACGAATGGAGTAAAGCTCATGGGAGTAAAGCCACAGGACCTTCATCTGCTGATGGGGCACAACTCAAAATGAAGAGAAACAGCTGTAAATATCCATTAATAATCACAACATGGAATGTATGAAGTATGAATCTAGGATAATTGGAAATTGCAAAAAATGAACTGGAACACATAAACATTATCTTAGGCATTAGTGAGCTGAAATGAACTGGTATTGGCCATTTAGAATCTGGCCTACTGATTCAAAGAGATCCATATTTGTGCCCATTCCAAAGAGAGGTGACCCAACAGAATGCAGAAATTACTGGACAATATCTTTGATATCCCATGCGAGTAAAGTTTTACTAAAGGTAATACAGAAACTCCTGCAAGCATACATTGACAGAGAACTTCCAGAGGTTCAAACTGGATTCAGAAGAGGATGTGGAATGAGGGATATCATTACTGATGTCAGATGGATCTTTGCTGAAATCAGAGAATACTAGAAAGGTATTTTCCTGTGCTTTCTTAACTACGGAAAAGCTTTCGATTGTGTGGAACATGACAAGATATGGACAACATTGCGAAGTATGAGTATTCCAGAACACTTAACTGTGCTCATAAAGAATCTGTACATAGACCAAGAGGCAGTTGTTGGGACAGAACATGGGAACACTGAATGGTTTAAAATTAAGAAAGGTGTGCGACAGGGTTCTATTCATTCACGATACTTATTCAACCTGTATGCTAAGCAAACAATCCACGAAGCTGGGTTCTATGAAGAAAAACATGGCATCAGGATTGGAGGAAGACTCATTAACAACCTGCGATATGCAGATGATGCAACCTTGCTTGCTGAAAGTGAAGTGGACTTAAAATATTTACTGATGAAGATCAAATATCACAGCCTCTGGTATGGTTTGGATTGCATCTCAATGGAAAGAAAACAAAAGTCCTCACCAGTGGACCAATAAACAACATTCTTATCAATGGAGAAAAGATTGAAGTTGTCAAGGACTTCATATTCTTGGATCAACTATCAACACCCATGGAAGAAGCAGTCAAGAGATCAAATATTGTATTGCATTAGGGAAATCTGCTGCACAAGACCTTTTTAAAGTGTTGAAGAGCAAAGCTATCACATTGAGGACTAAGGTACACCTGACCCAAACCATAGTATTTTCAATAACCTCATATGCATGTGAAATCTGGACCATGAATAAGGAAGACAGTAAAAGAATTGATGGTGTTGGAGACGAATATTGAAAGTGCCATGGGCTTCCGAAAGAACCAACAGATCTGTGTTGGAAGAAGTACATCCAGAGTGTTCCTTGGAGGCCAGGATGGTCAAACTTCGTCTCTCATACTTCAGACATTGTCACGAGGGACCAGTCACTGGAGAAGGATATCATGTTTGCTGAGGTGGAGGTCAGAGAAAAAGAGGAAGACCCTCAGCAAGATGGATTGGCAAAATGGCAACATCAATGGGCTGAAGTGTAACAATAGTTGTGAGGCTAGCCCAGTATCAGGCAGTGTTTCGTTCTGTTGTGCATAGGGTCGGTATGAGTTTGTACTGACTCGATGGCACCTAATAACAACAACAAGGAAGACCAGTTAATGCAATTATTAATCAAATTTAGGCACCAAACAATAAAGGTAATTATGATGAAATTGAAGATTTCTACCAAATTCCACAGTCTGAAACTGATCCAACATGCAATCAAGATGTACTGACAATTACTGGTAACTGGAATGCAAAGGAAGGAAGCAAATAGACAAAGAGGCAACAAAGAGGAGGGACCAGTAATTGAAAAATATGGCCTTGATGATAGAAATGATGCTGGTGATGTCCTGATATAATTTTTCAAGACCATGGACCTCATCAGATGGAGTATACAGAAGTAAAATTGACTACATCTGTGGAAAGGCACAATGGAAAAGCTTCATATCATTAGTTGCGGAAAAAAAAAGGCAGGGCAGTTTGTGGAACAGACCATCAATTGCTCATATTTGGATTTAGGCTTAAACTGTAGTAGATTCAAACAAGTCAATGAGAGCCAAAATATGACCTTGAATACATCCCACCTGAATTTAGAGATTATAAGAATAGATTTGATGCATTAATGACTGAAAACAATTAGACTTGTAGGGTGACAACAAGATGCTTTATTGACTAACCAAATGCTTTCAATTGTGTGTACCATAACAAGCTATGCACAATATTGAGAAGAATGAGTATTCTGAGACACAAGATTGTGCTCATGAGGAACCTGTACATGGACCCCGAGAGGCAGTTGTTTAAGTATAAAAGGAAACACTGAATAGTTTAAAATTAGGAAAGGTGTATGCCAGGATTACATACTTACTCAGTCTGTATGCTGATCAAATTATCTGAGAAATTGGATTATACAAAGAAGAATGTGGCATCAAGATTGAAGGAATAGATATGCAGATGATACAACTGTGCTTGCTAAAAGCAAAGAGGACTTATAATGCTTACTGATAAAGATCAAACATCACAGCCTTTGGTCTCCATTGTACCTCGATGCAAAGAAAACAAAAATCTTCACCACTGAACCAATAAAGAACATCAATGTAAATAGAATAAAGATTGAAGTTGCCCAAGACTTCAGTTCAACCATTAACACGTATCGAAACAGTAGTCTAGAAATCAAAGCATGCATTGCATTAGGCAAATCTGTTACACAGACCTCTTTAATGTGTTTAACAGTAAAGGTGTCAGTTTGAGGACTAAGGGGTGCCTGACCCAAGCCACAGTCTTTCCAATAACCTCATAGGAATGTGAAACTTGGACAATGATTACAAAAACCATAGAAGAATTGATGTATTTGAAATATAGTGTTGGAGGAGAATACTAAATGTACTATGGTGCGCCCCCAAAACAACCAAATCTGTATTGGAAGAAATGCAGCTAGAATGTTCCTTAGAAGCCAGGATGGCCAGACTTCATCTCTTATACTTTTGGAAATATTATCAGGAGGGATCATTCCCTCAGGAAGGACATCATGCTTGGCAAAGCGGAGATTCAGCAAAAAAGAGGAAGACCCCCATTACAGATGGATTGGCACAGTAGCTTCAGCAATGATCTCAGTCATAGCAAATATTGTAATGTTGCAGGACCAGGAATTGTTTTGTACTGTCGTGTAAAGGTTCACTATAATTTAGTGTTCACTCAGCAGCACCTAACAGCAACAAGTTTGTGTTCAAAATATGTAACAGACGTCACAGTATCAGGCAATATGTTTCCTTCTTCTGCACATAGGGTTACTATGAGTCTGATCTGACTTGACATTCATAACATCAACTCCCTTTTAAATGACCTATTTCTTTTCAATTTGTGAAGTTTTCTGATTTCTAGTTATGTATAGGAGCTCTGGTAGCGTACTGGTTACTAATCGGGCTGCGAACCTTAAGGTTAGCAGTTCCACACTACCAGCTGTTCCGCAGGAGGAAGATGAAGCTTTCTGAAAGATCCCGTAAAGATTTACAGGTTCGGAAACCCTGTAGAGGGTCGCTATGAGTCAGTTCTGACTCCACGGCACATAACCATCGCCACCAGTTATTTATGGTGCGGTGTTATGTGTTAATGTGCAGTACTGCAAAGTCTATTTGAACCACAAGGTCAGTAGTTCAAGCTCATCAGTCGCTTCTGGAAAACTCTCTACAGGGTCACTATGGGTCGGAACCGACTTGCCAGCAGTTAACAACAACCATGTTCTATTTGTCTCTTGGTGTCTGTCTGGTTCCTTGAATCAGAATATTTCAATAAATTTTAAAGAGTTGATATCATTATCACTTCATTTATTTTTTCTTATCAATTTAACCTTTTCAAATTGAATTTAAATATATTTTAAATCATCTTACTCTATATGCTAAAGGAGCTCTGGTAGCGTAGTGGTTACGATTCGGGCTGTGAACCGCAAGGTCAGCAGTTCGAAACTACCAGCTGCTCCGCGGGAGAAAGATGAGGCTTTCTACTCCCGTAAAGATTTACACCCTCGGAAACCCTGTATAGGGTCGCTATGAGCAGGAACCGACTCCAAGGCACAGGCACATCACCACCACTACCATTCTATTCTATATGCTGTGTCTCTTAACCTTTCCATGTTTTGGGTTTGTTTTTTTGTTTGTTTGTTTTTTTGTCTTGCTGAACTACATCATTGAATTTTTTTCCAATGTATCTTCTGGAATATTGATTATTTTAGTTATATTATAGTTCATCTACTTTTCTGTTAAATAAGTGTAGTATATTTGGTAAATAGTTATTTCATTTTTTTCCCCTAGAAATTGTACTTAATTTTCCAAAGTTTTAAAATAACTCTTTGTTTTCCTCTGGATTGTGTCTATTTCTTACATGGTCTTTTATCTTTTTCGAGAGTAAGAAATTTGTGTTTAAAATATGTAATGGATCATACCAGAATTTCAAGCTGGAACTTTTCCTGATGTCTCTTTCTAATTTCTTGTCATTGCTTCATTGCAAGTTCGGTTATTTTAAAATATGTGTTTCCTGTAGTTCTTGAAAAATTATTTGTAACCTGGGTTAAAAGTAAGTTCTCCAGAAAGAATTTCCATTAACTTCTGCCAGATGCCCAAGGGCACAGCAAGACTATTTTAAAGCCCAAATCAGGACTATCAGATCTTTCTTTTGTACCACCCAGGTGATGTTAATGTAGACAGCAGATAGGAATGAGGACTAACTTGTAACTAGAAAGTCACAAGGATGGGTTTTTTTCTCTCCTCTGCTTCTTGTATCATTAAAAAAAATAAATATTCATTCCTATGAGAATTATGTAGGAGTGTGTGTGTGTGTGTGTGTGTGTGTGTGTGTGTGTTTATTGAGGGACTAGGAAGAGAGTTTCATTTTGTTTTAATTTTCTATCTTATTCTGCATGTATCATATAGTCCAATAGGTCTATAAGTTATAAACGTTTTCCTATTGCTTTTTCCATATTGGAGAAGCCTTAACAGTTTTCTTCATTCTTCTTACCTGCTCTACCATCAAAACCAAACATCAAGATTTGGATAGATTTATTTTTGTTAAGTTCTTCAGTAAACAGACTTCTATATTTAGATATTTTCTTTGGGAACTTATTGAAGACTGCACTTGGGAATACTTTGTTTATATGTGTTAGAAAACCAGTATTGGTCAGAGGGAGAGACATCATCAGAATCTGGGATGGCAAACTCTTGACAAGAAAATTAGTTTGTGATTGGCCCCTTTGATCATCATTGGATAAGGATTGCAGCAGAGAAGGTGTTAACTTGGGGTAAGACGCCCTTGCACAGGATTACAACAATTTAGGAATGTAGATTTATTCCATCACCTCTGGAAGCTGGAGGAATGAATGCCTTGATTTCTAAGGAATAATCTGGGCAGGGTGTAAAACCAGCTACAATATTCATATCATTTAAAATTATTTTTACCTACATGATAGGACCAACTAGCCTAGACTAGCTTTTCTCCAGAAGGGAATATATTGTTGCAGACCGTGTAAGACTGGTCAGAGGTTTGAGGCAGCCCGAGTGTAACAAATGAGGCCACTGACAGTTAATGGCAAATTGTTTTTCATCTTAATATTCAGTTACATGTATTAATTTAATACACAGAGCTCTTGATAACCCACAGATAAATGTGATATTTTCCTAAAGCCTAAGACTAAAAGTTGCAAGGTCAAGCCTTTCTCCAAAAGGATTAACTAAAAATATCTTAGCTACTTCTCGGTTCTTTGTTCTATAGACAAAGAACCCATCCTCCTTAATCCTTTTCCAGGTGCAGCTCAGGAAGCTGAAACAGCGGGACTCCGCCCAAGCTTTTGTTCTTACCTCTCACCTTCCCCCAACTGAGCTCAAGGGCTATATATATGTTAATTGAGCCTGAGAATCCAAGTTGCTGGCCTGGGATTCGAACCAGTGAAGTATGATGTAAAGTTACCTGAATGTCTGGAAAAGTACTGATGTTAGCTGTATCCTGTTTTGGTCCCTCCCAGCTTGATGTGAAGCTCCTCCCCTGAATAAAACAGAGGCCCGGGCCTCCCAGGTGTGCATTACGGGTTGGAAGGCATGCAGTAAAGATTGCAGTGCATTACGGGCTGGAGGGCATGCGGTAAAGATTGCAGAGCAGTGAGTTGCTGCCTGCAGAGGGCGCGATGCCTGTAGCCCCAAGTCTGCCCACCAGAGATGTATCCACCCTGGTTTCTGGGTGCCTCCTTGTCCCCCTCTTTCTGTCTGTGTATTCTTTTGCTATCCCTATCGCCGCTGGATCTCCCCTCCTCGTGAACCAAACACTCGTGAACAGCACAACTATGTCGAGTCCAGTCCCCGACAATATATATTTTGGAATTGTCTCATGAAATAATTTGAGAAAAGAGAGAGAACCTGGGGATTTTGGATAATTTGTGGTTTTAATACATCATAAAGAGTCCTGATTGGTACTGTAGGATAAGTACTGCACTGCAAACCACAAGGTAGGTAGTTTAAACTCACCAGCCACTCCTCAGAAACCCTATACAATGTAACTGAGTCAGACTTGAGTCAGACAATAACAACAACAATGCATTATATGTACTCTAAATTTAGATAAAAGGGAACTTCATAAATTCATGGGAAAATGGTATTAAAAGGTAATGGAATTGTTCCACAAACTTTTTGAATCTGCCTCACATAATGAATCAATATAGCAACACATGCACACACACACACACACACACACACACACACACATTGTTGGAAATATATGGCACAGTGAAGGAACAAAAAACAACTTAGCACTTGGCATTAGGAGAGGCTTCTGCCGAAGATGCAGGCCAAACTCCATTTTTTCTGTTTACTGCTTATTCCAAACTGACTTTCAAAAGTCAGTTAGCAAATATGCCTCAGGAAGCCTACAGCTACCCTTCTTCCTTCCTGCCCCTTCTTCTCACAACATGCTCTCAGGAAGAGCATTCACTCATATTGGCCATAAAAATATCCCTACATTAGGCTGTTAAATGGCTCAAGCTTCATGAATAGGAAAATAATGTTTAAGGATATCACCATTGTTTTGTTAACTTTCAAGCATAATTCTATTAATGCCAGCTAATTAAAATTTTCTTCTTGTAAGTTCCTAGATCATGTGTATTTAAGCTCTGAAAATTTCCTTCCCCTGCAGTACTTTGGAGAATCCTTATGAGGTATTGCCTAATTTTGGATGATTTTGAGTCAGTAAGGATGCCTGGAGGCTTTAAGAAAAGAACCATAAATATTTCTAGATGATCACAAGAGCATTCTACTTAATGCCTATGAAAAGGTAATTGCATTGCTCAGTCCATCCAGTGTTATCAAAGATTATCAAAGATAATTGATCATCTGGTGCCAAGACCTGTCTTACAGAAAACCAGATCCACTTAGCTGAAGGTCAGAGATACTTCAAGAATGAGGATGTAGTACATTCTGACTGATCTCCAAATTATTACATAACAAGTGATGCCAACAATTTCAGATACCCTGGTTGCTGGTTCCATCTTGAAAAAAAGTTATGCATGCCTACATCTCTCCCATGCTCTGCCTTAAAAACCCCTAGTTTCTGGAAATTTCCCCTTTTCTTAACTAACCTACCCCAATATTAGCACAATTAAAAAATATATAATCACCCTTTTTTTGAGCAAGCAGAGCCGTGGTCCTGGTGTGATTTTAGACTTTACAGTTTCCACCTTTGCTTTTAAACCAATAGCAAATAAAGCTCTGATCAATTGCTGATGCTCTCAGTTGAGTTCTTTTGAAAGTGAACAGCAAGAACACTAATATTAATGGTCCTGTGACAGTTTTTATTTTTCCTTCAATGCATTCTTTTATTTTAACATAAGCTCCAGTTCACTATCTGACATTATCTATTTGAAGAAACCTTCTAAATATAACAGTACCGGAATACTATAAAAATGACGGTGTATGCTAAATTACTTTGCACATGGAAATACTATTTTTACTAAAATTCTCAAATCATTTTAATGGCCTCTGAAAGAATATCTGAGAATTCATTTAATAAATTGTTTGAAAAAAATCAAGCCCATAATACACATTTTAAAATATTTCTTAGAAAAAAGTTAACTATATATGATGTTACACTGTTGTTACTGTTAAAGTGCCATCTAGCTCATTCTGACTCATGGCGACCTGTAAGGTTTCCAAGGAGCAACTGGTGTGCTCAAGCCACTGAATTTTTAGTTAGCAATCCAGTGCTTATCGCACAGTGCCACACCAGGACTCCTAACATGCGCTTCAGAAGGTTAATTCAGCTAACTTAACCAAAGACTAAAGATATTTTTTAAAAATTGATTAACACAAGAAGAAAAGGAAGTGAAGATTCAGGTCTCAGAAAATGCAGGTCAGGGAAAGCACTGTAATTGATGTAGCAGAAAATGAAAGTGAATTCAGGGTATCCTTGCCAATTTCAATGGACTTCTACATTCTCTGCCCTGCTCATCAAGATTCAAACTTCAGAGAAAAAAAAAAAAGTCTATAGTTGCTTTGGCTTGGCCATGTCCCCCACTTTATTTGGAGGAAAGCAAGGAATCATGCATTTTAGTCAAACAATGTGTGAAGAAAATTATAGAATACTTACTTAGTTTCCTAAGAGAGAAGTATAGCACTTTTACCACAAGAGAAACTAAAGCCGCTCAGGCCAAAATAACAGATGTTCGCTGATTTGTTTATGAAATTAACAGTTTTACTCAGTGAGAATTCCAAAAGCCATGCTAACAAGTTAGTCACAGAAATTTAAATTATCACAGCTACTCTAATAAACTGTCTTAACAGTTTCTAAAAAGAGACCTAAAAATGTTTATAATTAGTAATTTGATAGTGAATCTATTATTAGGAACTTTTCTGAAATGCTGACAGAAAATCATTCACATGTAGAAAAACATAGTAAAATCTTATATTGGTATCAAAAACACCTTGTTTTTAACCGAAATTCCATTATTTAGAAAACTGAAGAGATTGGATTAAGCTTCAGATTATTCTACAATCTAGGAAATATATGTATGCCTTATAAGATCACCGGGAAAGAGAGTGAATATTCAGTAAGTATATTACTGACAAATATAGAAATTATTTAGCTAAACAAATTATGATATATTTATATATAGACAGGATACAAATTTACTCTATACACATAGACTTTTAAGAAGTTATTAATTATCTGGAGAAACATATATGCTATATTGCTGAGAAAAACTTTTTTTAAAATAGAGCATAAAATTATATATATTTGCAATTATAAAAGCAAGCATAGCATTTTTTTGGAGTAAAATATGATACATGTTTAAAATAATAGTCTTGTCACTTTGTAACTATGAGGGTTTGGAGATTTTCCTCTTAATATTCTGTGGGGAGTCCTGGTGTGGCACTGTGGGCTGTGTCAGACTTCAAAATCATTTGAACTGCAAGGTTGATGGTTCAAGTTCACCAGCTGCTCCTTGGAAACCCTATACAGAGTCACTATGGGTCGGAATCAACTCAACAGCACTTATCAACAAAAACAACAACAATATTCTATGATATTTTAATAGAAATATTATATTCAATCTGGTGAAACAGAGTAGTCATTTATAATACTTAATAAAGGTCTACAAAAGAAAAAAATAGACAAATATGTCACTATTAAACAATTGTGTGCTATGTTGTGTTAAGTGCCATCAAGTTAATGCTGACTCATAGCAACCCTATGCACAATAGAATGAAACACTGCCTGATCCTGGGTCAACCTCACAATCTTTTTCATGCCTGAACCCATCGCTGCTACCACTGTGCCAATCCATTTAATTGGGGGTCTTCCTCTCTCTCCCACCCTCCTCTTTACCAAACATGATATCATTTTCCTGTGACTTGTCCCTCTTGATATGTCTGAAGTTTGAGAGACAAAGTCTGGTCATCCTGGCTTCCAAGGACTATGCTGGCTGTACTTCTTCCAACATAGATCTGTTTGTTCTTTTGGCTGTTTATGATACTTTCAATATTCTCCTCCAATATCATAATTCAAATGCATCCATTTTTCTGTGGCCTTCATTATTCACTATTCAACTTTCACCTGCATATGAGGTTATTGAAAATATCATGGCTTGGGTAAGATGCACCTTAGTCCTCAAACTGAAATGTTTGCTTTTCAACACTTTAAAGTGGTTTTGTGCAGCAAATTTGCCCAATGAAATATGCCATTTGATTCTTGACTACTGCTTTCATGACTGTTGATGGTTGAGCTGAGCAAAACTGTAATTTGTCTTTGTTGTTGTTGTTGTTAAGTGCCGTCGAGTTGGTTCCGACCCATAGCGACCCTGAACAGGGTTTCTGAGGCTGTAAATCTTTACGGGAGCAGAACGCCTCATCTTTCTCCCGCGGAGCCACTGGTAGTTTCGAACTGCTGGCCTTGAGGGTCGCAGCCAGATTGGTAACCACTACGCTAATTTGTCTTTACTAGAATATTAAAGAGTTACTGTCTCTCTGACAATATTATTTTATTATATGGGAAGATATGGTATTAAAAGTTGATATAAATAGTTCTATAATGTTGCATTAAAAATTACAATATATGAATTTAAATTTACCAAACTTCAAAATTTTCTTCTATTTCATTTCTATTTTACTGATGCAAAGTAATTAAGCAATCTTCTCTGAAATGTATTATATTGCTATTTAAAATATGAAAATTAAAATGTGAAATATGTTGTTTTTATATCAGAACTTTTCAAATATATCACTGATGTTGCTTGTACTCTCGAGACTGACAAGATCTAAATTCTGAGCAGAATGTTTTTTACCCCATAACAAAATCTTTGGAGGAGTTTTATCAAGCAATAAAAATAACTTCAGTCATTATATATAATATGATTAACTGAAATTATAGGTATCTATGTAGAAGATTATTTTCTTAAATTTAAACCACATAATTAACTAACTGAAGGAAAGAAATATCTGTTATGAACAAGGAATAGTAATAATTAGTAAAAAAAACTTTGAAAATGCAAATTTCACCATTATTCAGGTTATATTAATAATGAACTGAGTTTCATAGAAAATTTTAACTTTTAAATCTTGTCTTTAGAAGACTTTCTTTTACACATACTTTTTCCTTTTTTCAAAGTTTTTAATTACGAATTGAGTGAAAGTTTACAGGGCAAATCATCAGTTTTACATTTAAAAAATCATATACTTTGTTTCATTTCCATAATTATAATCTCTACCATGTACCATCAGTTAACATTATTTCTCTCTATTCATTTTAACTCTTTTTTTTTTTTTTTTAACACTCAGGAATATATAATAATTTGCATCACCAAAGGGCAAGTCTGTCTCCTGGACACCAGCTCTCAGTCCCTCTCTTTCCATGATTCTTGAGTCCTCAGCTACTCCCTCTCTCAAAGTACCCATCTCTACCTCCATCTCTGGTGCCACTACTGCTCTGGATAAGATCTTGCATTCTGCTTGTGCTCTTCTCCCCTAATGATCCTAGGGTCCTCTGTTTCTGGATTGTAAGTTTAACTACTCCCCCATTTTTTGTTATAAAACTTCTACCTTTACAGTTGTGACAGTCACAATTATTCCTGGTAACAATTACTCACAATTGAATCATAAGACTCTTATCCCCATCTCTTTTCAGCAGACCCATCTAGATAAGATGAAAAGTATTCAGTGGGGACTCTATCATCCCCCCCCCCTCAATCTTAAATTAAACTCCTTCTTGAAACCTTGTAAGCCAATCACTTCATGCCTGTATCGCAGCCTCATTTTAGGTAGCCAATATCTAAGTTGCTGGTCCCTATATATCCTTTATACAGAAGGGATGGCATTTTGATACATGATGTGAAGATTCCTTCTCTCTCTGCTGGTATTTTCAGCTAATACCTCCATGAGTATAGGTCAAGTTCATCAAATTATAGCAATTTACTTTCATTTCCTTTATCAAAAAATGTTTTCTTGTTTATCTTCCTCTAGTCAAATTCTGATTATCAAGCCATCGAGGTTAGGTCAGATTGGTACTATCAGCAAGTTTGGTGTTCTTGTGCGTCTCCCTCACTTCTTACCAGCTGAATACTTCATTGTCAGCTCTAGCCCTCTGTGGCTATGTCCTTGTCCATGAGTTCAGGTGTCCCCAGGTCTCACCACGTTTTGGACCCACAAGCCCTTCCTTTACTCGCTCTCATCTCCAGAATAATGGGAGTCTATGGAATGTGGTTGAATTCTGCCCATTTCTTCATTGCTGCCTTTCCCCCTCTTCCACTCACCAGTAGACCAATGTGGTCACCAGCAAATTTGCATGCCTGCTCATGTATTCCCTTTGAGTTTAAGTCTATAGGGGGAATTTGTCCTGAAGGGACTTGATTGCTTACCATGATGGCTTCCCAGTGAACAACTTACTTATTCTTGTAGTAGCCAATCATACTATCATTTTTGTTTTCAGTTTTTCCAGATGCTCTTTCTTTGAAGATGTATCTTCTGTCACTCTAGCTATTCTAGGCTGATCTGCTTGTCCTTTCTAGTAGGAATGTCCCACCTCTGGATGGTGCTCAGGATTCCACCCAAGCTCCTATATACTTCAAAGGCTCAGCAAGAGGCCTATTTCACTGGGCAAATTCTAGAACCCCTTTTAGATATTCCAATGAGTTATAGTCTAAAAACAGGCTTACAAACTTTCTGTAATCATGTTGTCCAACATTTCTTTCTATCCTACTCAAGTATCTATTTTACAATAGTAGGCAATGGAAACAAATATTCATAAAACAGTTGAGTATCTTAGTATTATTTCCCCTCTTCAGACTATGCCTCGATCCCTGCATCACAGATCCCTATTGTCCCAAGGTTGAACATGCATCACTATTTACCTCTGTCTCATTTAGCCAACGTAAACCTGTCTCAATGTTCCCCTATCTACCTTGTTCTTTCACCCTGTCTCCCTTTTTGTGTATTGCCCTCCCCAACACCTGAACTATGATGTGTCTGTCCCCTACCCTGTGCTCTACTGTCGTCTCCTTCCACCTACCCCAACCCCCACATGCTCTCCCCACCAGTAACCAACAAAGATTTCACCCCCTTTAAGTATGGATATCTTTTTAAAGTTTTTACAATAATGGTTGTATACAATATTTGTCTTTTTGTGACTGACTGATTTCACTCAGCATAATGTCCTCAAGGTTCACCTATGTTATTTGGTGGTGTACATCTTCCTTTTTACTCTTACAGGTAGCATAATGTTCCATTGTGTGTATGTACCACAATTTGCTTATCCAGACCTCCATTGATGGGCACTTAGGCTGTCTCCATCTTTTTGCTATTGTGAATAGTGCTGCTATGAACATTGGTGTACAGATATCTACTCGTGTTATGGTTCCTATTTCTTGTGGATTTCAAAGTAGAGGAATTGCTGGATCATATGGTATTTCTATTTCCAACTTTCTAAGGAAGTGCCATACTGTTTTCCAGAGTGGTTGACCATTTTTCAATCATATCAGCAATGTAGGAGGGTCCCAGTCTCTCCACATTCTCACCAGCATTTATTATCCTCTGCATTTTTGAACTTTGCTGTTCTTGCTGGTGTGAGATGATATCTCATTGTTGTTTTGATTTGCATCTCTCTAAAGGGTCGTTATGGGTTAAAATCGACTTGACGGCACTTACCAACAACAACAACAAATGGCTCATGATCCTGAACATTTCTTTATATATTTGTTGGCTGAATGAATGTCTTGTTTGGTGAAGTGTCTGTTCAGGTTCTGTGCTCATTTTTTAATTGGATTAGTTGTCTTTTCTTGTAGAAGTGCTATAGTTTACTATTTTGTTGTTGTTATGTGTCATGGAGTCAGTTCTGACTCATAGTGATCCTGTACAGGGATTCCGAGACTATCTATCTTTACGGGAGCAGAAAGCCTCATCTTTCTCCTGCGAAACATCTGATAGTTTGAACTGCTGACCGTGAGATTAGCAGCCCGAATCATAACCACTACGCTACCAGAGCTCCTTGTAGTTTGCTATGTTGTTGTTGTTGTAGTTGTTGTTATGTGCTGTGGAGTCGGTTCTGACTTATAGCAACCCTGTACAGGGTTTTCGAGGCTGTAAATCTTTACAGGAGCAAAAAGCCTCATCTTTCTCCCGTGGAACAGCTGGTAGTTTCGAACTGCTGATCCAAGGAGCTCTGGTAGCATAGTGGTTAGGAATCGGGCTGCTAACTTCAAGGTCAGCAGTTCGAAACTACCAGCTGTTCTGCAGGAGAAAGATGAGGTGTTCTGCTCCAGTAAAGATTTACAGTCTCCGAAACCCTGTACAGGGTCACTATGAGTCGGAACCGACTCCACGGTACTTAACAACAACAACCTTATGACACATGTAGTTTGCTATAGATTTTAGAAATTAGTCCCTTGTCTAATATGTTATTGCAAAAGATTTTTTTCCATTCTATGGGCTCCCTTCTTACTCTTTTGGTTAAATCCTTTGATGCACATAAGTTTCTAATTTTTAGAATGTCCCAATCATCTGTTTTGTCTTCTTTTGTTTGTGTGATTTTTTCAAGTATGGTAGTCTGTGTGTGCCCTGGATTAGAGCCCTTAAATTTGTCCCTGTTTTTCATTGATGACCTTTATAATTTTGGGATTCACATTTAGGTCTTTAATACATGCTGAGTTGGTTTTTTTATATAGCATGAGATAAAGGTCTGGTTTCAACCTTTTGCATATCAATTTCCAGTTCTGCCTACACCATCTGTTGAAGAGATTATGTCCTTCCCACTCAGTGTTCACTGTATGTGGATGGGTGAATTTCTAGGTTCTCAATTCTGTTCCATTGATGTATGTATTTTTCATTTTATCAATACCAGGCTGTTAGGACAACTGTAGCCTTGTAGTAAATTTTGAAATCAGGGAGTGAGAAGCCTCCTACTTTGCTCTTTCTCTTCAGTAGTGCTTTCTTTATCCATATAAAGTTTGTAATTGTTTTTTCCATCTTTCTAAAGAATGTTGTTGGAATCTTGATTTGGAATGCGTTAGATGTGTAGATTGCTTTGGGTAGTATTGACATTTTTACAATGCTAAATCTTCCTATCCAGAAGCATGGTATATTCTTACATTTTTATAAATCTCTTTTGGTGTCTTGTAGTAGTGTTTTATAGTTTTCTTTGTATAGTTTCTTTGTTTCTCTGGTTACATTTATTTCTAAATATTTGATCCTTTGGGTGGCTGTTGTAAATGATATTGCTTTCCTAATTTCCTTTTCAGCATTGTCATTATTAATGTAGAGGAGTCCAACTGATTTTTGCATGTTCATCCTGCACATTGACACTTTGCTGAACCTTCCAATGAGTTCCAGTAGTATTTTTGGTGAGTCTTTGGGATTTTCTATATATAGGATCATATTATCTGGAAAGAGTGTGAGTTTTACCTCCTCTTTGACAATTTGGATGCCTTTAATTTCCCTATCTTGCCGTGTACCTCTGGCTAAGACTTCCAAAACAATATTGAATAAGAGTGGTGATAAAGGGCATCCTTGCCTGGAACCTGTTCACCAGGGAAAGGCTTTCAATTTCTCTCCAGTAAGAGTAATATAGGCTGTTGGTTTTGTATATATGCTCTTAATTATGTTGAGGAATTTCCCTTCAATTCCTACTTTGTTGAGTGTTTTTACTGGAATGGATGTTGAATTTTGTCAAATGCCTTTCTATATCAAGCAATATGATCACATGGTTCTTCTCCTATATATTACTTATATGGTGGATTACATTGATTGCTTTTCTAATGTTGAACCATCCTTGCATCCCTCGTAATATTCTCATTTGATCATGATGTATTATTTTTAGAAGTGTTGTTGAATTCTTTTGGCTTGGATTTTGTTAAGAATTTTTGCATCTATGTTCATGAGAGATGGTGCTTGGTGGTTTTGTGCCGTGGAGTTGTCCCCAACTCATAGCAACCCTGTACAGGGTTTCCGAGGCTGTAAATCTTTACAGGAGCAGAAAGCCTCAACTTTCTCCCTTGGAACAGCTGCTAGTTTCGAACTGCTGACCATGTGGTTCACAGTCCGATTCGTAATCTCTACGCTACTAGAGAAATATTAGTCTATTAATATTTTTTCTTAGTAATGTCCTTCCCTGGTTTGGCTATGAAGGTTATGCTTGCTTCATAGACTATATCAGGGAGTTTTCCATCATCTTCTATATTCTGGAAAATTTGTGTAGAATTAGTCACAGATCTTTGCTGAATGTTTGGCAAAACTCACCAACGAAGCCATCTGGACCTAGACTTTTTCTGGTTGGGAGTTTTTTGATGACCTGGTCAATTTCTTCCTTTGTTATAGGTCTGTTCAAGTCTTCTACTTTACTCTGTGTAAGTTTAGGTTGGTCACACTTTTCTAAATATGTACCCATCTCCTCTAGGGTTTCAAATTTACTGGAGTAAATATTATTCATAATATTCTGTTATTATCCTTTTTATTTAATTTATTCTGTTGTGACATTACCCATGTGCTACCTAATGCATTTGTCTTCTCTCTCTTTTCTTTTGTTAGCTTTGCCAAATGTTTGCTGATTTTATTAATCCTTTAAACAAACAAACAAACCCAGCTTCTTGTCCTGTTGATTCTTTCTGTTTTTTGTTTTTTTTTTTTAATCTTGTTTATTTCTGTTGTATTCTTTATTATTTCCTTTCTTCTGTTGATTTTAGGTTTATTTTGCTGGTCTGTTTCTAGTTGTTGGAGATGTGTTAATGTGTTAATTTTGGTTCTTCCTTCTTTTTGGATGTGTGCATTTATTGCAATAAACTGTCCTCTCAGCACTGCTTTGTGCAAGGTCCTAAAGATTATGCTATGTTGTGTTTTCATTCTCATTTGTTTCAAGGAACTTTGTAAATTCACATTTTACTTCTTCTACTTCCCAGTTGCTTTTCAGCAGGCTGTTATTCAGTTTCTGTGTATTTAACTTTATTTCCTTGGTCTTTCTGTTGTTGATATCTAATTTGATAGAATTGTGGTCTGAGAAGATGCTTTGTAGTATTTTGATATTTGTAAATTTATGGAGGTTTTTTTGTGTGGCCTAACACATGGTCTATTCTGGAGAATGTTTAATGTGCACTGGAAAAGAATGTGTATTGTGCTATTGTTGGGTTGAATACTCTGTACACATCTATGAGGTCCAGTTGGCTGATTGTGTTGTTTAGTTCTTCTGTGTCTTTGTCAAGTTTCTTTCTGGTTGTTCTATCCGTTTTTGAAAACAGTGTATTAAAATCATCCACAACTATTGTAGATTCGTTTATTTCTTTCTTCAAATCCATTAGAGTTTCCTTTATATATTTTGGATCTCTTTCATCAGGACCATAGGTATTTATTATAGTTATGTTGTCTTGTTCAATTGTCCCTTGAATCATGTGATAATGTCAATCTTTTTCTATTATGCTGGGTTTTCCCTTAAAGTTTATTTCATCAGAGTTTAGTATTGCCACTCCTCCTCATTTTTGGTTGCAATTAGCTTGGTATATTTTTTTCTATCATTTGGCTTTTCATCTGTCTTTGTCTTTGTGTGTAAGGTGTGTTCCTTGCAGACAGCATATTGAAGGATCTTGTTTTCTTATCCATCTGCTTTCTCCATCTCTTATCAGGTGCATTTAATCCATTTACATTCAGTGTAATTATCGATAGGTATGGATTCATCACTATCATTATGTTTGTGTGTTTTGTGTGTGTGTGTGTGTGTGTGGTGTTGCTGCTTTCTTTGTTCAGCATGTTTTCCTGTGCTGAGTTCATGTTTTCTTTGTGTTCTTTCTTGTCTGTTTCTTCATGGTTTTATGTTTTAATGGTTCCATGTTCTTGGGTTTTCATTTTCTTCGTGTGTTATGAAGCTTTAGTTTTCTTTGAGGTTACCTTATATTCCATTAACTTTTCCCTTCATTTAAGACAGTCTATTTTATCCTATAATCTCCCTGATCTTCTCATCATCTGGATCTCAGTTCCTATGTGTTTCCTTCTTTCATATTGCAATTGTTTTGATCATATACTGACTTTCCAGATCCTCTGAATTTGTTCTTATAGTTTTGTTCTTTTTGTGACTCTTCTGTTTGTCGATTGAGTTCTGTGTGGTCCTGCCATGTATGTCACTCTCTGGTTGTTGTCTGTTCTTGTTGGTTCTCAGTCCACAGAACTCCCTTTAGTATGTTTTACAGAGCAGGGTTGGCTTGGCAAAATCCCTTAGCTTCTGTTTATCCTGGAATGTTTTGATTACACCACCATATTTTATTGACAGCTTTGCTGGGTAGAAGATTCTTGGTTGGCAGTTTCTTTTCTTTCAGGATTTTATATATGTCTCCCCAATGCCTTCTTCCCTGCATGGTTTCTGCTGAAAGATCAGAGATGAATCTGATTTACTTTCCTTTATATGTATCACTTCTGTTTTCCCTAGCTGCTTTCAGCATTCTGTCCTTATCTTTGGTTTTGGAGAGCTTAATTAATATATATTTTAGTAATTTTCTTTTAGGATCTTTCCTTCCTGGGGATTGTTGAGCTTCTTGAATGCCTATCTTATCACTTTCTAGGATAATAGGGATTTTTTTTTTTTTCCCCAGCAGCTCTTCAACTGTCTGCTCTGTGGAGTTGTATGATTCTTCCTATTCTAGAATTCTGATAATTCTTAAGTTATTCATCTTCATGTTGTCCAACATGAATCTTAGGCTCTCTTTAGTTTTTTAAATCATTTTTTCTGCTATCTTAGCAGTATTGAGAGATTTGTCTTCCAGCTCACTAATTCTGGCTTCCATCTCTTCACTTCTATTCCTTTTCCCTTTCAGTGTATTGTCCATTTCTGATATTCTTTTATCAATCATTTGGACTTCTTTTTGTAGGTTTTCAATTGTTTCTAATGCTGTATCTATCTTATTTGATTGTTCCTGTAGTGCTTTCCTGACTTCTTCCTTCTTTTTCTCAACTCCTGTGTAAAGGGTTTTGATACATGTCATTACTATTTTTCTGAATTCCTTCTAAGGAATTTCCAAAATCTGCCCTCCTTCCAATATGGAGTCAAGGTCTACCACCAGTTCATTTGTCTCAGTCTGATTATCTTGTTTCTGAACATGTTTAGATATGGTCCTGTGTTTCTAAGGCATATTCAGTAGTTGACTATTACCTTAATAGCTTGACTCTATGACTGTAATTGCTGTCTCTTCTTGGTTAATTTAGGGAGAGAAAGAGCCCATAAAGGTAAAGAGGAGACCAAAAAAAAACAAAACAAAACAAAACAAAACAGCAAGAGCAAAAAAGACAGATTGGATACTGTAGTGTAAAATCTCATGCAGGCAAGAAGGCAATGGGGAGACATATACAAAGCCCTACAAGAAAAAAACTGCCAACCAAGAATCATCTATCCAACAAAACTATCAATAAAATATGATAGTGTGATCAAGACATTCCACGATAAACATAATCTGAGAGATTTTATCAAAACCAACCCAGCACTTCAAAACATCCTAAAGAGAATTTTGTGGACTGAAAACCAA
>NW_006408693.1:666996-696681 GCF_000296735.1 Chrysochloris asiatica
GAGAATGAAAACACAACATACCAAAATCTTTGGGAAACAGTGAAAGCAGTTCTGAGAGTACAATTTATTGTGATAAATGCACACATCCAAAAACAGGAAAGAACCAAAATTAACACATTAACACAGCATCTTCATCAATTAGAAGCAGACCAGCAGAAGGAACCTACAGCTACCAAAAGAAAGGAAATAATAAAGATAAGAGCAGAAATAAACGAGATGGAAAACAAAAAACTATAAAAAGAATCAACAGGACAAGAAGCTGGTTATTTGAAAGGATTAATAAAATTGGCAAACCATTAGCAAAACTAAAAAAAGAAAAGACAGAGAGGACACAAATAACTCTAATTAGAAACCACATGGATGAAGTCACTCAGTAAAAAAACTACTAAACCTCATCAGAAGATTCAGCAAAGTGGCAGGGTATAAGATAAACATACAAATATCAGTTGGATTTCTCTATAGCTACTATGATAGAGCTTAAAAGGACATTCGGCAAGCAATACCATTTACAATGGCTGCCGAAAGGTTGAAATTTTTAGGAATAAATATAACCAGAGAAATAAAGGACTTATACAAAGAAAATTACAAAACACTACTACAAGAAAACAAAAGAGACATAAAGAAGTGGAAGAACATACCATGTTCCTGGATAGGAAGTCTCAACATCATGAAAATGTCAGTACTGCCCAAAACAATTTATATATACAATGCAGTCCAAATCCAGATTTCAACAACATTCTTCAAAGAGATAGAAAAGACAATTACTAACTTTATGTGGAAAGGAAAGTGACCCAGGATAAGCAAAGCGCTGCTTAAGAAGAACAAGGTTGGAGGTCTCTCACTCCCCAATTTCAAATTTTACTACATGGCTACAGTGGTCAAAACATCCTGGTACTGGTACAATGAAAGATACATTGATCAATGGAACAGAATTTAGAATCCAGAAATTAACACATCCATATACAACCAAATGATTTTCAAAAAAAGTACCTAGGCATATTGCATGGTGAGGAGACAGTTTCTTTAACAAATGGTGCTGGTAGAACTGGAAAGCGATATGCAAAAGACTGAAACAAGACATTTACCTTACACCCTATACTAAAACCAACTCTGCATGGATTAAAGATCTAAATGTGAATCCCAAAATTATGAAGGTCAGCAATGAAAAAATAGGGACAAATGTGAGGATGCTAATACAAGGCATATACAGACTACCCAACATTTTGAAAAGTACACAAACAAAAGTAGACAAAATAGATGAGTGGAACATACAAAAAAATTTTTTTTAATTATGTGCATCACAGGATTCCCCAAAGGAAAAAAAAGGGAACCCAAAAAAGGGGGGAAAAAAAAAAAAAAAAAAAAAACACTTTTGCAATGACACATCAGATAAGGGACTCAATTCTAAAATACATAGGGAACTACAACACTTCTACAAGAAAAAGACAAATAACCCAATTAAAAAGTGGGCACAAGACATGAACAGACATTTCACCGAGGAGGATATCCGGGCAGCCAACAAACATATGAAATTGTAATGTTCATGATCACTAGCCATCAGAGAAATGCAAATCAAAACAATAATGAGATATCGTCTCACACCAGCAATAACAGCAAAAATCAAAAAAGTAGAGGACAACAAATGCTGGCGAGGATGTGGAAAGCCTGGAACCCTTCTACATTATAGGTAGGATTGCAAAATGGTCCAACCACTCTGGAAAGCAATATGGTGCTTCCTCAGGAGGTTGGAAATAGAAATACCTTATGATCCAGCAATTCCTCTACTTGGTATTTACCCATAAGAAATACAAGCCATAACACAAATAGATATATACACACCAATGTTCATAGCAGCACTATTTACAATAGCATAAAAATGGAGACAACAAAAATGCCCATCAACTGAAGAATGGATAAACAAACTGTGGTACATACACACAATGGAATATTACACTACCTTGAAGAATAACAAGGAAGCGGTAAGCCTCCGCATAACATGGATGAACCTTGAGTACATTATGCTGAGTGAAATTAGTCAATCACAAAAGGTGAAATAATGCATAAGACCATTATTATAAAAGACTAAGAAAAGAACCCACCCATGGGGTGTGTGGAATATATCTATATATAAATGCTGATCACCAGTATGTATGGGATGAGAGGTGGAGAAGGAGGGAGGGGAAGAAAGAGCACAGGGTAGCGAATAGACACAGGAGAGCCTAGGAGCTAGGGGTGGGGGGCGTCTGGCAATACACAAGTAGGGCAAAGGGATAAAGTAGAACAATGCAGATGGGAGAATGGTTGGGCAGGTTCACATGGGCTAGGTGGGACAGAGGTAAATGATGATGTATTCACAACCTTGGAATAACAGTGCTTCAGGATACAGGGATGGAGGCATGGCTTAAAAGGGGAAAAGAGGGGAATAATTTTAGGATGCTTGGCTTTCTTTTGAATCTTGGTTTCCCTTGCCTACCATTGTGAAATAGACACTTGAGGTGTGTGTGTGGGGGAAGGGGGGAGTAGCCAGAAACTTCACAAGAGAAAACATGTAAGCCCGTCTTCAGCCTCTAACTGTCTGGAGTACCTTAGTGGGGCTGGATACTGCCCAGACCCAAAATGGGGGGCGGGGTATAAAGGCAAGAAGTGACCGACTTACAAGCTTTCAAGAGAGAGCCTAGTTCCAGATGGGGCAGGGATAGGCAGAACCTCCACTGAATGATTTCCAAACTGTTGGAACCGGGCTGACAAAAGGAAATGGGGACAAGATTCTTATGGTACAACAGTGAATACCTGCCACCAGGACTGACTGTGAAGGTTGGAAATGTAGAGACAGATTTTTTTTTTTTTTTCATGGCAAAAGGAGGAGATTGATTGATTTTGCAGACCAGGGGCAGAGGTCCCTGGGACAATCAAGCAAGAAGAGTGGAAAGTGTGACCCTACCCAGAGAGACAGTGAGGCCAGGCAGGGAGACAGAGATGTTGGCGTGGACAGATGGAGTGGCTGAGGACACGGGACTCAGGGAAGGGGAGGAGTTGTTTGCTGACAGCTGGGGGCGGGGAGAAGCTGTGGCATGTATCCTTTAGTTATCTGATGGTGCATGGAGGGGATTGTAATCATTGCAATGATATGAAATACAATAGGAAAATTGTGAAGCTGAAATGGGACAGAGGCAAATAATGATGTATGCATAACCTTGGAAAAACAGGGCTCTGGGATACAGATTGAGACATGGTTTGAATGGGAAAAAGGGGAAATAATATTAAGATAGTTGGATGTCTTTTAAATCTTGGTTTCCCTGGCATACCACTATAAAATAGACACTGAAGGGGTATAGAAAGGAATAGCCTGAAATACCACCATAGAAAGCTTGTAAATCTGTCTTCTGCCTATAACTGATTGGAATACCTAAAATGGGGCTAAAACATGCCCAGTGAAGGAGGCTTCCTGTGGAGCCTCTGCCTTACAAAAGACCATAGGTGGAATTCTGAATAGCATCCAGAATCTTCTGAGGTGAAATTTCTACTTAAAAGGACAAGTAAACCATCCTGGAGCAGCCAGAAGAACAGAAGATACTTCCTGAAAGAAAGACTGACAGGAAAAATACAAAACAATATAGGCAGACTGACTGATTACTACAAGAAAAAACAAGTGGCTCAACCAGGAGACATCAAGGCAAGTGGCTGGGTCCCGCTCAGGACAAAGCCCCTTCTAAGACTAAGACTCAATGGGAATGCACACTCTGATTAGTGACCACATTCATCACCGACAAAGGGAAGTGATGGAAAAGAAGCAATGAAGCTGTGAACTATGCCTCATAATACTCAATAGACTCTTGTCGACCTGGATGGAGACCTGGTTGGCCAGTAGCTTGGCAAGGCTAGGGGACTCTTGGACCCAGAGTCAGTGACATAGGCACAAAGGACTAGAGTGGAGAGTGAAGCATCCAGCTGAAAAGAAGAGAGGGCACATGTATAAGTACACACACACTTGCAGATAATATCCACTTGACCTGGCTTCAACAACTGGATGATCAGAACTCAACCAGGAGAAGAAAGAAGAGAGAAAAATGAATAATCTGATACAATTTGATGAACTTGACCTACACCTATAGAAGCAGTATCTCAAAAGAGGGAACAAATCTTCACAACAAAGATCATTCCCACCCCCTCTGCATATGGAAAGGACAGGGATGGGCAACTTAGAAATTGGCTACCCAGAATAGGGGGGCTACAGAGACAAGAACTGACTGGCTTACAGGCTTTCAAGAGGGAACCTGGATCCAAAGGGCATAGAGCAAGGTAAAATCTCCACTGAGTAATATCCAGTCTGTCTAGGTAGGGTTGATGGAAGGAGATGCTGATAGATCTCTTGTGATATAATAGTGAATAATTGTTATCTAGACTGATTGTAAGGGCTGGAAATGTAAAGGTTGACGTTTTGTGGCAAAGTTGAGGGAGTGATTAACTTTGCAGTCTAGGAGTGGAGGTCCCTGGGACCATCAAGGGAGAAGAGTGGAGAATGGAACCCTACCCAGAGAAGCAGTAATGTCAAAGATGGAGGCAGAGATGATGACATGAGGAGATGGAGCGGATGGGGACTTTGGACCCGGAGAGGAAGAGGGGCTGTGTGTAGATTACAAGTGGGGGGTGCCAGGCTTGCGGGGTATACCCTTTGGTTGATGAAGAATGCATGGAGGGGATTGTAACCATGAGAAGGAAATGATATATGATGGGATCAATGTGAAGCTAATGCCCTCCCATGTACTCTATCACATAATTCACAATAAAGCATTAAAAAAAAAAATGTGCAAACACCTGGAGTTAGAAAACAAAAAGGGAAGAGCACACTTAGCATTTCTCAAGCTGAAAAAAACTAGAAAAAAAGTCAGGCCTCAACTTGCAATATAGAAAGATTCTGTAGACAAAATCGAGTCCCAGTATGGCCCTGTAGGATATGCAATGGACTGTTAACCACAGGTTGTCAGTTCATTCCACCAGTCTCTCCTCAAAAACCTTACATAGGGGTGCTATGAGTCTCATAGCACTTAACAAAAACATGGGCAAGATACTGAATGATGCAGGAAGCATCAAAAGAAGATGGAAAGAGTCATTATACCAAATATATGTGGTCAATGCGCAATCATTTCAAGAGCTACCATGTAATAAAGAACCAATGACACTGAATAAAGAAGTCCAAGTTGCACTGACAGATGCAGAATGAGGAATATCATTGCTGACTTTCAATGGATCTTGGCTGAAAGCAGACAATACCAGTAAGATGTTTACTTCTTTTTTATTGATTGACTAGGTAAAGGCATTTGATTGTGTGGATCATAACAAAGCATGGATAACACTGTGAAGAATGGATATTCCAGAGCACTTAATTGTGCTGATGAAGAAGCTATACAAAGGCCAAAAAAAAAAAAAAAAAAACAGAGAAGGTGAAGCAATTGGAGGAAATGATTAATTAAGTAAGAGACCTGAACAGAAAAAAATTAAGGGCAATATTTTGTCTTCTCATACAAAGGCCAAGAGGCAGACATTAGGATAGACATTAGGGAATACTGAATGGTTCCACATCAAGAAAGGTATGCATCAGGGTTGCATCTTTCATGATGCTTATTCAATATGAATGCTGAGCTGAATCTGAGAAACTAAACTATATGAAGAACATGGCAATAGAATTGGAAAACGAGTCATTTAAAACCTTAAATGCTGGAAACAAAGACAACTTGAAATACTTCCTGAAGAAAATAAAAAACCATAGCCTTCAGTATGGCCTGTACCCCAATATAGCTTTCAAAACTGGACCAATAACTAGCATCATGATAAACAGAGAAAATATTGAAATTTCTAAATACTTAATGTTGCCTGGATATACAATCAGTGTTCATGAAGCATTAATCAAGAAATCAAACACCATATTATATTAGTGTACAAGAGCAAAGATGAAGTTTGAGGACTAAGATGTGCCTGACACAAGATATGGTATTTTCATTGACGTCATATCCATGTGAAAGCTGGACACGGAATATTGAAGACTGGAGAAAAATTGATTTGTTTGAATTTTGGTGTAGGAGAAGAATATTGAAAATACCATGGACTACCAGAAGAATAAACAAATCTGTCTTGGAAGAAATATAGTAAGAATGCTCCTTACAAAAAAGGACGATGAGAATTTGTCTTTCCTACTTTAGATATATTTTCAAGAAGGACCAATCCCTGGAGAAGGAAATCATGTTTGGAAAAGTGAAAGTTCAATGAAAAAGTGGCAGACCCCCAATGAGATGGGTTGACTCAACCATGGACTCAAACATAACAAATGTGAGGATGGTGCAGGACAGGACAGTGTTTCATTCTGTTATGGATACGGTTACCATGAATCAGAAGGAACTGTGTGGTACCTAATAAAATGACAACATTGAAACGACAATAAAATCATCTATTTTTCATCTTGCACCCTTTAAATGAAAGGAAAATTCTCTGAAATGGTACAGCAGATGGATGTAGGTTCACTTGAGGAAAGAACACTCACAGAATGTCAATTCACCTAAAGAAAATTCACTACATGGCCAATTTAAAAAGAGACAATTACTGGAAAACCGATTACTTGCTCCAGGTGACCAATTTAATGAATGACCGATTTGTAGGATAGTTAATAGGTGATATTAACTAGCTTAATTTAAAAAATGCTTTGTATAATCACTCATTTCATAGCCTATACTACATTTATAACCCTTGAACATACTGGTTATTGTTCATAAGAAAAGTATATGCACAAAGAGTGTAGACATAAGAAAATATTTATTTAGTATATTCTGAAAGAATGTATGGATGGTCTTAGATTTACAGTAACATGGGAGCGAAATGTTCAAAGAAAATTCTAAATACAGCTTCAAATATTAGGTAAGATATAGTATTAAATACAGTTATATATTTTTAAACATAGTTTTGTATTCTTTAGTTGCATGGATGCAAACTAGAGATACTCACCTGAAATAAAAAATGAAAAGAAAGCATAACTCCATAAAAGAAGGAAAACTTTGGAATTGGTGACCAGTTTGGGTTTTTTACTCCATCTACGGGTTTGTAAAACATTCCTCTTGATTAACTAAATGAAGCTAGTGCAGCAGCCAATGTTAGTTGGCTAAGCAGAAGCAAAGTTCAGAACAGAATCCCCCATCAAAAAGGCAGGGTTGGTGAAGAGGTAAAGTCTACTAGGTATACTATAAAAACTTGTCCCATAGAAGAAGGCACATCTAGCTAGATCTTTGCTCTAGCTAGATGGGTAATTCATGAAGTAAGGACTTAGATGTTAGGATTAGTTAGCAAATAAATGTTAACCTTGTGGATAATCAAAATAAACACTAACCATATAAAACTATTTGGGACATATTGTCAGGAGGGAACAGTCGCTGGAGAAGGATGTCGTGCTGGGTAAAATGGAGGGTCAGAGAAAAAGAGGAAGATCCCCAATGAGATGGATCAGCCAGGTGGCATCATTGATGGCGTCAAGTGTGGCAGCAGTAGTGAGGTTGGCCCAGGATCGGACATTGTTTCGTTCTGCTGTGCATGGGATCGCTATGAGTCAGTTCCGACTCAATGGCACCTGACAACAACAACAACAACAATATGAAACTATAACAATGATATAGAATCAATTGTACATAAAAATTCAAGTTAGAATTGCAACTATCCTGAGTGATCAAACTACACTCATATACTATAATTTATGAGTAAAATGCATACTTAGAAAATGAATAGAATAAAGATCATAATAATATTTATAAAAAAATTATTTATAAAATTTTAAAGGCAAAAAGTATATTCTTTCTTATTGGCTTATATTTAAAATAATCAGGATTATGATGTTGAAGTGAAAAATTACCAAAGTAAATTATTGGTTTCAGTTCCTGGAAAACATTGGAATTTATGTCTACTTTTTTAAAAGATTATATTTAAGATAATATGTGACATATTTATCAAAAATCTGCATTAATAAATAGAATCCATGACATTTGTTTTCCAATGGATTAAATCTCTTCTGCCTGAATGTTTAGTTTATCTTCTACTGTTGATAAATGCTTAGTTTCTATGTTTCTGGAAATCATTTTTGAAAATCAATTTGGGAGTAAACCCAAACATCTAAGTAAACTCATGATGGCAAAATGAATCCACAAAGAAAGGTTCAGCACAATCTCTGTGAACCAAAGCCAGTAGGATTTGCTTAAATTAGTTCAGATGGGGTTCAGACAAAATCTGAGCTCATAGTCTCTAGCCAAACCAAATAAAAGGCCAAAATCTTGACATTGTCAGAATACTCTTAATAATTTCAACATCTGTTGTTTCATACTCTTCTGTCTACAAAATATGAGTAAATAATAAGTCCATTTCTTACCAAATTACATTATCTTTGTGGTTGCACTCATGTTTGTTATTCATAAACTATACCATAATGTATATGTTTTTAAATTTTGCATGGGATGATTCATAGAATCCAAAGCAATCACCCTAATTTTACAATATTCTAGGTGAAACAATCTTAATATCTATTGGTTTCTATATTTTAAAGGAGTGCATATAAATTCTAAAATGTATCTTTCTTGAGTCTAGTTGCTTTGTTTTTATTAATCAGGACATTAATAGAAAACAGATGGAATTCTCACATTAGGATAATTAACAAAGAATGTCTTTGAAAGGATTAGTTACACAGGTGTAAATGTAGAACCCACCAGGTGCTCCTTGGGAACTCTATACAGGGTTGCTATGAGTAGAATTGACTCAATGGCACTTAACACCACCAACAAAACAGAGTATGAAGAAGCAAACATTATAATGCAGAAATATGGAGCTAACAGCAACAAGGCTGCCAAGGTACAGAAGACAAGGTGGGTGGTCAAGGTTGAGAACTGAGATCATACTAGAACCTGGAAGGAAAGCGATCCATGTAGAGCAGGTTTGACTGAGAGTTGTTGTTGTTGAGTGCCATCATCAAATTGACTCATAATGAACCTGTATAGGGTTTTCGTGGAGTGGTTGGTACGTTTGAACCACCAACCTTGCAGTTCAAACTGACTATGGTTCAGTGCTTATCCCACAGCCACACCAGGACTGCATTGACTGATTAGCAGAGATCTTTTCCCAAAAATGCAAGGAAACAAATACTTGACCTTTCTCTTTCTCCTAGTTTTTATGTTTTCTGATCCATCTCCCCAGTGATAAAACTCAAACTAAAGGTTGTTGTTGTTAAGTGCCATTGAGTCGATTCTGATCCTAGCGACCCTATATAGGGTTTCCAAAGAGCAGCTGGTGAGCTTGAACTGTTGACATTGCAGTTCAAACAACTCTGCAGTCTGACACATTAGCGCACAGTGCTACATCAGTACTCCTAAAACAGGGCCCAAATTACAATGATGTGATTTCTAACCATAAACACTCCAATCAAAGAACATACTCTTTAGAACAGTGTGGAAAAATGTGGAGGATGAAAATGCAGACATCATTAAAGAAACTAGGCACAGTTAAATATTGTGGGTTCTGAAATATAAACATTATGGAAGTTAAATGAAAATTAAATGTTGATTATATTACAAATTTCTATACTATGAAAAATCATAATAACAACAAAATCCCAAATTTTCAAAATGCACATGGAAAATAACTATAGAAATAAGCATCGGCTTCATTTCATATTAACAGTGTTAAAAATAGTAGTCCTGGAGTGGCGCTGTGGGCTAATACGCCAGACTGCAAAGCTATTTGAACTGCAAGGTTGGTGGTTCAAGCTCACCAGTTGCTCCTTGGAAACCCGTTACAGGATTGCTATGGGTCAGAAACAACTCAACGGCATTTAAAAACAACAACAGTGTTCAAGATTTACTATGGCACTTGAGTGGAACATTAATTTAGTGTTCTTGACTTAATACCTATGTGCCATAAAAGTTTGAACTTCTCAGTGATTTACAAAAATAGTTCATGTATAAATTATTTCCAGTTAGAAAAACTTGCTTTATGAAAATAAATGCATGTGTTCAAATTTTAGTTTAAAACAGGAAGCTACTTATTTTGAAAAGACAGTAGTTTGTAGAGCTACTTATGTATCCCACAATGATGTAAAAAATAAAATATTAGATTATTTTGTTTGATTATGTATTTCCATATTTAATGCTTGACATTTCTTTCTTTCATCCCAAACTCTAATTCTGTTCCCATTAAGTGGATTCCAATTCATAGCAACCCTTTAGGATTGTCGCCATAGTGTTTTCAAGACTCGCATACACACGGAGATAGTTCAATTCTTTTAGTACGCTATCAACTTGGATTTTTTATCACTTTACAGAAACTAATTTCATTTACTTTAAAAGTTGGAAATCATTATATAAGACTAACTTATTATTATAAATAATCATCTTCTTAAAAATCCATATGGCAAAGCCAATGAAATATTAGAGCACAATGAACTTAACCTAGGTGTACAATTTTTCTTTTATATATGTTTGTGCTCTGTGTGTATCTATATATGTATGTGCATTACATTTTTTTGTAAATTTAATGTAAGAGTGTTTGTAAAATACTTTAAATATTTAGTATTTACCTGAAATGTATCTACCCTAACTTTAATATTATAAGCATTATTCTTTGTTAATGAAAATCCCTTGTAATGAATATGAATATTCCCTTAATAAAATATACTGTTGTTGGTGTTATGTACCATTGAGTCGGACCTGATTCATGACAATCCTGTACAAGGGTTTCTGAGCTGTAAATCTTTCCAGGAGCAGAAAGTCTTATCTTTCTCCTATAAAATGGCTGGTAGGTTGAAACAACTGACCCTGTTTTTAGAATTCAGTGTTTATTCTAGGCACCACCAGTGTTCCTAACAAAGTACATTATGTCATTTTTTTCCAAATAAGCTCATAGGTAAAATAAAAAAAACACATAGGTATTTTCCAGAAATTTTATAATATATATTTCAAGTAATAAAAAGTTCCGATAATAAACAATGAACATTAAAACCAAGATCTAGATTTTAAGTTCCATTCCATTATATCTCTATGATTCCAAAGATATTTGCAATATCATAAAACTTGAACTCTCTCCTCATTAAACAAATCTGGAGGATATTTTAAACGATTTATACTTCTTGTATGTCTACTTAATAAACATTATCCCATTCCTTTTTGTTAAATGAAAACCAGGATTAAAATGTAGACATTTTATTTAAGGATGTCATGCAGATACATGGCACAATACTTATTAGCTTGATAAAGCAGTTAAAATGCTGCCTTTGTATCCATATATGCCTGGATAGGAATTCTGATTATGGCAATGTTGGGGTATATATAGACAAAGTTGTTTAATATCTGTAAACTTTAGCTTCTTCATCTTTAAAATGGAGATAACAACAATGTTGTTATTGTTGTTGTTAAGTGCCATCGAGTCTGTTCTAACCCATAGTGATCATGTATAGAGTTTCTGAGGAGGATCTAGTGAGCTTGAACCACCGACTTTGAGGTTCAAACCAACTTTGCAGTTCAGCAAATGAAACCACAGCATCACACCAGGACTCTTTAACAACAATGTTGTTGTTGTTGTTATGTGCCATGGAGTCAGTTCCGACTTCTAGCTACCCTGTTCAGGGTTTCCGAGGCTGTAAATCTTTACGGGAGCAGAAAGCCTCATCTTTCTCCCGTGGAACAGCTGGTAGTTTCAAACTGCTGGCCCTGAGGTTAGCAGCCCGATTAGTAACCACTACACTACTAGAGCTCCTTGAGTATATCTAAATATGCCATGTTTTTAAGAAAGTAAAAAATCCAATCCACAGGTTCATATGAACCCTTAATCTCAACATGCAAAACAGTTCCCATTGTCTAAAAACACCTAACAGAGGAGTTCTCATTTTGTTTCTTCTTAGAAGAAAACTTCCCTGACATCTCAATTTGACATATTCAACAAATCATTTTTCAGGAATATCATGTTAGATATAAAGAGCTACAGGAGACGTATATGTTCAGAAAATACTTGGGAGAAGTTAAGGGGATCCACTCAGAATACATCAGAGTCACATTCTTAGCTCATTTGATAAATTATTATTTTATTAATTGTAAGTACATTCAATCCCCACCTACACTGCTTGTACACTTAACCAAAGGCAAGATCTTTGCTTAATGGATTATTTTCACATTGTCCTAACTAATCTCCCTTTGTTTGCTCTTCCATCCTTCAACTCATTCTCAACATAATGTAACAGTCATGTTAAATCTGTTGTCATTAGATCAAAACCCGCAAATAATTTTCTATCTCACTCATAGTAAAATGCAAAATCTTTGATTGTTGTTAAGTGTCATTGAGTCTGATCTGACTCATAATGACCCTGTATAGGGTTTCCAGGTAGCTGCTAGGAGTTTGAACTGAAGACCTTGTGGTTCAAATTGACTAGGTGGTCAGGTGCTTTATCCACAGTGCCATACCAGGATTCCAAAATCATAAGGAGCATCAAGTATATAGAGACAGAAGAATAGATTAGTAGTTGCCTAGGGATTGGGTAGGAAAAATTGGGGATGTTGGCTAAATAATAAGGGGTTTCTTTTATATGGTGGTGCAAATTTTCTAAAATTGATTGTAATGATGGTAACATAACCCTCAGAATATACTCAAATCCACTGAATTATACACAATAAATGGTGAATGTGATGTTATGTAAATTATGTCTCAATAAAACTATTATACAACAAACAAAAAAGTCTTGGGTGTCATTTCCCATTACTCTCCCTCCCATCACTATGTGTCCAATCACACTGGCCTCCTTTCTCACCTGCAAACAAGTCAGACATGCTGATGTCTTAGAATACTGAAACTGGCTATGCCATCTGCCAGTGACATTCTTTCTAATTCTAAAACTATAATAAACAATAAGAATATTTAACTTAAAATTACACTGCAAAGATTTATGAAAATTAAGTAATTAATTCACAAAGTACTTTCTAATGGACATTCATCCATCGAATTCTTGCTGGAGAATAAGTTACATAGTCATATAAATTTGGAAATGCTGCATTTAACCTTATCACCTTTCAAAATTCACCAGATATATTGACATATTAAAATCTTCGAGAAGCCTATTGGCAAAGGAAACAATTTAAAATTTATCACTTCTGCAGTTCATAATGTATTACCCAGAAAAAGAACACTCACTTCCATAGCACCTTCAATATATTATGACATTAAGTTTCTTCTATGGAAATACTGTTCTGTGCAAACTCATTATCATCTACTGAAATGAAACTTTATAAATACTATGGGCTTCAAAGGAGTCCCAGTGTGGCACTATGGGTAAATGCACTGGACTGCAAGGTTGGTTTGAGCCACAAGGTAGGCAGTTCAATCTTACCAGCCGTTCCTCAGAAACCCTTTACAGGGTTGCTATGAGTCAGAACCAACTAGATGCACTTAACAACAACAACAGGGACTTCAAAAAGTTTGTGGAAAAAATGAAATGAAGAGATACTGAATTTTTTCCATGAGATTTTGAAGTTCCCTCATAAAATCTTTATAGATGATACCAACTTTATTACATTACTACCTACTTCAACTGTCCATTCAATATTTTTTAGATAAAATTTGATTATAAATTTAATAAAGAAGCCTTTCTCATTTAAGTCACAATTGTTTGTTTGCCAAAACCATATTTATTATAGAAGATTCAAGAAAATTTTGACTGCTTTATAAATATAAGAAGGTAGTTCACAAAATGATTCTTTTCATTGGTACATGAAAATATCAATCTACTAATTAAGTACCATAAAGAGAAGGGCATTATATTACTTGCATTTTAAGTATCTATATTGAGAAGAAATTCAAGCATACATAATTTAACCAATTTTTTTTTAACTTGAGTCTAGAAACTAGGTATCAGTTTATATCAGACAAAAAAGGAACTATTTTTATCACTACAAAATGAGATTATATCTCAGGTCAGCTGACAATATTGATGTAAACTGTATTAGCTCCATTTATTATAGCATTCAAGTCAAAGATATGAATATGAATCATTTATTGTATAAGCCATAATTCATTCATTATTTTTATTTCTAAGAGTGTATATTTGGATTTTTATTAATTAAGATATTCTGACAAATAGTCTTCATCTATATTTGGTTTGAAGAATATAGCTGATGAAGTTTAAAAATATTCATTTATCATTTAATATTGTCAACTATGTTGTCCTTCATATCTCACTCTCTCTTGTATTTATTCATTCCAAAAAGAATTATCCTTGCTGTCTCTATTAGAAATTGGATATATTCTGACAAGTATACATAGTCTGAGTGCATTTCCTTGATTAATAAAATGTAATCTATATAATTTCACATGGTTTAAATCTAAGTATTCCAAGGATTGTCTAATATTGTTGTTGTTGCTATTAGGTGCCTTCGAGTCGGTACCAACCCATAGCGACCTTATGCACAGCAGAATGAATCACTGCCTAATCCTGGGACAACCTCACTACTGTTGTCACGCTTGAGTCCATCAATGCTGCCACTTGGCCAATCCATCTCGTTGGGGTCTTCCACTTTTTCTCTGACTCCCCCAACTTACCAAACATGATATCTTTCTCCAGCTACTGTTCCCTTCTGACAATATGACCGGAGTATGAGAGATGAATTTTGGCCATCTTGGCCTCCAAGAAGCACTCTGGCTGCGCTTCTTCCAAAATGGATCTATTGCTTCTTTTGTAGCCCACGGCACTTACAATAGTCTCTTCCAACACCATAAATCAAATGCACCAATTCTTCTACAGTCTTCCTTATTCACTGTCCAGCTTTCACATATATATGAGGTAATTGAAAATACCATGGCTTGGGTCATGCACACCTTAGTCTTCAAGCTGACATCTTTGCTCTTCAACACTTTAAAAAGGTCTTGTGAAGCACATTTGCCTAATGCAACATGTCATGTGATTTCTTGACGGCTGCTTCCATGATTGTTGATAATTGATACAAGAAGAATGAAGTCCTAGACAACTTCAATCTTTTCTCTGTTGATAAGAATGCTGTTTATTGGTCCAGGGGTGAGGATTTTTGTTTTCTTTACATAGAGATGTAATCCATACTGAAGGCTGTGCTCTTTGATCTCCATCAGTAAGTGTTTTAAGTCCTCTTCACTTTCAGCAAGCAAGCTTGTATCATCTGCATAGCATAGGTTGTTAATGAGTCTTCCTCCAATACTGATGCCACATTTTTCTTCATATAATCCAGCTTCTTGGATTATTTGCTCAGCATATAGGTTGAATAAGTATGGTGAAAAATACAACCTTGTCACACACCTTTCTTAATTTTAAACCATTCAGTGTTCTCATGTTCTGTTCAAACAACGGCTTCTTGGTACAGATTCCTCATGAGCACAATTAAGTGTTCTGGAATACTCATACTTCGTGATGTTGTCCATAGTTTGTCATGGTCCACACAATCAAAAGCCTTTGCATAATCAATAAAGATCCATCGAATATCAGCAATGATATCCCTCATTCCATGGCCTCTTCTGAATCCAGCTTGAATATGTGGAAGTTCTTTGTCAATGTAGGATTGTAGCCATTTCTGTATTACCTTTAGCAAAACTTAACTCGCATGGGATATCAAAGAGATTGTTTGATGATTTACGTATTCTGTTGGGTCATCTCTCTTTGGAATGGGCACAAATACGGATCTCTTCCGATCAGTTGGACAGATAGTTGTCTTCCAAATTTCTTGGCCGAGATGAGTGAGTGCCTCCTGTGCTGCCTCACTTTCTTTAAAGATTTCAAATTTGATTCCATCAATTCCTATTGCCCTGTTCTTTGCCAATTCCTTCAATGCACCTTGGATTTGCTCCTTTAGTATCATTGGCTCTTGATCATATGCTACCTTTTGAAATGGTTGAACATTAACCATTCCCTTTTGGTACAGCCACTTTGTGTATTCTTTCCATCTTCTCTTGATGCCTCCTGATTAATTTAATAATTTGATTCTGACATCCATTTTGACCTTTTCCTTCTTTCTTGTCTTCTCAATGACTTTTGGCTTTCTTCATGTATGATGTTCTTGATGTCGTCCCACAATTCTTCTGGTCTTCAGTCATTAGTGTTTAATGTATCAAATCTGTTCTTCAGATGATCTCTAAATTCAGGTGGGATATATTCAAGGTCATATTTTTGCTCTTATAGACTTGTTTTCATTTTCTTCAGCTTCAGTTTGAATTTCCATATGAGCAATTGATGGTCTATTCCACAGTCTGTCCCTGGCCTTGTTTTGACTGATGATATGGAGCTTTTCCATCTTCTCATTCTGCAGATATAGTCAATTTTATTTCTATGTAGTCCATCTGGTGAGGTCCATGTGTATAGTCATCTCTTATGCTGTCTAAAGAAGGTGTTTGAAATGAACAAATCATTAATTTTGCAGAATTCTATCATGCATTCTCCAGCATCATTTCTATCACCAAGGCCATATTTTCCAAATATATTAACTGGGCTTCCCTGTAGGCTTATGGATATTATCCTATAACAAACAGCATTTTTCCTCATGACTGATCTGGATATGTTCTTTCTGACAATTCATGCAACACCATTCCTCTTCAATTTGTCATTCTTGGCATAGTAAACCATGTGGTCATCAGATTCAAAATGGCCAATACCAGTCAATTTCAGCTCACTAATGCCTAAGATATTGATGTTTATATGTTCCATTTCATTTTTGACAACTTCCAATTTTCCCAATTCATATTTCGTACATTTCATGTTCCGATTTTCAATGGATGTTTACATCTGTTTCTCTTCATTTTGAGTTGTGCCCCATCAGCAAATGAAGGCCCCAATGGGCTTTTCTCCCACAGGCTTTACTCCATTCGTGTCATCATGTTCAATTCTGAGGAGGCAGCTCTTCCTCAGTCACATTTTGAGTACCTTCCAACCTGAGGGGCTCATTTTCTGGTACTATCTGACAATGTTTTTTCTGCTATTCATAAGGTTTTCAGTGACTAAATATTCAGAAGTAGTTCGTGAGTCTTTCTTCCTAGTCTGTCTTCACCTAGAAGCTCATCTGGAACCTGTCCACCATGGGTGACACTGCTGATATTTAAAATACCTGTGACATAGTTTTCAGAATCACAGCAACTCATAAGCCATCTCTAATTATTATTAAAATCTTGAAAAGCAAAATAAAGAATAAATATTTTACAAACACTTATTAAGCATACATCAACTTTTAATATTACTTGTATTACTGAACAGAGTTCTGATGTGGTAGTGCAGGATAATGTGCTTGACCACAAAGTCAGTTTGATATGCAAGATCAGCATTTCCAAACTCAGCAGCTGCTCCTAAGAAACCCTATTCAGGGTCACTATGAGTCAGAATCTACTAGAGGGCACTTAACTACAACATACTACAGAATATAGATTTGTGAATATTTTGAATTCAGAAGCATATCCTAAATTCTCCTTTACTTTTATTTTCTCTAGGTATTTAATGTTGCTGTTGTTGAGTGGCATCAAGTTAATTCTGACTCAGAGTGACCCAGTATAGGTTTTCCAAGGAGCAGCCAGTGGGTTTCAACTGCCAACCTTGTAGTTCATAGTCCAGTGTTGATCCTACAGTGCCACATCAGGAGTCCAAGTAATTACGTTTATTATAATAATTAGTTATGCTGATTATAGAAAAAATAGAAAATAGTGAAAAACTAAACAATTTTAGATTTTTCTCCTAAGATGAGCATCACAATAATGTTTGCTACTTGTCAAAGTCTCTACTTTGCAGGGGAGGGGGAGGAGGGAGAGGGAGCATTAACTTGGTTATCCTGTGCTATCTAGGAACCCATCAGACAAATGGGTCCAAATAACTTTTTCTTTTACAACTGTATTTTAGACTGGACTCCTCTGCGTAGTTTTCATAGTCAGAACTGAGTTTAATCAAGTATGTGTTATAAGTTACTAGATCCACTGGAGCTGAATGGTCTAGGGTTACTTCAGTCACCTATCCGGTGGTTCTCAAGTTAGTGATCAGGGAATGTCAGATCTCCTCCCTATTGCTTCTCCTGCAGGCTGTTTAGATTCATTCACATTGTTGGAATATTCCAAGAATTTGAGAATGAAAGGTGCAAATCACCAGGTATTAGGTCAAGGTATAAACAAATCAATTCCATCATATTCTTTTGATTATGGTTGTTTTGTTGTTAAGTGCCGTCGAGTTGATGCCTACCCATAGCGATCCTGTGTAGGGTTTTCAAGGAGCAGCTGGTGAGCTTGAACCACGGACCTGGTAGTTCAAATGACTTTGTAGTCTGATGCATTAGCCCACAGCACCAAACCAGGACTCATAACAAGATCTAATTCAAGTTGTGAAGAAATAGACTCCACTTTTGGTAGGAGGCGCAAAAAAATGTGTGGCTATTTTAATATCTAACATAGATATATAATCAACCTAGATTCTTCCACCTCTATTTCCTTGTATGTTGCTATTCCATTTAGTTCCAGCCAGTGAAATATAGAGATCAAGTGATGTGGACCATCTTGATACTTAGGTGATAAAATTCCCCAAGGATAACTCCTATGCGTTTTCCTCTTTTATCGCAATGAATATCAATGCACAAAATGGCCATGTTAACCAGGTAATGAAAAACATCACATTTTCTTTTGTTTGACTATCTGAATGGTGATGTAAAAGAGAACATACCCAGACACCTTTCACTTAACGTGGTTCCCTGAAACAACCCTGAGCTGTATATGAGTGAATTATACACTTAATTTATATTTAGATATTATTTTTAGTGGCCAATTTTTGGCACAGTTTAACTTTTTATAAGAGTCCTGGTATGGCACTGAAACAGTGGACCTCAAGGTCGGTTTGAACCACTAGGTCAGTGGCTCAAACTCACCAGTTGATCCTCAGAAACCCTTAGAGTCTCTGTGAATCAGAACTGACTCAAGAGCACTTAATAACAAAACAAAAAATCCTTTATATAAAGATATTAACATATAGCACAGCATTATTATAAATGGAGAAAAGTTTAAGTTGCCAAAGTTTGCATTCTACTTGGATCCATAATTAACATCCCTAGAAGCAGCAGTCAATAAATCAAGCAATAAACTGCATTGGGCAAATGAGTTGCAAAATACCTCTTTAAGGTTTTAGAATGCAAATATGTCACTTTGATGACTATGGTGCTTTTGACCCAAACCATAGTCTTTTCAATTGCCTCACATACATGTAAAAGTTGTACAATGATAAAGAAAAAAAAAAAAAAATTATGTGTTCAGACATGCTTTGTTGAAGACTACTGAGCACAGCAGTGCATAACAAAATTTTCCTTAAAGTAAAGGTGGTAACACTTTGACTCATTTTGCAGTCATTTCCCGGAAAGACTAATCACTTGAATGAGACATTTTGTTTAGTAAAGTAGAAGGCTGAACAAAACATGTGACTCTTTTCATATGAAACATACATAGATCATTAAACTACATTTCTCCACCTCTAGTTCTCTGAATGTGGCCATGCCATTTAATTCCATCCCATGAAATAAAAAATTATGTGGACCATCTTAAGACTTAGCTGATAAAATCTCCCAAGATTACTCCTATGTTTTGTTTTGTTTTGTTTCTCTTCTACTCAATGAAATTGATTGACACAATCAATTGATACAGCATGGATGGTCATGAAGACAGTAGTGGGACCAAGAAATGTTTCATACTGTTACACATAAAATCACCTTGAGTTGGAGGTGACTAGACAGAAACTACCAACAAACTGTTTCATATATTTCAAGTTACCTACAAGAATATTATAAATAAATCAATTCTGAAGGTCCAGGGACTTTTCTTTCATGTTTTGTTTTTTTTTAAATCACTTCAAGGCAACAGTATTTCAGGATGGTTTCATTTAATCCATACTCCAAAGAAAATGAAAACAAAGAAGAAAAGAAAAAGCTAAGCATTATGCATTGTTTTTATTTTTACAGTACCATAAAACATATTGTAGCAGGCATAATAGATACTGAATACTTTTGAAAAGTATGTAGCGTGACAGTACCATATCTAAAAAATATCTTGTCAGTCCAGCATAATGCAAAACCTGATAATCTTTACATATATTTTTCCCTGTTTTCAATACAAGGAAAATTATTTATACATGTCATATCTGAGGAGTACAATTGGAAAGTCATTAAACAATGTTTAAAACAACACAGAGAAGGCAACTGGTTATACTTATAATTCTTGCTATTTTGCATTGCAAACAATCCAGACATTGTTTAATTTATTTTTGCAGTAGAGTCATCCAAAACTCATCCTGATGTTTCTGGCTCCATAGATATTTCTAGCTAGATTATTTTTAACATTTAATTTTTTTCAGTATCGTTATCATTAGGATCAGGAGAAATATAGAAATCTTATGATGCTTTGTGTTTGTTTTACATTTAGTTCTTTAATAAAATTTTGTTGAAAAAAAAGTATTTGTAAAATTTTAGTTAAGCTTGGAGTCTACTCCTCTAGGTGGGAAACTTTACCTGTTCTGTGTGAGATGGAGACATACCACTAGATCTTTGGTTTGCATTCCTGTTTAGGAACAACAACCATTTCGGTGAGATGTTTGTTTATACTAAGAGTCCTACAGTTCCGGGCTTCACTGTTAGCAATTCAGGATGAGAATTTCATTGCAGAGAGACCTCTTTTCTTTAGTGGAAAAGCAGAATTACATCCATACCTCATCTTTTCACTCTCCTTTGCCAGTACACTGATTCATGGGGAAAATAAAAATTATTGGCTTCACTATTTCTCTTCCAAGGTTGTTTCGCTGACAATCTGCCCTGACTCTGTAAGAGGTGTTTTCTGATCTTCATCTAGCATTATACATGTCTGCCAATCTTGCTGTCATTAGTGGGGAGATCTTAATTTTTTATATTATTTTCCAATTAGCCATAACTTGCACTTCTAAACTGAGAAATGTGACTCAAAATAAAAATTCTCTCTTGGTGCTACACATTTAGTATCTGGTATTTGTTATGTGCTGGTGTGGCGCAGTGGGATAATGCGTCAGACTGCAAAATTGTTTGAACTGCAAAGTCAGTGGTTCAAGCTCACCAGCTGCTCCTTGGAAACCCTATACAGGGTCGCTATAGGTAGGGATTGACTCGATGGCACTTAACAACAACAACATTTATTCTGTGATGGAGGTGAATATTAATAATGTGTCTTTCCTTCCTATGATCACTCTTTTATACTTTCTATCCATTCAGTTTCCTGTCAACTAAAAGGTTTACAAAGGCCTTTTTCTTCTTTTCATTCTTTTAAATGCAAAAATATAATGTAAATCTTGATAAACAGGGAAAAGTAACTTCAAAATAGCAATGTCCTGATATCCAGAAAGAACTTGAGAAAAAAAGGACTAAAGTTTTAATTCTGATCACCAGGCCATAATAAGGAATGCATGTAAAGAAAACAAACAATTTAAAAAAGATTTAAGTACATAATTACACAAAAGTATATTGTTGCTTTTTGTATTTAGGTGCTTGCTGTCTAGTGCAACTCATAGTGCAGCTATAGACATTAAAATGAAGTACAGCCTAGTCCAGTCTTACAGCATTCTTATAATTGATCTTATGTTTGAGTACGTTGTTGCAACCACTGTGTCAATTCATCTCTTATGGGAGGCAGGGTGTGTTCTTCGTTTTGCTTACCTTGCATTTTACCAAGCATGATGTCCTCCTCCTCCAAAGACTGGCCCTGCTTGACAACATGTCCAAGATACAGGAGTAGTATCACCATTCTTGTTTCTAAGGATCATTCTAGCTGTACCTCTTCCAAGACAAAATTTGTTTGTTCTGGCAGTCCAGGGTACTTTCAATACTCTTTGCCAACAGCATAATTAAAGTCCATCAATTCTTCTTCATCCTTCCTTTCTCATCGTCCAGCTTTCACATACACATGGGGTGACTCAAAACAATATGACTTAGGTCTGGCAAACCTTAGTTCTTAAATTCACTTCTTTGCTTTATAACACTTTAAAGAGATGTTGTGCAGAATTGTCCAGTGGAGCACAACATTTGATTCCTTGACTGCTGTGTCCACAAGCACTGTTTTTGGATGCAAGTAAAATGAAGTCTTCACCAACTTTAATTTTTTGTCCTTTTATTATGATGTTATTTATTGGTCTAATTATAAGGATTTTTATTTTATTTACATTTTATTGTAATTCATACTGAAGACTGTATTCTTTATTCTTCATCAGTAAATGCTTAAAGTCCTCTTTGCTTTCAGCAAAGTAGATTGTGTCAATATGCATATCACAGGTTGTTAATGAGCCTTCTTCCAATCTTGATTCCAAATTCTACTTCTTTAGACCTTCCATAATACAAGTTAAGACTTGGATTTTTTTCTGCTTGTTTCAGTTCTTTCATTTTGAAAAGTACTGAGGGTGTTCTTATTTTTTGGTTTTCCAAGTTCAGGCCTTTCCACTTTTCATAGTAATATATTTTTTAAATGTTTTATTGTAGATTATGTGATAACTTACATAGGAGAACATTAGCTTTACATTCATCCTATCGTATATTGTTTCATTGCCATGATTACAATCCTTTCCATGCATCATCAACCAACCAAAGACTGTACCCTGCAAGCCTGCTCCTCAGTCTTCAGCAAACAACCTTTCTCCCTCTCTGGATCTAGAGTCCCCAGCCACTCTATCTCTCCACGTCATTGTCTCTGCCTCCATCTCTGGCATCACTGTTTCTCTGGGTAGGGTCCCACACTCTGCTCGCTCTTCTCCTTTGATGGTCCCTCATAATAATAATTCATCTTCTCCATCTGCTCTTTGAAATTTTCTGTTACTTCATCATTTCTTCCTTGTGCTTTATCTATACTCTATGTTTAAAAGCTAGTTTTTGAGTCTTTTCAGTCAACCACTTTGTTTTTTAGTTTATTATACTGTGATGGCTTCCATGTTACTGTATTACTAGAAGATCTGCCACTGGTGTTTCATGATGGACAGGTTTCAGTGCAACTTCAAGAACAAGGATCGGATAGGAAGAATACCAAAAATCTATTTACCACTTCTGAAGGATTAGTCACTGAAAAGCATATGGACCTCTGATTGTGTTTAAAAACGTGTGTATCATACACTAAATCTCTTTTTCTTATCTGGGACTGCTAAAACAGTAATAACACAAGTGGGTGGCTTTAACAACTGAAATTTATTATCTCATAATTTAGGAGGCTAGGAGTTCAAATTCAAAGCACGGAGAAAGGATTTCTTTTTCTTGACTCTGTGAAAAGATTCTTGTCTCCTTTCAGGATCAACAAACCAATATTCATTGGAGATTGCTGTATTTCTTGTTTTCAATCTTCTCCTGGATCTAAGAGCTTCACAGTACAGGGGCCCCACATACAATGGATGCATTCCACTCCTGGTTTTTCTATCTTGGTGGTTGCTATTAAGTGCCATCAAGTCACTTCCAACTCATAGCTACCCTGTGTAGGATTCCTGAGGAAGTCTAGTTGGTTTGAACTCTTGACGTTGTGGTTAACAGTCCAGGGCTTATTCTACAGTGCCACATCAGAACTCCATCTTGGTAGTAGATTCTTCTATCCCTGAACATTTCTTTCTCCCTTTATATCTGAAAAGTGATTGGCTTAAGATGCAACCTAATCCTGTAGATTGTATCTGTCCTCATTAACATCATAGACATAGAATTCACAACACATAACATAATTATATCAAATCATAGCTGACCACATCATATATATCATGCAAGTAATTAGATCATATTAGATCTTATCATGGATATGATAACTACATCTTAACTGCTAAACCACTGATAATTGTGGTCCAGTCAAGTTGATACAAAACCGCAACTGCCAAAAAAACTTTTTTTTTTTTAAATGATGAACATGACCTACACCTATGGATGCAGTAGCTCAAAAGAGGGAACAAATCTTTACAGTGAGGATTATTCCCACCCCCTTGCTACACAGGATAAGCAGGGATGGGCAACTTGGACATTGGCTACCCAAAACAGGGGAGTTACAAAGGCAAGAAGTGACTGGCTTACAAGCTTTCAAGAGAGAGCCTATATCCTGAGGGTGTGGAGGAAGGTAGACTCTCCACTGACCAATATCCAATCTGTCTAGGTGAGGCTGATGAAAGGAGATGGGAATAGGACTCTTGTGGTACAATAGTGAATAATTGCTATCAGGACTGACTGTGAGGATTGGAAATGTAAAGGTAGACATTTTGTAGCAAAAGGAGGGGAGTAGTTGACTTTACAATCTAGGAGCAGAGGTCTCTGGGATCATCAAGGGAGAAGAGCAGAGTGTAGGACCCTACCCAGAGAAACAGTGATGCCAGAGATGGAGGCAAAGATGATGACGTGGAAAGATGGAGCAGCTGGGGACTCTAGACCCAGAAAGGGAGAGGGGCTGTGTGCTGAAGACTGAGGGACAGGCTTGCAGAGTACACACTTGTGTTGTTTGATAATGCATGGAAGGGATTGCAATCATGGCAATGAAATGATATACGATAGGATGAATGTAAAGTTAATGTTCTCCCATGTAAACTATCCCATAATTCACAATAAAAACTTAAAAAAAGAAGACTCATTAGCATAATAACAAAACCAATTGGCCTGGCTGAAAGATCAGTAATTTATCGACACCAACAATGTGTCAAACATATGATGCAAATTAAATGGACAAAAGGTGAATGACACATGGATCTTCCCAGAAAATTCTGCATTAAAAATAGTTAACTTTTTTTAAATAAGTCTTTCTATAACAGCATAATTAACTCAGATAAATCTATTAAGTAAGTAGTTAATGGGTGAAAAGTCTTAGTTATTAATATCTTATAAAATTAATAATTGTGGTGCTGTGGGTTAATTTGCCAGACTGCCAAACGGTTTGAATTGCAAGGTCGGCAGTTCAAGCTCACCACCTGCTCCTTAGAAACCCTATACAGGGTTGCTATGGGTCAGAATCTACTCAACGGCACTTAACAACACCAATTAAAATATGTAAACTTTCCTAAATTGTCATTTTTTGAGGCAAGTAAATGTTTATTAATGTTGAACTGTGAAACAGAATTGTGAGAAATTTAACAATAGGTAATAAAAATACTAGTAAACCTCAAATACATTACTTTTCGTTAGTACAAATATTATAGTAATCCATTCTGATGACAGAGATAAGGAAAGAAGGTAAAAATAACAGGATCGCAGAGGAAGGATCTGCTAATGAGAATAGGATACATTAATTCAAAGTTTCCAAATAGCTGATAAGATAAAGAACTACAGAAAATAAATTCCAAAAATTAGCTACAGAAAATAATGTTCATGCTTTTAAAAAAATATTTGATATGAAGCTGATAGTATAATATATGTAATGTGGCTATTTTGTATATATATATATATAAAAAATCAGATGCACTTCCATAGACTCCTGTTGATCTAGAGATAAGAGAGAAAAGCAGAAGCGATGGTTGTATGAAGTATAGTGAGACTTGCAGACTCCTGAGCCCATGGACAAAGACCTAGCCACAGCAGGCTAGAGCTGAGAGTAAAGCTGATATGAAGTAAGGGAAGATGCACAAGAATGCCCAAACTTAAACATAAAGTGAATGATAAGATACTGGAAAATCTTAATTTCAAATTTAGGAGAGCCCTACATTAATGCTAATCCCATGAACTCCCTGAGGACTATAAATTCTATTCCAGTATTTCTACTTCCTCTCTGTCTGGGTAGTACTTACTTGTCTGGATGATATTTTGTAATGGCTTTTGCTTCTAGTAGAACTATGTTTATGTTTTAATCTCTCTCACCCAGTACAGATGTATATTCTCCTTTTGAACTCCCTTACTCTATCCAGCAATAAATTCAGAAAAAGGCAAAAAAAAAAAAGAATGCCCAAACTTGAAGATAGTACCCGTTTGACCTAGCTTTGAGGGCCTGATAACCAGAACTCAATAGAGGAAGATAAATAAATTTGATAAAGGAAGCAAGTGTAAATTGCTACAATTTGATAAACTTGACCTATAGTTATGGATGTAGTAGCTCAAGGTACCAACTGAGAGGGAAGGATTCTTCACATCAAGGATCAAACCTATCCCCTCTCTACACAGTGTAGATAGGGATGGGCAACTTAGAAATTGGGGGTGGGGTGCTATAAAGGCACACAGGGCTGGCTTACAAGTTTTCAAGAGGGAATTTCCTTTCAGAGTGTGCAGGAGAAGGTAGAATCCCCACTGAACAGCTTTCATCTTTCCTAGCTGTGTCTGGTGAAAGGAGATGAGGATAGGATACATTGATTCAGTAGTGAATAATTATTATCACATCTAATTGTGATTGTCACAACTGTAAAGGTAGAAGTTGTGTAACATAAAGGGGAAAGTAGTTAATCTTACATTCCAGAAACAGAAGACCCTAGGACAATCAAGAGTGAAGAGCATGAGTGAAATGTGGGACCCAACATGAGAAGCAGCAACACCAGAGATGGAGGCAAATGTGATGGCATGGAGAGATTGAGCAGCTGAGGACGCTAGACTCATGAAAAGAGAAGGGCTATGTGCTGGTGATCAGGAGACTGGTTTCCAGGATGTGCCCTTTGGTTGTTTAAACAATTATATACCCCTGCATGTTTGGGTATTATTTCAAAAAGAAAAATAAAAAAGAAGGGGGTTCTTAATAAAAGAAACAATCTATGATAGTTTTTAGGGGAGGAAAAAATCAGTGTACTACAGACTAGACCCATGTTGACATGAGTGACAGGGCAGGCAATATACAACTGGAAGGAAGTTGGCAGGGGAAAGATGGGAGTGGTGGGAGACACAGGGAGGAATGCAGTCGTTAAAGAGAATAAATGTAAATGCTGCTAACTATAGTGCATGGAGGAGTTTGCAACCATATAAAGAAGCAAAGTATATGATTTATTGTTGTTATTTCTACCCAGAAAAGGAGAAATAGCAGAGAAGGCAGTAAAAGCAGCTGCATGGAGACACAGAGCAACTGTGGCTTCCTAGTCCATGGATCAAGATGGATGCCTATGGAGAGTAGACTGGCTTGCAGAATGTGTCCTTTGGGCATTTACAGACTGGATAAAGGAGCTTTGTAACACTTTCCTGAGCAACACAGAGGCCGAGGGCGCACATGGTTAAGAGGCTGACAAGAGTGAGGTGTGCATTGTAGTATCACAGAGAAAAGGCATTCGTGACTAGAAAACAGATGCATTCTGAGTTGTTTCTGATCCTTTGTTCACTTCCTTAATAAATCCATCATCATGGGTATTGTCTATGAGTTATGTGTGACCACTGCAATGCACATACCCAGATGTGAAGTAGAGAGTGCTGTAATGGTGTCAGAATGGAGTGAAGAAGTTTGAAGCATGTCTGACCCATTTCATAGAAATTGGCCTTGGGCTGATTTTGATTGGGAATGATTCTCCTTTCCTCTTGTGAAGCAACAGGAAGTCAGACATGGCCTCCCCCATGCCATTTCTGTACAGTCATAGTGTTGTCATTAGTTAATTTATTTAAGTACATCTCCAGACTGTATTGCCTAGTCTGTCTTAGTCCTGATGTTCAGCAGAAATTTGACCACCCTGGGTAAATGTTCTGGCATTTGAAAGCTGAGTGCCATAGCTTCTAGAATTATAGAAACATGCAAGCCACCACAGTATCACAAACTGACAGACAGGTAGTCAAAAGTAAGCTTAGAGTCTCCAAAATAATAGGAAAGAAAAAACAAAAGATTTTAACTCAGTAGACCACATTTGGAATGTTTAAGTGAATATAGTCAAATTCTAACATAATTAACAAGGTGATAAAACTATGATAGGACACAGGAATTCCCCATCATGGAAATGATAGCAATGACCACTCATCAGTTTATTTTGGATGATATCCATGCATAGGGAAAATTATATTGTTTAAATCAATAATTGTGAAGCTCAGAGATTTCAACAATAGTTGCAGTTCGCTTTATTTGTTGGTATTTGATGTAAGATAACATTTAATGAAATTTCCTTTAAATTTTTGGAGATTGCAGCAATAAATAACTCTGAATTCTTTTCTGTAGTCTAAGATTCTAGTTATCCTCTCCTTACTGGCAAGTATGCATATTCAATTCTAAGCTCTAAGTAAAAATACGATGGATAATAATTTAATTTTCACTCCCTTTTCCATATTTTCCATATTATATGTAGTTTAGTTGTTTTGTTGTTTGTTTGCTTGTTATTTATGTTATTGTGTTATTATGTTATTATGTTTAGGAGCTCTGGTAGTGTAGTGGTTACGAATCAGGCTGTGAACCAGAAGGTCAGCAGTTCAAAACTACCAGCTGATCTGCAGGAGAAAGATGAGGTTTTCTGCTCCCGTAAAGATTTACAGCCTCGGAAACCCTGTACAGGGTTGCTATGAGTCAGAACCAACTACACAGCACATCACTACCACAACCATATTATGTTTAAGGAGCTCTGGTAGTATTGTGGTTACAAGTTAGGATAGGATGCTAACCTCAAGGTTAGCAGTTCAAAGCTACCAGCTGTGCCACTGGAGAAAGATGAGAATTATTGCTCCCATAAAGATTTATAGCCTCGGAAACCTTATGCAGGTTTTCTATGAGCTGGAACCAACTCCACAGCACATAGCCATCACCACCACCATATTATATTTAAGTTTTTTCAAATACGTGGCTTTGAAGTTAGAAGATATAGTGTGTATTTTGGTGGTATGCACAAAAATATTTGATTATATAATTTACTGAGTTTTAATATAGTAGCAACCTAAACATAATAAGAATTCACCAATGGCTGAACAAAAAGTATTTTTACCAATTTCCATTTTGCAAAAACAAAAAATGCAAGCTGAAAACATGAAATATGACAATTTTATTAAATGCAGTCTGGGAGAACAAACAAGATGGCGGATTGGGTAGCAGTGCAGTGAGGAGCTCCGTCAGCAACAACACAGACTATCGAACCAAGCAGACTCAGGGGATGGTGCCAGAACTCTGACCCACATATAAAGGAATATTTAAAATGTTGAAAGGTTTACAGGTAGGGGAATTTGTAGCAGAAGCAAGAAATTCATTGCTTTCTAATTCAAGATGTTGAGCTGCTCCCGAAGCCATGATCTTGGGCAAGACCAAGTGGGAAAAGGATCAGGGCAGCTACGGATGCCTGAACAAACTGTGGAGAAAAAGCTGTGAGCATTCTTTTTGTGTGTGTATCTGTTCATTGGTCTCTTCCTGTCTGCACATCTCCATTCTGAGGACTAGAGGGAGTTCCTGAGCTAGTGGACACTACACCCCCATCCCCAGAGGTTTCTATTACGCATGCACACAAATTTCCTCAAAATTTAAAGTGACAGTTTCCACTTAAAACCAAATGGCAGTGCAAAACAGGCACAGATGGCCCTGAACTGTTTATCACTAGGAAAAAGGCCTGAATGAGGATTGTGAAATGGGACATGAAGAATAAAAAGGAAATAGTTTGAAAATTAAATCCTGAGTATGTCACAATAGCCAATAGTGGCATCTTGAAATTTCTCAGGAAGAAGAGTGAAAAGGGAAGCCCATCCCTGATCACATCTACCTGGAGGCAATCAGAAAGCAGAAAATAAAATACCAAAATACACACCCATCTAAGAATTAAGGCTACAGATAACCCCTGAA
>NW_006408693.1:697022-697907 GCF_000296735.1 Chrysochloris asiatica
CAGGAAAGCACTACAGGAACAATCAAATAAGATACAGCATTGGAAACAATTCAAAACCTATAGAAAGAGGTCCAAACAATTAAAAAGAGTATCAGAAAGAAACAATGCACTGGAAGGGCAAAGGAGTAGAACTGAAGAGATAGAAGCCAGAACTAGTAAGCTAGAAGATAAATCTCTCAACACTGCTAAGGTAGAAGAGCAAACACAAAAGAGGATTAAAAAAACCTGAAGAAGGCCTAAGATTCATGTTGGAAAACATGAAGAGGAATAACTTAAGAATTATCAGCATTCCAGAACAGGAAGAATCACACAAGTCCACAGAGAAGATAGTTGAAGAGCTTCTGGAAGAAAATTTTCCTAACATCCTGAAACACAAATAGATAAGCATTCAAGAAGCTCAATGAACCCCAGGAAGAATAGACCCTAAAAGAAAATCACAAAGACATATAATAATCAAGCTCTCCAAAACCAAAGATAAGGACAGAATCCTGAAAGCAGCTAGGGAAAAGAGAAGTATAACATACAAAAGCAAGCAAATCATATTAAGCTCAAATTTCTCAGCAGAAACCATGCAGTCAAGAAGGCAATGGGGAGACATATATAAAACCCTGAAAGAAAAAAAAAGGTCAGCCAAGAAACTTCTAGCCAGCTAAGCTGTCAATCAATTACAATGGTGTAATCAAAACATTTCAGGATAAACAGAAGCTTAGTGATTTTGAAAAAGCCAACCCTGCTATGAAAAACATCCTAAAAGAAGTTCTGTGGACTGAGAGCCAACGAAAACAAACAACAACTAGAGCATGAAATACATGGCAGCATCACACTGAACTCAGTCAACAAATGGAAGTCAAGAACACAATAAAATTATAAGAACAGAGGATCTGG
>NW_006408693.1:699318-718261 GCF_000296735.1 Chrysochloris asiatica
GTATAAATTATTATATTCGCCTCAGTGTTTTTGTTTTATTTTTAAAAAATCTTAAGTGAACAGAGAGAAATACTGTTAACTGATGGTACATGGAGGGGATAATAATCATTGTAATCAAACAAGGTGTACGATTTTTTTAATGTAAAACTGATGATCTGCCCTTTAAACTTTCACTCAGTCCATAATAAAAACCTTAAAAAAAAAAAAAAAAAAAGCAGCCTGGACCTATAAATGAAAGGTTACAGGGGCATTCATTCTCTCACTTTGTGGCATATTATAGCATATTAAGCACAAAGATAAAAGAAATGTGTTCCTACATCTGAATATTATATTAGTATATTACATTGGGGTCTATTTTGCAATTTACAGTGAAATAATATTGCTTTATCCTGAAGAAAAGTAGCAAACAAAAATGGGACTTATTATTGTTGGCAGAATCCTTTCTTGTTTCCATGTTTTCAAATAACATTTTAGGCTATTTAGAGCAGAAATTAGAATGCACAGAAGTAAATGCAATGCTGCTATTTTTCATTGTTAGGTACCATCAAGTCAGTTCCAACTCACTGCAAACCTATGCATAACAGAATGAAATACTACCTGATCTTGCGTTAACCACACAATTGCTGTTACCATTGACAGCATTGTTTTTGCCACATGTCAAATCATCTCATTGGAAGACTTTCTCCTTATTGCTGACCCTCCACTTTATCAAGCATGTTGTCCTCCTCCAGGTACTGGTCCCCCAAGAAAACATTTCCAAAGCACAAGTGATGAAGTCTCAGCATCCTCACTTCTAAAGAGCATTCTGGCTGTGCTTCTTCCAAAACAGATTTGTTTGCTCTTCTGACAGTCCGTGGTATTTTCAATCATCTTTTCCAACATCATAATTCAAATACATCAATTTTTAAATTGCTTTCCTTATTCATTTCTAACTTCATATGTATATGAGGTGATTGAAAATACGGTGGATTGGGTCATTTGTCCTTTAGTCTTCAAAGTGACATTGTGCTCTTTAGCACTTTGTTTGATTTCTTGTTTGATTTCTTGACCTATGCTTTCATAAATGTTGGCTGGGATGGTGATGGGGTGTGCTATGGAATTGGTTTAGACTCATAGCGACCTTATGTCAGCAATATCCATTGTTCTACAGCCTCTTCTTAATCGGCATTGGCAGCTTTTTGTTGATGTGTTGCTGCAACAGTTTTTGAATTGAAAGCAAAAGTTTACTTTCATGTGATGTTAATGATATTGGTTGATGATTTCTGCATTCCATTGGGTCACTTTTCTTTGGAATGAGCATAAATATGCATGTCTTCCAAATGACTCCAGCTCTGCATGAGTTTGTTGAAATCTTTAATTTGTATTCCATCAATTCTTGGATCTTTGCTTCTAGCCAATTCCTTCAGTGTAACTTTTACTTCTTCCATCAATGCCATAGGTTCTTGATCATATGCTACCTCTTGAAATGGTTCAACATAGACCAAGTCTTTTTGGTACAGTGACTGTGTACTCAGTATACACAATATAAAATATCTAGATTTCATTAGAAGTATTTTATTACTTGTCAATGAATAAGAATGATAGAAGAAATTATATGTTAAAAAAAAAGCACTGACTTCCAATTTTCTACCTTTATCTCTTATTTCAGGTGAGCCAGAAGATAAGTTACTTGCATTATTGAAAGCTACTCAATTTTATTACTACAAATCCTGCATATTTTGGGTAATATCTATACTCATGCAACATTATATATTATAAGGAGATAATTTTGTTTTTCTTCTTGGGTGTGTGTAAAAGCACCTAACATGTTCAATGAATAGTACATGCCTATAAGTTCTAGCTGGAAGACAAACAGTTCTCAGGTTACAAATGATATCTCTTCCTAAATGTCTTTAAGTTGAATTTGTATGTAAGAAGAAGTTAATATGGTTCTTAGTAGCCTTATTTTAGTGCATCAAATGGATCAAAGATTTTTCAATGATTAAAAAAAACAAAACAACTTTGGTCCTATAGCAAGTTGAGTGTGATGAAAAATTTGATATGAGTAGAGGGTGTCTCAGTTGTACTAGAGTAAGGAAGGACAAATTATCTTGTCCTACAGAGTCACACCAACACCTCCTGACAACTCAAACTTGTCCTTTAATGTTATATAATTTGCAAGGTAAGAAGTTCAAATCAAAGAGCTGTACCTTGGGAACACTTTAAAGACTCACTATGAGTCAGAACTCACTCAACTACACTTAGGAACAGCAAAGTTGTCAGACATTCCTAAAATAGGGATTTTCTGTAAAGGAATGAATTACAATTCTAGAAAGAAAAAGAATTATGAAAATAATGGCTTTATTTGCATTAAAAGATGTAAGAAATACTAGAAACACTGACTTAAACTATTGAATAAACATGAACAGGAAACCAAAGCAATGGAACTAAAAAAAAATAATCACACTAAATTAAGTTTTGAATATAATGCTTATTTAGACATTAATATGGAAGAGAAAAGTAAATTGTTTTTTAGAAAAGTAAAAAAAGAATGCAAACTCTTTTAATGAGGGGACTTTGAAATTTAACATAGATAAAAAATAAAAACAAACTTAAAGTAGCTTCCTTTTAAGTTCATTAAACTACACATATTTTCATCAATCATTAATTGTTCCTAGGTTCCTGTTCCACCACTCATTGGTTAGTTTGTCATACTGTGGTGGCTTGCATGTTTCTTTGATGCTGGAAGCTATCCCACCAGTATTTTAAACACCAGCAGGATCACTCATGGTGGATAGATTTCAGAGTAGTTTCTAGACTAAGACAGACTAGTAAGGAGAGGCAAACTACTTAAAACATTATGATTATCAGATATAGTGTCAGAAGATGAGTCACTTGAGGTTGGAAAGCAGTCAAAATAAAACTGGGGAAGAGCTGCCTCCACAAAGTAGATTTTGCCATAATGATGTGGACGGAACAAAGCTTTCAAGACCTTCATTTGATGGTGGAGTACAATTCAAAATGAGGAGAAACTGTTGCAAACTTCCATTAAAAATCAGAACATGGAATGTATGAAGTGTAAGGAAAATGGAAAATTGTAAAAATAGAAATGGAACATATAAAAATTGATATTTTAGGCATTAGTTAGCTGGAATGGACTAGACAACTGTATGGTTTGCTAGACCAGGAATGACAAATTGAAGAGAAATGACATCGCATTCAATGTCAAAAAGAACATCTTAACATTATCTTGAATACAATGTTGTCTATGTTAGGCTAATATCCATATGCCTACAAGGAAAACCAGCTAATACCACTATGATTCTAATTTATGCACCAATCTCTAAAGCCAGTGATGATGAACTTGAATAATTCTACCAACCTTGTCAGTCCCAAATTGATCAGACATGTAATTAATAATCATTGATAATTACTGGTGATTGAAATGTGAAAGTTGGAAACAAATAGGAAAGATCAGTAGTTGGAAAATATGGCCTTGTTGATAGAAACGATACTGGAAATCATACGACAGAATTTTGTAAGACTTACTAGTCACAAATCCCTTTCTAAAAGGGGAGTCTAGTCTTGGAGTGATGCTATTAGATAAGTACTGGACTGCTAACCACAAGATTGGTGATTCAAACCCACCACCTGCTCCTTGGACACCCTATACAAGGTCACTATGAGTCAGAACCAACTCTGGGGCACTTAATAGCAACACCGCCATATACATGGACTTCACCAGATGGGATACACAGGAATCAAACTGACTATACCTGTGGAAAGAGATTGTGAAAAACTCAGTATCATCAGCCAATAAAGTCCAGGGTGAACTGTGGAACAGATGCTCAATTACTCAATGCAAGTAGACACTGAAGCTGGGAAATGGAAAACAAGTCCACAAGGGCCAAAATATGACCTTGAGTACATCCTACTTGAATTTATAGGTTGTCTCAATAGCAGATTTGATGCATTAAACATTAATTCCTGAAGATGAGATAGATTGTAGGATGAGGAGAACATCTTACAGAAAGAAAACACAAAGTTAATAAAAAGATACAAAAGAAAGGACAAAAGTGGATGTCAGAAGAAATTCTGAAACTTGCAATTGTATGTAGAGTGAATGGAAGAAACGAGGAAGTAAAGTAGCTGAACAGAAAATTTCAAAGGGCAGTTCAAGAAGACAAAGTGAAATATTATAAAAGACTTGGAGTTTAAAAAACAAAATGTAAGAACACACTCAGCTTTCCTCAAACTAACATAACTGAGGAAAAAATTCAAGCTTTGACTTGCAATACTGAAGGCCTCTATAGGAAAAATGTATTGAATGATGCATAAAGAATCAAAAGAAGATGGAAGGAATTCACTGTACCAAAAAAAAAAAAAAAAAAAAAAATCGATGTTCAACCATTTCAAAAGATAGCATATGATCAAGAACTAATAGTACTGAAGGATGAAGTCCGAGCTGCACTGAAAACATTTGCAAATCTCTAGTCACCAGGAATAACAGAATACAAATTGAAATATTTCAATAAACTGATAGAGCACTGAAGGCGCTCAATCATCTATGCAAAGAAATTTTTGAAGACTGCTACCTAGCCAACCGAATAGAAGTGATTCACATTTGTCTACATTCCAAAGAAAGGTGACCCAACAGAATGTGCAAATCATTGACCAATATCATTAATATCACATGCAAATAAAATCATGTGAAAGATAATAAAAAAAAAAATGGCTACAACAATATATCGACACAGAACTGTCAAAAATTGAACTGAATTCAGAAGAGTTTGTGGAATGAGGGAGATCATAGCTGATGTCAGATGGATCTTGGCTGAAAGCAGACTTGTAGAAAGATGTTTACTTGTGCTTGATTGACTAAGCAAATGCTTTCCACTGTGTAGATTATGACAAGTTTTGGATAATACTGCAAAGAATGGGTATTAGAGAGCACATAATTGTTTTCATGAAGAACCTGTACATGGACCAAGAGGCAGTTATTGGAACAGAACAAGCCAGGGTTGTATTCTTTCAACCTACTTATTCAGTCTATGTGTAGTAAATAACATGAGAAACTGGATTATATGAAGAAGAAAGTGGCCTCGGGGTTGGTAGAAGACTCATTAACAACCTTCAATATGTGTACGATACACTCAGGCTTGCTGGAAGTTGTTGTTGTTAAGTGCCATCAAGTCAGTTCCAACTAATAGTGACTTGGTATTGGATTTCCAAGGAGTGGTTGGTGAGTTAGTCACTGACCTTGCAGCTCAAACCGACCTTGCAGTCCAATGTTTTAACCCACAGCACCACACCAGGAAGTTAAGAGGAATTAAGATAGTTACTGATGAAGATCAAAGACTACAGCCTAAAGAATAGTTTTGTTGTTGTCATTGTTAAGTGCTCTAACTTACAGTGACCCTGTATAGAGTTTTCAAGGAGCAGCAGGTGGGTTTGAACTGCCGACCTTGTGGTTTGCAGTCCAGTGCTGATCTTCAGTGTCACACCAGATATCTCAATATAAAGAAAGTAATAATCCTTTAACTGGAACCATAAATATCAGGATAAATGGAGAAAAGATTGAAGTTATTCTTTTGCTTGGATCCACTATCAACACTCATGGAAGCAGCAGTCAAGAAATCAAATGAAGTATTATATTAAGATAACCTTGTGTAAAAGACCTCTTTAAAGGAGTCAGGAGTGAAAATATCAGTTTGAACACTAAGGTTTGTCTGACCCAAGTCATGGTATATTCAATACTCATATGCATGTGAAAGTTGGAAAATGAATAAGAAAGACCATAGAAGAATTGATGTATGTGAGATATGATGTTGGGGAAGAATACTGGAAGTACCATGGACAGCCAGAAGAAAGAACAGATCTGTAATGTAAGAGGTACAGCCAGAGTGATCCTTGGAGGCCAGGATGGTGAGACTTCTCTCAAACTTCAGACATTTTTTCAGAGGAGATCAGTCCCTGGAGAAGGAAATCATGCCTGGTGTAGCGGAAGGTAAGCAAAAAAGAGGAAGACCCCAATTAGATGGGTTGGCACAGTGGCAGAAGCAATACATTCAAATGTGAAAATTGTCAGATGGCTCAGGACCAGGCAGTGTTTTATTCTGCTATGCATAGACTTGCTATGATTCAGGACCTATTGGATGTCAGCTAACAGCAACAACAACAACAACGTGGGAACACAATGACTCTGTATGATAAACACTCGACTGAGAACCACAAGGTCATTGATTTGAGTCCACCAACTGCTGCACATCAGAAAACTGAGGCTTTCTGTTCTCACAAAGATTTATAGCCTTGGAAACCATATACAGAGTTACTATGAGTCAGAAGTGATTTGATGACACTTCTCAACAGAATCAAAAAGGAGCTCTGTAAGCGTAGTGGTTACGAATCGGCCTGTGAACCTTAAGGTCAGCGGTTTGAACCTACCAGCTGTACCGCGGGAGAAAGATGAGGCTTTTTACTCCCGTAAAGATATACACCCTCGGAAACCCTGTACAAGGTCGCTATGGGTCGGAACCGACTCGATGGCACTTAACAACAACAACAACATGTCTATCTATTTATCTTTCTCTATGTATATACATACAAGTGGGCTTCAAAAAATTCATGGAAAATGGAGTGAAAATACAATAGAATTTTTCCATGAACTTTTTAAAGTCCCTTGTAGGCTGACCAAAATACTCATTATCTGGTAATTCATTTCACAAGCATATTAAAGACCCAAAGGGTATGTACAAATGTAAAAGAAAACATGATCCTTCCCTTTAAGAATATCTCAGTTAACACTTTATTTCTAGAAACCAACTTAATCTTACAAATTTAACATTTCTCTAAGTGCATAATTGTCCAAATTCCCATAAAGTGCTGTGTGATTTCCAATATTCTCCTTACTTAGCTCCTCTTGAAGCCAGAATTAAATTCCAGTTTATAATTTGCAATCCAGGGAAACATCAGCAAGGTTTTTAATTATCCAAAGCCTGTTTGCTTTATAATTTAGGTATATTGTATGCAAATTCTCAGTACAATGCAAAGCACATTATAGACATACTAGTGAGTAGATCAATTATAGATACGTCATATGAAAATGTATATACTCTCCTTCACCGCTGCAGGATGCAGATTCCTCTTTTCCTTCACTCTTCCTGAAGTCATTTGTATTTACTCTTCCCTCTTAAGAGGTGTTGAGGCAGACTCCTGCCCAGGTTGTCATTGTTCACAATGAAAGATTATGGTTCAAATCTGCAACCTAATTATGCCTAATAATACATTCTTCCAAAATTTTCTATATTACATCCAAAGCTCAACCTTTGAAATTGTAAGTCACAGATATGTTGTCAGAAACAGACATTGGTTTTGCCATTAGAAATTCCCAGTAGAACAATGTTGGTCTCAAATCTCATCCATAAATGGAACAGGGTCAAAACCATTAAGAGGAATCTTTGAGAAGCAGGAGGATATTAGAAAAGTTTTCACAATTTTATTTCACCAGATCTGTGGATGCACTAATGTATCACTTCCTCAAAAGAATATTTTTCTCTGTTGAACCTTTCTTTCACTCATATTTTTATCACCATCCTGTGTTGAACTCAAGCTCTGCTTTGGACTAGCCTTCACATAGATGTTTTTACCACTTTCTGAACCTGCAGACCAAAACAACAATAACAAAAAAGTTTCAGTTTGTGAGTAACACACTTTGGCATATTGATAATTTGTTTTAAACGTTGATTTGAGTTGTGTCTATTTCCCCTTATGAAGGAATTAGAGGATCCAAGAGATAAAAGTAAAAATTGTTTTCAGTATGAAATTTATTTTGCCAAGTAAGTTGAAAATGAATCCAGCAGAGGGTTTATTAATTAATCACACTTAAGATGGAGCATGCCTCCATTAGCCTGAAATGAGATCAGGACATTTTCTCTGAGACATAATCAAATAACACTCTGAATAAGATAAAAGCATTAATTTTCTATCAGGCCTATTTTATAACTCTAGTAAAATACTATCAAGTTTTGCTCATGATATTTTCAATCGATTTAATAGTCCCAATACAGTTCTATGCTAATGCCATAGTTTTACAAGGAATTGAAGTTGGGCTCAAAGGACTAAAATTTCCAGGGGCATATCTCATGGTATGTTGTAAGTTATTTTATTCTTTCAACCTCACTTTATTGGCTTTTTAAATATATTGGCTGAGATTATATAAGACTCACTGTATATCCTAAGTCTTCTCACAATGACCCTGTGTTGGTATTTACTGGGCTGTAATTTAAGGTGACGAGAATGGTTCAAGGGTCCTTGTGGTGAAAATGACAGTGTGAAAATTACTAAGCTGAGAAGGCAATTGTTGTTTCTATAATAAAGAACAGCAGTTGGAAATCAGCACAGTATATTATTTTATACTGACCATAAGTCTTTAATGTCTTATACACATTTCCAAATTCACAAAACTTGGCATTAAATTTGATGCCCAAACTCATTTAACCATTACATATGGCTTGAATAGAAGTGAGCTATTTATAGTCTTTATTTATCTCACATTTTGTGGATATACATGTTTTGCACTAGATATATATTAATGCAATAAGGGGGTGCTGCTGTGCCCTTTACTAGATTTTATATAGCAAGTGATATATATGTTAAAATAGCTTCAAATATTTTAGTTTAACATAATATACATAAAGAATATAATAAGGCTTTGTGACACAGAGATCGAGACAGAGTCTAAAGGGGTAAAGAATGGGGAATAATTTTAAAGTGCTTGACTACCTTGTGGATGTTGGTTTCCTTGTCTACTATAGTAAAATAGACATTTAAGTGGGACAGAAAGGAATATTGGGGAATATGATTACAGAAACCAAGTAAGCCCACTTTCAGCCTATAACAGATTGCATTTGCTAAAAAGGGTATTAAAATTTGTGCACGGAAATAGGCTTCATGTTAAACCTTTGTGGAGTAAGGGTCCTTAGGTGGAATCCTGAGCCTTACCCAGAACCTTCTGAGTGGGACATTCCCACTTGAAAGGACAAGCAAAATAACACACAGTGACTAGAGGAACAGAAGATATTTCTTGAAAGAAAGATAAACAGAAAAGAAAAAAAAAAAAATGGCAGGCTGGTGAGGTGTTACAAGATCAAGCAACCTTTTCGCCTTGGAACCATCAAGATAAGAAAAGTCAATCCATAAAGGTAAATTCTCTTCTAAGGCTGAAACTCAAAGGGAATTCACAAGCCAGCTTGTAAGCTTGCTGGTGACTGACCTGGTCTACTTGTCAGTGGAAGTGGGGAAAATGCAGCAATGAAGACATGGGCTGAGTTTGGCCATGTTCCATAGACACCTTCTGACCTTGAGATAAAAGAGAGAAGAGGAAGGGCTGACTGATCTGAGTTTAAGGATACTTGTGAACTCTTGAGCCCATGAACACTGACTTAGCCACTGGGGGCTAGAACTGAGAGTGACAGATGATCTAGTTTGGATGAAGTACTGATCAGAACTTGGCCAGATGAAGATTAAGAAGACATAGGAAGCAAGCATAAATTGCTACAATTTAATGAACCGGGCCTTTTCTTACAGACATAGTTGCTCAAAATTCTAACGGAAAGGAAAGGATTCTTCATATCAAGGATCAAGCTTGCCTCCTCAGTACACTGGGTTGATAGAGACACGCAACTTATACATTGACCAACAAAAATGGAGAGCTATAATGGCACAAAAAGACCAGCTTACAAGCTTTCATAAGTGTGTTTAGTTTCAGAATGGGGGTGAGGGGAAAGGTAGTGTCCCCTGCAGTTTTCCTCTTGACCAGACAAAGTCTGGTAAAAATATATGGGGGAGGATGTGGATAGGATTTATTTTATTCAATAGTGAACAATTGTTATCATGACTAATTGTAATTATCACCACTGTAAATGTAGAAGATGGGAAACTAAAAGGAGGAATAGTCAACCTTCCATTCCAGGAACAGAAAACCCTAGGACCATTAAGAAGGACGAGCATGAGATGACCATGATATCCCCACCACAAAAGTGACCACAGCAAAAATGGAGCGGCAACAGCAGAGATGGAGACAATGGCATAGAGAGATAGAGTAGTTGAGGACTCTATTCCCATGGAATGAAAAAGTTTGTCTGCCTGTGGACAGAAGACTGGCTTGCAAAATGTGCCCTTTGAACATGTAAATGAATATATATTTTCTGTGTGTTTTGCATACATCAGAAGAAAATAAGGAATACAGGTAAATACCAATAGTGCACGGAACAGTTTGTAATAATTGCAATGACACAAAATATGATTTGTTGAGTGTACACCTGATGATCTGTCTTATAAACTATTGCTCATTCACAATAAAGGCTTTTTTAAAAAAACAAAAACACATGTATACTCTGATTGAATTTTCTCACACATGTATGTGCATAAACACATAAAAAAACACACAATATTACCAGCACTAGAGAATCCATTTCAGTCTCTACCCCAGCACCACTACCCAACCCACCAAGGATAGATTAGATTAGATTTTATTTTATATTTTATGGAAATGGAATCATATAATATGCTCTCTTTTGTGTTTGGTTTCTGTAAGTGAGCTTCTGTATCTCTATGCCACAATCTATTTATCCATTTTACTACTAAGGAGCATTTTGGTAGATTCAAGTTTTGAGCTTTTGTAAATACTGCTGCTTTAAACTTTCTTTTACATGTCTTTAGTGAGCACTGGGAAAAAGCAGAATTGTTGATGATAGGGTACATATACTGTACCCTATTTAATTGATATGGCTTTTCTACCATCTTCTTAAATCCCATGCAAATTGGATGGGAACATGCAAATAAGGCATATAGGACTCTAAGGCAAGGATTGGTTAGTTTTGCCATCCAGCTAGGTTTAAAAGGAGCCATCTCAAAAGTAGGAAAAGACAATCCCAGGACCATCAAAAAAGAAGAGCATGAATGAAGTGTGAGATGCCTACCTAGAAAAATGGGGCAGCAGAGGAAGTGGCAAAGGTGACAACATGGAACAGCTGTATGCATCTAAGCCCATGGACAGAGTAAAACTTTGCACCTATGAGCAGGAGTCTGGCCTTTGGACATTTAAGGGAGTTTGATAACCACTTGCCCAAGCAGGACAGAGGCCTCAAAATCACATGATTATGGGGCCAAAGACAAGAGTGAGGCATGCAAACAGTGCAGAAGACAAGGGGCATTCCTGATTGGAGAACTGCTACATGCTGAGTCATTTTTGACCCTGAGTTGTAACCTGCTCACTTCCTTAGTAAACCCCATAATCATCAGTATGCTACAAGTTCTGTGTGGCAATTGCAATGGACTGTTGAATTCAGATGTGAAGCAAAGAGTGCTTTGGAGGGATAGTTGGTGTCAGAATAGGGTAAAGAAGGTTGTAGGATGGAGATATGTCTGACCTCTGCTTCATAAGAATTGGCCTTGGACTAATTTTGAGTTTGATTCTCTTTCCTCCTCATGAAGCTAGAGGAAGTCAGACATGGCCCCATTGCAGTTTATGCACATACATTCCACTTTAGTAAATCGACTAAACCATTTGGTACTACCAATTGATATTATCACTTGAAAAGTATCAAAGTTCTAATTTCTCAGTTCTGAAGTTTCCGACTTATGCATGCTCAGTATCTTCATTAAAAGATGATGATTTATGGTTTTGTTTTGTTTTTCATTTTACTCATTCCTGTAAGTATGTAGGAGCTCTGATAGTGTAGTGATTACGAATTGGGCTGCTAACCACAAGGTAAGCAGTTTGAAACCACCAGCCATTCCGCTGGAGAAAGATGAGGCTTTCTGCTCCCATAAAGATTTACAGCCTCAGAAACTCTGTGCATGGTCACTATGAGTCAGAACCAACTCCACAGTACTTAACAACAACAATATAAATAAGTATGTAAGGGAATCCTGGGGTTGCACTATAGGATAAGCACTGGACCACTTACCATAAGCTCAGCAGTCCAAACTACCAGTTGCTCCTTGGAAACCCTATACAGTGTGACTATGAGTTTCAACTGATTCAATAGCACTTAACAACAACAGTGTAATGGACCACAAGTAGTGCTGTAGGATAATCAGTGGGCAGCTAACCACAAGGTTTGGGTCCACCAGCCTTTCCATGAGAGAAAAATGAAACTTTTGGTTCCCATAAAGATTTACAGCCTCAGGAACACTATACAGGCATTGCTATAAATCAGAATCAACTCGATGACACTTAACAACACAACAACATCATGGGTATGTAAGTAGTATCATATAGTTTTTAATTTGCTTTTACCTGATGATTAATAAAGTAGGTAATTTTTAATGTGTTTATTGGCATTTTGGTTATCCCATTTTTGAAGTGATCATTTAAGATAAATCCGTTTTTCTACTAGATTGTCTGTCTTCTGGTTTATTGCTAGGAGTTCTTTGCATCTTCTGGATATATGTCCTTTGTCACATATACTCTTTACAAATATATTTTGCCCCTGTGTCTTCCCTTTTCACCTGATTAAAGGCTTGTTTGATGCACAAATTTCTTAATTTTAATGTCTACTGCATATCTTTAATAAAGATATCAATTTGTATCACATTAAAAACCACTACTTTACTGTATAACATGCTCATGGATTGGATGATTTTATATTGTTAAGATGACAATATTTCCCAAATTGATACCTATTCAGGGTAATCCCTATCAGAATGTCAGTTTTTATTTTGTTTCAGAAATTGACAAGTAAATTCTAAAATTACTATGGAAATAGAAGGGGAGCAAAATAGTCAAAACAATTTTGAAAAAGAAAACAAAGTTGGAGGATTCAAACTTGTCAATTTCAAAACTTGATCAAAGTCACAGTAGCCAAGATAATGTGGTACTGGCATACGAACAAACATTTATATGAATAAAATAAAATGAAGAGTATAGAAATAGATTCTAATGTCCCTAGTGTTATGGTTATCTTATTTTTTACCAGAGGTTCTAAGGCAATATGGAAAGAATAGTCTTTTCAACAAATGTTGTTGGAATAAATGGATATTCATATGTAATAGAATGAAGTTGGACCCATACCATACATAAAAATTCATCCAAAATGAGTCATAGATTTAAAGATAATCACTAAACCTCAACAATTCTTAGAAATGAAAACATAGGAGTGATCTTTATGATTTAGGAATAAACAATGTTTTGTTTGTTTGTTTGATTAGGTATGACACCAAAATGACACACTACAAAAAAAAAATTTATAAGATCTTCACAAAACTTAAAAACTTTTATGTTTCAAAAGAAGCCATTAAAAAAAAAAAAAAAAAGCCATGGAGTGGGAGAATATAACTGTAAATAATATATCCATTAAGGGCTTGTTGAAGCTTACCAGTGCTCCTCGGAAACCCTATACAGGGTCGCTATGGGTTGGAACTGACTGGGCAGCACTTAACAACAAAATCATCCAGAATATATAAAGAAATGTTGCAAGTCAACAAAAAAGAAAAAATAATCCAAACAAAAAGTTGATAAAGGATTTGCACTGACATTTAATCTAAAGAAGATATATGAATGACTAATAGGCACATTGTCATGGAAGTATGTATGCTCTTGGAGCCTTGCCTGAGGTACCAGGACATATGGCCCTTCATAGGCCTGTAATAGCTTCCTTAGGATCTAATAGTCTGCAAATGGCCTTGTTAGTGGCCTTGTTTACAGCTTTATCCCATCTACTTCGGGAATACCAGCATCGTGTAACCTACTTATGTAAGTTAGTTATTTACAGTTGGCAGCCTGCCTTCTTTGTTGTGCTACCTATATCTTCTGGACAGTACTGGGAGGGGGCACAGATCTTGCTAGAGGTGGATTTCAAGAGACAGTTATCCAACCAGCAGCCTTCAGAGACAATAAGGTGGTATGAGTTCCCTTTGTGATGCCCTTCCCCACCCCCTGTGAATCAAAAGTGAGCTTGCCCATCAGCAGATTCTCAGGAGAAGCTTTATTGATCCTGAAAAAATGTACAAGTCAGAAGTAACTTGCAAGCACTTAACAACATTCACATATACATTTTAAACTTTACAATAGCAATATCATGTAGTTATCAACCCTAATATTTTTTAGGAAATTGCCTCCCTGATATATAAAATTACCTCTACCAAGATTAAATATCCAGTGAGTAATAGAATTAGTAGTTGAATTTAGATACACTTGGCTCCAATGTTTTATATATATTGTGGTGAAGTGAATTATTTAATGTCTCTTCTAGTCATCACAATTTTCCTGATGGTCTGGGTAAGAAAATGTGATGGAAGATGCTGATGGATTATATGATTCAGTTCTGAGGGAAATTAAGAGGGCTAATTTTAAGTGCTCAAGTCTGCTAATCTGCTGGGTTTAAAATGAGCCATTTCAGAAGCAGAAGGGTGGAGGTATCTTACTACCATCAAAGAAGAGCCAAGAATGAAAAACATTCTATAGAAATTTTCAATCCAGGAACAAAGAGCTGTGACTCCAGAGGCATGGCAGAGGAGCAGAATCAAGAGCAGCAGAATCAAAGCCTGAGACAGAGCAATGGGATTCACAGTTCATTGCAAACACTTATAAAGTAGCATGACTCTAGGCACCTAACTGGGGGATTTAACTTTAAGACCAAAAGAGCTGAGTGACTTCAGACTGAGGCTGAAGAGACGATGGAGAGGTGTCCACTGTGGGCATTTTTAAGCAGCTCTTAAAAGAGCTTTGTAGCTCTGTCAGAGCAGGACATAGTCTAGGCCAAGGAGCCAAGGGTCAGAGAGAAGCCTGCTTATGGGCTCAGCAGAGAAGAGGTTGTCCTGATTGGATGAACTGTGTACTGAACATTTTTGACCATGAATTTTAACCTGTTAACGTCCTTAATAAATCGCATAACAGTGCACATAGTTTCCAAGTTCTCTGTGGTCACTGCAATAAATTATCGAACCCAGATGAGTAAGTGGGATATGGGATGTTAGTAACACATTGTTTTGTTTGTATCAATTTAATTGTATTGCTTCATGTCTTTAACTCTGGCATTTTAAGTATGACATAATAAGGAATATATTTATAATTTTATTGGACAGTATGGAGAAGTTTCGTATGAATACATCTTCTATCTTATTGCACTATTCAAGGAGTGACTGAAAGAATCGAGATAGGAAGAAGGGATGCCATTGGTTTCCAACTGATATGTCTTTTCCAAAAATCCCACACTTTATGGAAGTTTTTACTATTATTTGAAATTTACTATCATAAATTTTATCACTGTCATGAAATGAGTTCTATCCCTGTATTTAATATGTTTCTCACACATACTCTGATATTGTGATTTAGAATATAATATAGGAATCAAAAAATATGGTACAGGGAAAGCTTTAAAGAGAAAATGGGAGTGTCCAAATATGTATTGGTGGTTTTGATATGTGACACACATATCAGGTAAAAAATATAAAGTACGATTGTACTAGCCCTAAGTTACAGATAAAAAAGGACATGGCTGTGTTTCAGAACCAGTGTTCCCAAATTAGTAGAGCATGGAAATTGGTTTTAAATTACTGAATCAAAAAGAGAAGTAAAACTTTCTGTATCGAGGAATTATGATTAAACCAAGCATCAGATTACCAAGGAAAGTTTTGAAACCATCTTTCTTCTTGGTACCATAGTGGTAACATGATGAACTCTTAAGAACTAAAAACACCTTTATGTCCTCTAATCTTTGAAGCGTGATTAAGACAATGAGCTTTTCTATTATCTTGCTGTTGTTAGTGCCATCAAGCTGGTGCTGACTCATACGGACCATATAGGGTTGCCTAGACTTTAAAAAGAAAAAAAAAAAAAATTGTGGGAGCAGCTAGCTGTGGGATTCAAACCTCAGACCTTTAGATTTGCAGTCTAATGCTAATTGTGTGAAGCTACCAGACTCCCCTTTCTATGTCTTAGTTGCTTTCAATCCACTTCCTGAACTTCTAACTTAATCTGCATCAGAGGGAGCTTAAATTCTTCAAACTACATTTCCAAGTTTCCTTTGCCAACAGGTTCCTAATAAGGGTGGGCCAACAGAAACACAACCAGGAGTTTGGAGGATTTGAAGGAGAGAAATAGCTAGCATTCATTCTTTCTCACTCTCCCTCTATCTTTTCCAATCTCCCCATTTCCTAAAGCAGCCTCTGCTATGGTTCTAATCTCCACTAGTTGTACCTAATGGTTCATACCAGCTTTCTCTTTGGTTTCTGTAAATCCAAGAATGATGGTGGTCTCTGCTGTTGCTACCTCTCAGATCTTCCAATTGAACTGCTTAGAATGGAATCTTTTTATTATTTTTTTTTTCTTTAGAAAGCAAAGCAAACCAGACTTGGTAATAGAATGAAATCTACAAGAGTCTTTTAACAGACTGGATTCTGGGATTTGAATGATTGCTGTCCTCTTTGAGCTTGATCACAGTAATGGATCCTTTCCCAAAGTAAACTAGTATTCTAGTAATGAAACTGCACTAGGATTATCACATTATCATCTTTGGTTGCTTTGGGATAAAGTGACAATTTGGGACAAAGCTCTCAGTGACCATGTATTTGCTGACTGCTTCTGAGCTTAAAGAGTGACACCAATAAGTTCAGCCTCTTAAACTATCTTTTCAAGAGATCAATGACCCAGAGAGCTCCTGTGGTGGTCTTAAATCTTAAGTTTTATAGACTTATAAAACAAGGACCTCTGGTAGCGTAGTGGTTAGGAATAGGGCTGTGAACCGCAAAGTCAGCGGTTGGAAACTACCAGCTGTTCCACGGGAGAAAGATGAGGCTTTCTGCTCCCATAAAGATTTACAGCCTCGGAAACCCTGTTCAGGGTCGCTATGGGTCAGAACTGACTCAACGGCACTTAACAACAACAAGACAAGCTTGGCTAAATATCTGACCTAAAATCTAATTATGTTGATTTTTAAATTAAAATGCAAATTTAATGCACAACATTGCCATTTTATTAATGTTAAGATTTGAGTTTTGCCTTAGAAAGAGTGAAATATTAATTTGTGATGAAAATAAATAAAGTCTTGTGAATTTGAAAACCATGAGCTTTCAGAATTCACTTAACCTTGCTTGCTGACAGTAATACCCTTTCTTCACTGTGTGAAAAAACAACCCTTACCTTTCTTAAAGACTCTATAATTATAAGGTTTTGGAGGTAGCTAAGGGTAGGGACCTGGACCCGGGGGCTGCGACAACAGCAGAAATGGAAGACAAGATGCCCAAGACTCTCTACAGAGATGTTAACTCTATACAGACTCGTTAAACTTTACAGAGATGTGACGGAAGCTCTAATTCTCCAGCTCTTTCTCTTTAGCCAAATTGGACCTTGTAAAAACTGCAAAATGATTATGGCTACAGCTAGAAATGATCCGTATTGTTTTGTGTAGTTTTGTGTGCATCGTCATGCAGCTGCATGGGTAAAGAAGTCAAAGTGAATTCAGCAACAACTCCTAGCAACCAAAAGAAAGACACAATCAATCGTTTCCATGCTTTTTTGGGTGAACTCAGTCTAGAAATTACAACTGAAGATATAAAAGCTGGTTTTGTGCCATTTGGAATAATATCGGATGACCAAGTTTTGGTTAAAGACACGGCAACAGGAAGATCTATGGGATATGGCTTTGTCTCCTTTTTCAACAAATGGGATGCTGAAAACACCATTTAACAGATGTGTGGCCTGTGGCTCGGTGGAAGACAAGTTAGAACTAACTGGGCAACCTGAAAGCATACAGCTCCTAAGAGTACTGTCATATGATGAAGTGGCCAATCAGTTTACTCCAAGCAACTGTACTGTATATTGTGGAGGTGTTACTTCTGGGCTAACAGAAAATTAATGCATCAGACTTTTTCACCATTTGGACAAATAATGGAATTTCCAGTCTTTCCAGATAAAGGATATCCGTTTGTTCAGTTCAACTCCCATGAAAGTGCAGCACATGCTATTGTTTCTGTTAATGGCACCACCATTGAATGGCATGTTGTAAAATGCGACTGGGGCAAAGAGACTCTTGATATGATAAATACCGTGCAGCAGCAGAATCAAATTGGATATCCACAAACTTATGGCCAGTGGGGCCAATGGTATGGAAATACTAAAAAAAAAATGGCCAATACATACCTAATGGTTGGCAGGTACCTGCATATGGAATGTATGGGCAGGCATGGAACCAGCAGGGATTTAATCAGAAGCAGTCTTCCACACCATGGATGGGTCCAAATTACGGAGTGCAGCCACCTCAAGGGCAGAATGGCAGCATGTTGCCTAACCAGGCAGCGGAGTATCAAGTGACAGGGTATGAAACCCAATGAAAAAGGATTCCAGAATCTAAAGCCAGTGGCTTGAGGCTACAGGGAGTGGAGTAAAGCCTTTGTTTACTTAAAGATTTATCAAATCAGTCAGAGCAAATGTCAAATAAAATGTATTTATTTAAAAGATTCGTTTTTTAATCATGAAATTACTTATCATCCACAATGTTTGAAAAAGTAACAAGATGCTAGATGTCTGCCAATTTTTGCCTTCATTACCTTTTTTGATAAAGTTTCTCAGATCCTTGTTTCAAATAAAAATGCAGGGATTGCTGCCACTTTTTAAAATTAAGAGGCAGGAAATTGCACAACGTACTTTTTCCACTAAAGTAGCATGCAGCTCTAGTTTGCATTCCTGATATTATTTAAAACATGCAATATAAAGATGCTAAAAAACAAACAAACTAAAACTGTACAGAGTCTAGAAGTTGTTTATTACCATCAGCTTGTGCACAATTCTGTTTTAGGCTTAAAAAAAAGAAGGCATTGTTTGAGCTGTACCATCTCTATTTTTATCCCTTTGGGATTTTAAAATATAAATTATTAGTTTACGTCATTTTTTTATCAACATGCTTTCATAAATTTGTCTTGCCTTATTAAAGTTCTGTAAAATAAGACTGAAATGGAAAAAAAA
>NW_006408693.1:718961-721404 GCF_000296735.1 Chrysochloris asiatica
AGAAGATATCCTCTTCACTAACCAATGAAAAATCTTCTGGTTAAGATAGCAACAACATCTTTGAAAAGTTCTGAGTAAATTGCATGCAGTGAGGAGAAGTAATGATGCATACTGCCATAATTGGAATCCTTTTCTGATTCCAAAGTGAACACTGGTGTTCAAGAACACCAAAGGCCAATTGTTAACAAAGACAGGCTGTGTTGTTGTTAAGCACCATCCAGTCAGTTCTGACTCATAGTGAGCCTGTATAGCATTTCCGAAAAGCTGCTGGTGGGTTTGAGCCTCCGAACTTGTGGTTCACCATCAAATGTTTCACCATCAGCAGTGAAAGTGAAATCAGAGTGAACTGACCAGCACATGTTGCTGTTGATGACAGTACATCTAGAAGAATGGGAGATAATCTGCTTAAGTATTATTGGAGCATTAGTGTCTCTGAGCATGACCTTCCTTTAGTCGCCATCATGGAAAATCATTCATAGTCACTCACACTTTCCTCATATTTAAGATAGTTATCAGTTTCCACATTGGAAGGAAGACCAATTTTTCTGGATAAAACACCCTGCGACACAGTTAAAATTTTATGCTAAAATTTTTACCCAACTCTTTCCTAAAGATATCTAATGATTTTTCCCATTTATTGATACACTGGGAATAGGAAGTACACAGTAATATGAAATATAATTAGTCAGTGACACTAATTAGCAACAGTCTATGGAAGGACACCACTAATCTTCTGTTTAAGTTTGTCCTGCAGAGGTGACTTGCATATTGATGAGATGGTGGACATGCTTTAGCGGAGCTTTCAGAATAACACAGACTTGTTGTTGTTGCTAAGTTCTATTGAGCCAGCGCTGACTCATAGCAACCCTGTGTAGGGTTTCAAAGGAGCTGCTGGTGAATTTGACCCACCAAGCTTGCTGGTCAAGCTGACCATGCAGTCCAGTGCATTATTCCACATTGCAACACCAGGACTCAGACTAGGAAGAAGGAAAAGCAGACTATTTGGAAAAGTTAGTCACTGACAACTTTAGGGAAAGCAGCAGCACATTGTCTGGTATACTACCAGATGATGACCCCTCATGTGGGAAGGCACTCCACATATGACTGGGGAAGAGCTGCCTCCTCAAAGTAGAGTTCACCTTAATGACATGATGGAACAAAGAATTAGGGACATTTATTTGCTGATGGGGCACAAAGAAATGACTGTAAACATCAATAAATAATAGGAACACGGTCTGTACAAAGTAGCAATCTAGGAAATTTGTAAGTCATCAAAAATGAAGTGGAACACATAAAGACAGATATTCTAGCCATTAGTGAGTTGAACCAGTTTGCCCTACTGTGCTGTGATTCTAGAAGCTATGTCAACAGTATTATAAATGCCAGTAGGGTCGCCCCTGGTGGACAGGTTTCAGTTTAGCTTCCAGATTAAGACAGACTAGGAAGAAGGAAAGGCAAACTACTTCTAAATATTTAGCCATTGAAAATCTTATGACTAGCAGCAGAAAATTGTCAGATATAATACTGGAAGATGAAAATATTATTGATAGCACCAGAAAAAAAACAGCCCTGGTACAAGCTTTCCTGACTTTAAACCATTCAGTGTTCCCTTATTCTATTTGCATGACAACATTCTGGTTTAGGTAAATGGTCCCTATGAGCACAATTAAGTGTTCTGACATACCCCTTCTTTACAATGCTATCCATAATTTGCCCCCTTTTCAGTGTGCAAAATGTAGCATTGCGACACTCAGTGTTCAAGTTCAAGAGCTGCATACCTTAGCATCAGACAAACAACTCCACAACTCAGTGTCTCCTCTGTGGCTTGTGCTACACCAGCTCCATCTCCCTGCACCTGTTCATCAATCACAAGATGAGCGATCAGACAGAGGAGGAGGCAATGGTGTCAGAGGCAGAAGGAGAGGTGACAGAGTCAGAGGTGAGCTCTGGGGAAGAGGTTCACGGAGACCAGGGAGAATGGATTGGAAGAATGTGCTGTCAGGTCTTTATCAGCTGACCCAAAGGCAAGGAAATGACTCGGCATAGCCACTGAGGAGGAAGATGCCCAAGATACTCAACATCAACTATAGGTCTCTCAAGACTGGGACAACTATACACTATCCCCTTAGGTATGACCAGAGACTGCAGTATATGAAGTCAGGATGGTACCCTGGTATCATCCACCTGCCACGTGGGCATTGGGAAATAAAAGGTTCTGCCCTGGTGTGCATTTGGCCAGCTGTGTCCTAGAGCAGTGCCTTCCCTAAGTTGCAGAGTGCTGAGTGTTCTCCAGCCCTAGGACCCTAACAATTCTGAATTTGTTTCCATTATTTATAGTTTTGTGCTATTTCCTGGTATGATAGATTTCTGCAAGACAAATGATTTGTTTATTTCAAATACCTTCTTTAGACAGCATAAGAGAAGACTATACACATGGACCTCG
>NW_006408693.1:723544-726495 GCF_000296735.1 Chrysochloris asiatica
CCCAGGATCGAGCATTGTTTCGTTCTGCTGTGCATGGGGTCGCTATGAGTCGGTTCCGACTCGATGGCACCTGACAACAACAACAACAACAATTTATAGTTTTGTGCTATTTCCTGGTATCTTAAGTCTTTATCTGTGTCCTTCCAAACCCAGGATATTCATCTTGTACAAATCCCAGTGTTGTCAATTTGTCCTGAAACTCTTCAGCTGCTGTGTTCTTTTGGGAGTTTCCCTGCTTGCTGTCCTCAGCCAGTAGACTCCTAAGAGCTATATTTGCACTCAAACACTAGCTTTCCTTCCCACCACCTGAGCTCGAAAAGAAGAAGATAGATGGGTTCTGAAAAGAATCCCTGTTAGAGAGCTCTGCCCAGTCTGGCTTTCAAGAACCTTTGTTTAATTTGTCCTTCCTTTCTACCATCTCTGATTCTTTTCATTCAAAATTGTCTTGGAGAATTAATTATCACACTAACTCATCATGTCTTTTTAAGTAGGTGAAACTTTATAGTGTACCTCTGTTTAGAGTCTGGGCAGAGCAGGAGGTACTACAAAAGCAGGTGGGCACAAGCCTAATGTCTCTCCCTCAGAAGGAATTGTGGGTCCTAGTTTTGCTGACAGGTGAAATTTGGGGGCACACAGACACTGGAATATTTGTATCCTTGCTCCTGTACCATTAGAGAGTCTGCTACCTCCGGCAGGCTAGTCCCTCTTCCTCTCAACTGCACTCATGTTGCTCAGACTATTTCAAATAAATCTAAAAAAAAAATGTTTCCTTGGGGAAATAAATGACACTGATCACCAATGACCAAAGACTAGAGGATTTGTGTGGGATGACATCAAGAATATCATACAAAAGAAAGCAAAAAAAAAAAAAAAAAAGTAAAAGTAAATAAGACACAAAAATGAATGTCAGAAGAGGCTCTGAAACTTGGTTTTGAATGGACAGAAACTAAAGCAACTAGAAGAAATGATGAAATAACAGAGCTGAAGAGAAAATTTCAAAGGGTAGCTTGAGAAGGTAAAGTAAGATATAATGAAATGTGCAAAGATTTAGAGTTGTAAAATCAAAAGGGAAGAACATGTTCAGCATTTCTCAAGCTGGGGCGGGGGGGAAAGAAAAAAACAAAAACTGAAGAACAAATTCAACCCTTGAGATGCAATACTGAAGGATTCTATGGACAAAAACATTGTGCAGCAGAGGATGAACCAAAAGAACAAAGAAGTAATGGGTACAGTCACTGTTCCAAAAAAAAAAAAAAAAATTAGTCAGTGTGAAACCATTTCAAGAGGTATCATAAGAAAAACTCATTGTATTCAAGGAAGAATTCCAAGCTGCACTTAAGGCACTTATGGAATGGAAGCCTCCATGAATTGACAGAATACAATTTCAACAAACTCAGCAAGCACTGGAGGCTCTAACCAGTCTATGACAAGAAATGTGGAAAACATTCACATGCTTAACTAATTAAATCACAGAACAATAATATTAGCATCTCATGAAAATGAAACTTTGTTGAAGATAATTCAAAAATGGTTGGATCAATAAACTGACAGGGATTACCCCAAAAATTCAAGTCAGATTCAGAAGAGGATGTGGAATGACAAAAATATAATTTCTGTCATCAAGTGAGTCTTGGCTGAAAGCAGAGAGTACCAAAGAAATGCTAACCTGTGCTTTATTGATTATGAAGGTGTTCAACTGTGTGGATCATAACAAACTATAGATAACATTGCAAAGAATGAGAATTCAGCAACAGTTGTGCTCATGAAGAACCTGTACATACACCAGGAAGCAGTTGTTAGAACAGACAGAACAAAGTGATTCTGAAACTTTCAAATCAGGAAAGGTATGAGTCCATGTTGGATCCTTTCACCATATTTATTCGAACAATTTTAGTAGCTGGATTATATGAAGAAGAAAAAGGCATCAGGATTGGAGGAAGACTCATTAACAACCAACAGTATGCAGATGACCCAACTTTGCTTGCTGAATACGAAAAGAACTTGAAATACTTGATGATGAAGATTTTTACTCCATCTCATGAAATCTTTACTACAGTCTTCAGTATGAATTGCACTTCAATGCAAAGAAAATGCAAACCCTCCCTACTGGGCCAATAACTAACATCATGATAAATGGAGAAAAAATTGACGCTGTCAGATTCCATTTTGCTCGGATCCACAATCAACACTCATGGAAGCAGCGGTCAGAAAATCAAATGGCACATTGTATTAGGCAAATCTACTGCACAAGATCTATTTCAACTGTTAAAGAGAAAAGATGTCACTTTGAGGACTAAGGTAATATACTTAATATTAATATCCCTGACTCAAGTAATATACATGTGAAAGTTGAAAAAGGAACAGAGAAGACCATGAGAATCAATGCACTTGGATTGTGGTGTTTGGAAGAATATTGAAAACATCAGGTACTTTCAATAGAAAAATGAGTAAATCTGTCTTGAAAGAAGTACAGACAGAATGCTTCTTATAAGAGAGGCTGATGAGACTCTGGACATTTTGTCAGGAAGGACAAGACCCTGGAGAAGGACTTTATCCTTGGTAAAGTACAGGGTCAGCAAAATAATAATAATAATAATAATAATAATAATAATCAGAGAATAACCAATAACCATTAATAACCAATCAATGAGATGGATTGACACAGTGGCAGCAGCAATCAGTTCAAATATAATAGAAACTGTGAAGATAACGCAGGACTGGGCAGTGTTTCATTTTGTTATGCATAGTATCACTGTGAGTCAGAATGGACTCAATAGAATCTTTTAACAACAACATCAAACACCAAATTTCAGTGTCGGGAAAAGTCAGAATGGATTTATATTTATTGTAACATTAATACATGTAATTTTGATCTATGTTTACCACATCAGAATATACCAGTAAATCATCAAACATTTTGTTTGGTGTTGTTGTTAAGTGCTGTCAAGTTG
>NW_006408693.1:728465-733487 GCF_000296735.1 Chrysochloris asiatica
ATATCAGCATTGATATCCCTCATTCCATGGTCTCTTGTGAATCGGGTTTGAACCTCGGGAAGTTCTCTGTCAATGTATGCTTGCAGCTGTTTCTGTATTACCTTTAGTAAAATTTTACTCGCATGGGATATCAAAGAGATTGTCCGATGATTTTCACATTCTGTTGGGTCACCTCTCTTTGGAATGGACACAAATATGGATCTTTTCCAATCAGTCTGCCAGATAGTTGCCTTCCAAATTTCTTAGCACAGATGAGTGCCTCCTGTGCCGCCTGATTTTCTTGAAAGATTTCAATTTTGATTCCATCAATTCCTGGTGCCTTGTTCTTTGCCAATTCCTTCAATACACCTTGGACTTCCTCCTTTAGTATCACTGGCTCTTGATTATATGCTACCTCTTGAAATGGTTGAACATCAGCCATTTCCTTTTGCTACAGTGACTGTGTATTCCTTTCATCTTTTTTTGATGCTTTCTGCATCATTGAACAATTTGCCCAGAGAATCTTTCAATAATTAAAGTCGAGGCTTGAATTTTTTCTTCAGTTCCCCCAGCTTGAGAAATGCTGAGTGTTCTTCCTTTTTATTTTTCTGATTCCAGATCAAGCATACGTTAGGCAAATCTGCTCAAAATACTTCTTTCAAGGGCTAAAGAGCAAAGATGTCACTTTGAGGACTAAGGTGACCCTTCTTGATAATATCATATACAAAAAGCAGTATTGTATCCCACAGGGAACTGTTGAGATTCACAATAAAGTGCTAAAAATATATTGACCTGAGCTAAAGCTAGCTATGTCTTAGAGCATGACTGGATTCTTAATGACCCTAGTTCATCTGTATCTGTTCTTCCAGATGTTTCTCTGCTCTGAAGAGAAGACAACTCAACTGTAAGCATCTGGTATGCATCTATTGATCTGTCAGGAGTTTTTGTCTTGTTTTGTTTTGCCTGCCTATTTGTTTAGCATGGAAAATCAAGAGTTTGCTTTCAGCTGGCAGGGGAAATAATACACCTGTATGCCCTGAGGCTATGACAAGTATCCTTATCACATCCTCTTACACTTGTCAAGTTCTTAAAATATCTTAACATGCACACAATAGCACCGATTATATTATACTGATAAAGTCAGAGAGCAGTAAGTAACAGTATTTTGTAGCTTTAAAAAGATACATGCAAATCTGAGGTGATAAACACTCTGAAAAATTCAATGATAATTCTAAGTATTCAGTATTGCATTATATATCATATTATCCCCCTAAAGGGAGAAATAATAAGTTTTATTATATTCAGAAGAGGCCATGGAATGAGGACTATCATTGCTGATGTCAGATGGATCTTGGCTGAAAGCAGAAACCAGAAAGCTATTTACCTGTGCTTAATTGACTATGAAAAGGCTTTCGACTGTGTGGATCATGACAGGCTATGGACAGCACTGCAAAGTATGAGTATTCCAGAACACTTAATTGTGCTCATTTGGAACCCTGTAAATAGACCAAGAGGCAGTTGTTTGGACAGAACAAAACAAAACACTGAATTGATTAAAATTAGGAAAGGTGTGTGACAGGTGTATTCTTTCACAATATTTATTCAATCTGTAAGCTCAGCAAATAATTCAAGAAGTAGAATTATATGGAAAAAAAAATCATGGCATCAGGATTGGATGAAGACTCATTAACAACCTTCAATATGCAGATGATGCATCCTTGCTTTCTGAAAGTGCAGAGGACTTAAAGTACTGATGAAGATTAATGATGACAGTCTTTGGTATGGGTTGTATCTCAATGTAAGGAAAACAAAAATCCTTACCACTAGACCAATAAATAACATCCATATAAATGGAGAAAAGATTGATTTTGTAAAAGACTTTATTTTGCTCAGATCAACCATAAACACTCACGCAAGCAGCAATCAAGAAATCAGATGTATTACATTATGCAACTCTTCTGCACAAGAACTTTTTAAAGTGTCGAAAAACAAAGATGTCAGTTTGAGGACTAAGGTGCACCTGACCCAAGCCATGGTATTTTCAGTAACCTCATATGGATGTGAAAGCTGGATGGTAAAGACCATAGACAAATTGATGCATTTGAGTTATAGTGATGGAAGGGAATATTAAATGTACTATGGACTGTCAAAAGAACAAACAAAGCTGTGTTGGAAGAAGTACAGCCAGAATGCTCCTTGGAAGCCAACATGGCCAAACTTCATCTTTCTTAGTTCAGAGATATTACCAGGAGGGACCATTCACTGAAGAAGACTATCATGTTTGGTAACGTGGAGGATACGAGAAAAAGAGGAAGACCCTTAATGTGATGGATTTGCAACGTGATGGCAGTGATGGGTTAGGTGTAGCAACTGACTTGATGGCACCTAACAACAACAACTGTACTTTAACTATCACAAAGAAGGAGGTAGGATGATTGATGGGCCTCTCTGAATTTTGGATAACATATTTGGTGGATTCATTGATTTGAACAATTTACCAAGTAACTCATATACTAATTCTGAGAGTCTCAGACCAAGAGATGGCTCAGAGGTAATCTGAACTCCATGGCAAGGACTTTATGACTCAGTAGAAGCAAGTAGAGTAAATGTGGGTACTGAAATACAGCCTCTGGCAAGGCTTACTATAAAATTAGCTGCAATTTCATAAATTTGTGGAGGAAAATCTCTTCTGGTGATAGATATTTCATTTTTGTTAAATGTCTTTTGGCTTGCAACTATTCCTTAGCACGTTGAACATTCAATCATGAATTTCCTGAGTGATTTTGTTATACTAACCAAAGGCTGAGCATGCCCAACAATAGTCCATCTTCAAGGAAGAATGTTTCATTTCAAGATGGAGTTTGAGGTAGAACAGAAAGCACAAGTTGCATGAATATATGGAACAGACTTGTGTAGTACCTGTTCCTACAAGATTGCCACTCATCACATGTATGTGGGTTTATGGGAAATTAGCCATTACCAACCCTTAGCTAAAGAAAATACTTAATCTTGGCTTATAGATAAATATTTAAGGAATGTTGACATTAACCAGAAGTGTACTTTAGCCTGTTATAATCCTACCAAAGGCCAACTCTGAAAGAGTGATGAAGGGAAATAAGCCTAGTATGCGAAAAATTTAATATTTCATCTGGTTGTCCACTTTCCCTGCAAATAGGATTTAGAGTAAAAGATAAAAGATAATTGATTTAGCTTTGTGTGTATGTGTGTTTAAGATAGGTTTTAGAATAACAAAAAATACAACAATTGATACCTTTATGGATTATGATCAAATAGATTTTTAACTCATAAATCAATATGAGAATGCAAAGGGTTGCTATTTTAATTTGGATGATGCATTTAGAGAAAATAATAATATTTAAATCATTTTAAGATTCTGTGCTATGAGTTCTTAGTTCAAATCAGAAAAAGGAAACTGGATGATTTTGTCTTTTGTCAACCTGAATATGCACAAAAATATAAAAACTCTGCACAACATTAAGAAGTGTACAAAATGAAATCTAAACATAAAATTTTTGTGCTGTGAAATTCTCATGAGACTCCATTTACATTCTGTGGTATGATTGGTGGTGAAAAGAATGACTAAAATAATGGAAAATAGTTCAGAAAGGTGTCATTTAAATTGTTAAGGTGATATAGCAGTCCTACGAAGAACCAAATGAGTAGAAGTCTTCATTCAGAGAAAACAATTGAGCTGAGATCAAAGCTGTCTGACCCTGTAAAGATTTACAGTCTCATAAACCATGTATAGGATTGCTATGAGTCAGAATTGACTTTGTGGCAGTGAGTAAGCAGGTAAGATACCATTTAGGGAGCCACTGCTACATATTAGTCAACCTCTATGGCTTTAAGCAGCCCTGGTGGCATAAAAGATTCTTGCACTGTTAACCACAAGGTTACCAGCTGTGCCATGGGATAAAGGGGAGGTTCTCTGCTACCATAAAGATTCACAGTGAGTTGAAATAGACTCAATGGCAGTGTTTTTCTTTTCTTTTTTTCTTTTATGCCTTTAATGCCATAAGGTAAATATTACTATTTGAGGTTTATGTTGTTAGTTGTTGTAGGGTGCTGTCTACCCTATGCACAAGAGAACCAATTGTTGGCTGATCTTATGCCATCCTCACAATAGTTGTTAAGGATGAGTCTATTGTTGTTGCCATTATGCCAATCCTTCTCATTGGTTGTTCCTCCTTTCCACTGGCCCTCCACTTCACCAAGCATAATGTCCTTCTATAATGATTAGTCCCTCCTAATAATATGCCCAAATTAAGAGAGATGAATTCTCACCATCCCGGTTTCTAAGGAACATTTGGGGAGTACTTCTTCCAAGACAGATTTGTTTGTTCTTCTGACAGTCCATGGTACTTATAATATTCTTCTCCAATACCAGAAGTCAAATGCATTAATTCTTACATGGTATTCCTTCTATATTGTCCAAGTTTTACATGCATATGAGGCTATTGAAAACCGCGGCTTGGGTCAGGAACACCTTAATCCTCCAACTATCATCTTTGCTCATGAACACTTTATAAAGCTCTTATGCATCAGATTTGCATAATGCAACACATCATTTCATTTCTTGACTGCTACTTCCACCAATGTTAATAATTAAATCAAGCAAAATGAAGTCTTTGATAATTTCTATCTTTTCTCCAATTATCATGACATTATATGTTCATCCAGTGGTAAATATTGTTTTCTATACACTGAGGTGAAAACCATACTGAAGGTTGTGGTCCTTGATCTTCATGAGTAAGTATTTTAAGTCCTTCTCCCTTTCAACAAATTGTGTCATATGCATATCACAAGTTGTTAATCAGTCTTTCTTCAATCCTGATGCCATATTCTTCACAAAATACAACTTCTCAGATTATTTGCTTAACATACATTTTGGATAAGTATGGTAGGAGAATACAACTCTATTATACACCTTTCCTAATTTTAAACTATTTATTGTTGTTGTTACATGCCATCGAGTTGATACTGACTAATAGCCACATTGTGCACAGCAGAACGAAACACTGC
>NW_006408693.1:733819-735307 GCF_000296735.1 Chrysochloris asiatica
TCTTTGCTCTTCAACACTTTAAAAAGGTCTTGTGAAGCACATTTAACTAATGCAATATGTCATCTGATTTCTTGACTGCTGCTTCCATGAGTGTTGACAGTTGATCCTAGAAGAATGAAATCCTTGATAACTTCAATCTTTTCTCCTTTGATAAGAATGCTTTTATTGGTCCAGTGGTGAGGCTTTTAGTTTTCTTGACATTGAGATGTAATCCATATTGAAGGCTGTGCTTTTTGATCTGTATCATGAAATGTTTTAAGTCCTCTTCACTTTAAGCAAGCACGGTTGTATCATCTGCTTACCGCAGGTTGTTAATGAGTCTACCTCCAATCCTGATGTCATGTTTTTCTCAATATAACTCAACTTCTCAAATTATTTGCTCAGCATACAAGGTTGAATAAGTATGGTGAAAAAATACAACCTTGTCACACACCTTTCTTAATTTTAAAACATTCAGTGTTCCCATGTTCCGTTCGAATAACTGCCTCTTGGTCCAGGTACAGATTCATGAGCAGAATTAAGTGTTCCGGAATACTCATACTTAGCAATGTTGTCTATAGATTGTCGTGATCCACACAATAGAAAGCCTTTGTGTAGTCAATAAAACACAGGTAAACATCTTTCTGATATTCTCTTTGGCTCTTTATCATATGGTGCCTCTTGAAACCGTTGAACATTAACCATTTCCTTTTGGTACAGTGACTCTGTGTATTCCTTGCATCTTCTCTTGATGTTTTTTGCATCATTCAATAATTTGTCCAGAGAATTTTTCAATAACGAATGACAAGGCTTGAATTTCTTCTTCAGTTCCCCCAGCTTGAGAAATGCTGAGCGTGTTCTTCCCTTTTGATTTTCTGATTCCAGATCTTTTCACATTTTGTTGAAATATTTGGCTTTACCTTCTCGAGCTGTTCTTTGAAATTTTCTGTTCATCTCTTGGACCTCTTCATTTCTTCCTTGCTTTAGCATTTCTACACTGGAGATAAAGTTTCAGTGTCTCTTCTGACATCCATTTTGACCTTTTCTTTCTTTCTTGTCTATTCTTAATGACTTTTTGCTTTCTGCCTATATGATGCTCTTGATTTCATCCCACAACACTTCTGGTCTTTGGTCTTTAGTGTTTAATGTATCAAATTTGTTCTTCAGATGATCTCTAAATTCAGGTGGGATATATTCAAGGTAATATTTTGGCTCTCGTGGGCTTGTTTTCATTTTCTTCAGCTTCAGTTTGAATTTACATAAGAGCAATTGCCCCTGGCCTTGTTTTTGCTGATGTTATGGAGCTTTCCCATTGCCTCTTTCCACAGATGTAGTCAATTTGATTTCTGTGTATTCCATCTGGTGAGATCCATGTTTATAGCCTCTCTGCTTGTTATTATGGACCCATTTTGAAGTAAATAGTTAAGGAGTAAAGATTAAGGTGGAACTAAGAAGAAAATCATTGATTTTGCAGAATTCCTTCATGCCACCACACATCTGTCAGTTTGT
>NW_006408693.1:740722-760837 GCF_000296735.1 Chrysochloris asiatica
ATGACAAATTTACAGGTGCAATTAATGTGCTTAAAGGTGAAGTAGTAAATTCAGGATCTAGAAATGTAATCAAGTTCTACCTTCAAAGCTCAGATTCATTTAATTATCACTGTGACTCGCTCAGCACTTTACTTTCTCTATATTTCATTGGAGTATGCAATAATTTCATGATATTAATTACATGTTCTCTTCAGTTTTAAGAAATTGCATTTTATAAGTAATTATGAAGATACTGTTATTCCACATGATGTATTTTAATTCTCATAGGTACCATGTCAATTCAATGCATATATTACCCAAAACCCTAAAGCCAACAAGTTACTTGGCTGAAAGCAGAGAATACTAGAAAGATATTTACCTGTGCTTTATTGACTACACAAAATCATTTGATTGTGTGGATCATGACAAGCTATTGCAAATAATAAGTATTCTGGAACACTTAGTTGAACTCATGAGGCAACTGCACATAGAAAAGAGGCAGTTATTCAAAGAGAAAAAGGGAACACCAAATGTTTTAAATTAGGAAAGTGTGTGCCACTATAGTATTCTTTCACCACACTTACTCATTCTCTATGCTGAGCAAAAAATCCAAGAAGCTCAATTATATGAAAAAACATGTGGCATCAGGATTAGAGGAAGACTCATTAACAAACTGAGATATGCAGATGATACAACCTTGCTTGCTGAAAGCAAAGAGCACTTGAAATACTTACTGAAGATCAAAGACCACAGCCTTCAGTGTGGGTTGCACTTCAATGTAAATAAAAACAAAAACGCTTACCACTGGACCCATAAATAACATCCATATAAATGGAGAAAAGATTGAATTTATAAAAGACCTCATTTTGCTTGAATCAACCATCAGCACTCATGAAAGAAATAATCAAGAAATCAAATAGCATGCTGCATTAATCAAACCTGCAGCATAAGATATCTTTAAAGTGTTCAAGACTAAAGATATTAGTTGGGCACTAAGCTGTGCCTGACTTAAGCTATGGTATTTTCAGTATCCTCATACGCATGTGAAAGTTGGACAATCAATAAGGAAAACTGTAGAATAATTGATGTATTTGAGTTATAGTTTTGGAAGATAATATTAAAATACCATGATTGCCAAAAGAACAAAACTATCTGTGATGGAAGAAGTGCAGCCAGAATTCTCCATGGAAGTCCGGAATCTTCTCTCACACTTCACACGCATTATCAGAAGGGGCCAGTCGCTGGAGAAGGATACCATGTTCGGCAATGTGGAGGTCTGAGAAAAAGAGGATGATCCCCAACAGGATGGACTGGCACAGTGACAGCAGCAATGAGTTCAAACATAGAAATGCTTGTGAGGCTTGTATAAGGCCACTGAGTGTTTTTTTCCTGTTGTGCATAGGGTCGCTATGAGTTGGTACCAACTCAATGGCACCTAACAACAACAGCAACAGTGATTTACAAACAGAGTTATCAAATCTGAGATCAAATTCCCAGTTTGCCTATTTATGGAAGTTTGATGTTAAGCATGTTTCTAAACATCTTGAGTCATTGTTTCCTCTTTGGAAAAAGTTACTATTCTGAATTGTGCCTCACAATGATATATTGATGTGAGTCCTGGTGTGGCACAGTAGGATTAAACACTAGATTGCTAACTTCAAGACTAATGGTTAATACCCATCAGTCTCTGCTTAAAAATCATACATCTTGGAAACCCTATACAGGGTTTCTATGAGTCAGAACTGACTCAGTGGCACTTAACAACAACAGCATCCTGGGAGACACAAATAATTACTAAACAATTAGTATAAAAAACCAAAAACTCACAGCCTTGAAAATCCAATGGAGCAGTTCTATTCTCAAAACAAGGATCATAAAGAGTCAGCATTGGCTTGATGGCAACTAACAACAATCACATAATGATGCTATGAGAGTTTAAATGAATGGAATGAATATAAAATTATTTGCATAGTACTTTGTTGTTGTTAAGTGCCATCAAGTCAATTCCGACTCATAGCAACCCTGTATAGGATTTCCAAGGAGGAGCTGGTGAGCTTGATCCACTGACCTTGCAGTTCAAATGACTTTGCAGTCTGACACATTAGCCCACATTGCCACTTGTTGTTGTTTGTTGTTGTTAAGTGCCGTCGAGTCGGATGTTTATAAATACTAAAATAAATAAATGCCATTTACTTTTATAAAGCACTACAACTGTATATTATTTAACTTAAACTAAAGGAACATGAAGAAGATTTAGAAAAATTTTCCCTAAAATGTCTATGTTTCTCATAGTCTAATGTGCTCCTTTCATATAATTCTGGTGTGACACTGTAGAATCAGCACTAGACTACAAACCACAAGGTTGTTGGTGCAAACCCGCCAACTACTCCTTGGAAACCCTGTATAGGGTGGCTATAGATAGGAATGGACTCAACAGCACTTAACAGCAACAACATAATAAAGGAACCCTATTTAATTGCTCCTGTTTAATCTCTGGTGGTGCAGTGGTTAAGCACTTGATTGCTAATCAAATGGTCAACAGTTTGAACTCACCAGAGGAGAAAGATGTGGCATTGTATTTCCATAAAGATGGCAACATAGGAAGCCCTATGGGCGATTATACTCTGCACCCTAGGGACACTACGAGTCAGAATCAATTCAGTGGCAACTGAGTATCATAGAATGATTATTTCTGTTGATATATCAATGACAATAAGATTTTTCAATTCTAATCTACAATGATATGTGATTTTTTTTTATAGATGTTGCTCCAGAGCAACTGTATTTATTTTTAGTGTTCAACTTAATAATTATCAGGCTTTTAAATACAGATTTAAAACCATCAACATAGGAGCCCTGGTGGTGCTGTAAGATAAGCACTGGACTGTTTATGCTAGATCAGCTGCTCCAAAGGAGAAAGATAATGAGACTTTCTGTTCTCAACTACTTTTAGCCTCAGAAGCCCTAAACAGGGTTGCAATAAGTTGGAATCAACTAAACGGCACTTGGTTTGGATTTTTAAAATATAAACATTAGCTGAATTGTAAAGTTAACTGAGTGACATTTCTTTGCATCATAAAATTACAGAAAATAGAAAGTTGAGAAACTAAATATTGCTTTTTCATTCTTTCATACTTAACAACATTAGCAAATAAAGTGTGATCAAGGCTTTGTATTTTCTCAGTCCTTTTAAATATGCCAAGCCATGCAAAATCTGCATTTGGATTTCCTTACACATCTTGAATATATTTCATGTATTTTTAAAAAATATTTTCTTATGAACTATTTTCTCACCAACCTCCCCAATGCCTGACGGAAGATGTAAAAAAAAATTCCATATGCTTTTTGTAAAATATTTTGAATGGAGAAAATTGGGCAAGAAAACTGTCTACATAGGGGGAAAAAAAGATCAGGAAACTCATATATATTTTCTTATCCAAAGAGACAAATTATGTAGAACTGGTAGTTTTTGTTTTAAATTTCCATATTCGAATTCTGGTGCTTTAAAATGTAGTTATCAATTTTAAATTTGTTCAATTCGCCTCCTACTATTGGTTTATCGTGGAATACAGTAGCTCTGTAGGAGAAAGATGAGTCTTTCTGCTCCAGCAAAAAGTTACAGTCTTAACAACACAATACAGGGTCTTTCTGAGTTGAAATCCACCAGACTGCACTTAACAGCAATATTGGTTTATAAGGAAGTGAGTGCAGTGACTCTATAGGGTAAGCATTGGACTGCTAACCACAAGGTCGTCAGTTCCAACCCATCAGCTTCTCCTTGGGAAAAATATAAGGCTTTCTGCTCCCATAAAGCTTTACAGACTTGAAAACCCTATTTGTTGTTGTGAAGTTCCATCAAGTCGGTTCCAACCCATAGCGACCCTGTATAGGGTTTCCAAGGAGCTGCCGGTGAGCTTGAACTGCCAACCTTGCTTTGCAGTCTGGTGCATTAATGCACAGAGCCACACCAGAACTCATGGAAATCTTATACAGGATCACTATTAGTTAGAAACTCTATGAGTTTAGAAATTATAGCCCTTAACAACAACAACATTGATTTATAAATATAAACGTATGGGCTTAGAGTTTCAAAGATAACTGATTATTTAACTGAGACAACTTATTTCGAATTATGCAAAAAACTGGAGTAAAATGATTTTAGCTAATTCATTCTTTTGTATGTTATGCTATAAATAGTTCCTATAAGTATTATGCTGGGGAGGCAACTGTGTATTTGACTGGTATTGTTCTTCTTCATATAATTACTCATGGAGGAGATACATTCAATTTTTTAACAAACAAAAATGACAAGTGGTTCAAAATTCTAGAAAATGATATAAAAAATAAACTAAAAAATATAAGATGGAAAGCAACTGGGTCCATCAAGAAACTACTGTAGTTTGAACAGTCACAACTATTTTCTTGGGTGATAACATTTAGTCTGAGAAGAGAGACAGTGAAGAAATTGGCTATTATCAAAATTGGGAGAACATCATTGGGATCTGCAAGATGTAATGACTGGAAAGAACTGTTCTTCTTGAAGGCTAAGAGTCACATATGGGGAATGTTTCTGGTGGTAGGACAATTTGGAAAAAGACAACAACTTGCACAACTATGGTCAATGACACTGAATTGTACATGTAAAAATGGTTGAATGCTATATTTTCTGTATATACTTCCACCATAATTTTAAAAAAGTCACATACTGAGAATTTTTTTATAGATTTCTGACCAAAACCTCAGACAAATCTTTAATACTGCTGACTGTTTTAGATTGGGAATTCTCAAATGTTCCAAACATTTTTCTCACTTGGTAATAGACCATAGTCTATTTCCAGAAAGTGTTTTTTCCCATCAGCTGTTAGTCCAACTCCAACTACAAACAGTTTTTCAAAAACCCTTGCTAAGAAATTAGGTAACAGTACCCTAACACTCAGGAGTATTTACTTTTTAAAAGTAGATAGAGGGAGGCCGTAAATTCCTTAAGATGCAACAAAGTGAAGCTTTAATGGATCACGAGATAGAAGAGAGCTTTCATGAGTGGTATGCCCTCAGTGTTACAGAAGATAGTTTCATAAATTTTTTCTATATGAAATGTTTTATAAATCAGGGTCCTTATAAATTGAGGCTTATACATTATAAAAATAGAGAACTGATGATTATCAAAATACACACACAAACACATTTTCTCCTGAGACTAGATGATGTTCTAAAATAATTTCTTTTACACTTTCATCAATTTAATCACCTTCTATATTATTTTTGTTTCTTTTCTTGTTAGTTGTCACTAAATCATTTGAACTCATAGTGTCTCCATGTAGGCATGGTACAATTGCCCCATGGGTTACTCAAGGCTATCCCACCTGATTTTAGTCACATGATGTCTCTCGGTAGGTTTAAATAAAACGGCCAACCCTCCAGAGCATAGTCAAGCACTTAACCATTTGCACCACCCAGGAACTTGTATTACAGTCATTACATGTGATGTTGTTTGATTTTGGTATTAGAAATCCTTCACAGTGTTGTTTGTTTTATAAAAAAAAGAACTGATTCCATGGTCCAACTTCTGTATGGAGATTAGCTTGGGTAGAGGACACTTGATTTATCTCTGACAATCCTTGGCAGATGTTACATTATCAAACAATTTACACTAATATTCAGAGTAATTTGACACACAGATCCATAGTAATTTAATTTGTACAACACAATATGGCTTATGGTTCAAAAAATAAATCCAGGAATTTTTTTTAGGAATGTGTATACTCGGTAGCATTTTGATTCAATAAAACATTTAAAACTAGTTTTCAAACATTTGTGATTTGACAAAACTGAAAATGCTTTGGCTAAATACTCTCACTCCTAATTTTGAAATGCAGGGCATTACAAGGGAAATTTAATTCATATGTCTCTAGTATATTTACACATAGTTTATTTAAACAGTGTTTTGTAAGAGCTCTGTGAGGTCCAAAAAGTCAATATCCAGTTTATAAAGTGTTTTAAATTTCCTCTCCATTGAACCAGGTGAAAATTTTGCTTAAAATAATAAAAACAAATAAAAGTCTATTAATTTTCTTCAAAATTTAGTATTCTATAATGGTCGTTGTATTCAAGCTGTGAAAAAGTTACACATTGTTCCAAAATAGTTCTCAATAATCTGGCATTAGCTATCATCCAAGCATCTCCTTAGAATGGCTGGATCAGAATACAGCAGAAAGAGCTTTTCAAAGTCTATCAAAATTTGAACCATCTGGTCCATGGTTGGATGAATAATGTAGTTACACAAAGAAAATTTCCTAAACTTCTTTTGGAATTAACTGGCTCTACAAACCATATCCTTGTCCTCTCATTCACCAACTTCTCCATTTCTAAATTTTTTTTTTCAACCAAAGAATGAAATAAATAAATAGTAATAAAAACTACCCCCCTCCCAGTACAGTGAGGAAATAAAAATAACAATATAAAGTGCTCAGAAGCTGATCTATGTATAAATTCAGAATACAAAGCACAATGCTAATTATGTGCATTTGATAAAAGCCATGAGAGGCAAAAGAAGCTTATAACTGTCTGCTAATCTAAAGGTCAGAAAGATGTTTACCTGTGCCTTATTGACTATGCAAAGGCTTTCGATTGTGTGGATCATGACAAGCTATGGACAACATTGAGAAGTATAAGTATTCCGGAACACTTAATTGTGCTCACGAGGAATCTGTACCTGGATCAAGAAGCAGTTGTTCGAACAGAACATGGGAACAGTGAATGGTTTAAAATTAAGAAAGATGAGCAACAAGGTTGTATTCTTTCATCATACTTATTCAACCTGTATGCTGAACAAATAATCCGAGAAACTAGGCTATATGAAGAAAAATGTAGCATCAGGATTGGAGAAAAACTCATTAATAACTTGTGATATGCAGATGATACAACCTTGCTGGCTGAAAGTGAAGAGGACTTAAAACATTTACTTATGAAGATCAAAGAGCACAGCCTTCAGTATGGATTACATCTCAATATAAAGAAAACAAAAATTCTCACCACTGGACCAATAAACAACCAATAAGCAACAGAGAAAAGATTGAAGTTATCAAGGACTTCATTCTTCTTGGATCAATTATCCACACTCATGGAAGCAGCAGTCAAGAAATCAAGCGACGTATTGCATTAGGCAAATGTGCTTCACAAGAGCTTTTTAAAGTGTTGAAGAGCAAAGATGTCAGCTTGAGGACTAAGATGTGCCTGGTATTTTTTAATAACCTCATATGCATGCAAAAGCTGGACAGTGAATAAGGAAGACCATAGAAGAATTTATGCTTTTGAGTTATGGTGTTGGAGGAGAATATTGAAAGTGCCATGGACTGCCAAAAGAACCAACTGATCCGTTTTGGAAGAAGTGTAGCCAGAGTGATCCTTGGAGGCCAAGATGGCCAAACTTCATCTCTCATACATCGGACATATTGTCAGGAGGGACCAATCACTAGAGCAGGGTATCATGTTTGGTAAGGTGGAAGGTCAGAGAAAAAGAGGAAGACCCTCAACGAGATGGATTGGCCAACTGGCAGCATCGATGGACTCAAGCGTGGCAACAGTAGTAAGGTTGGCCCAGGATTGGGCAGTGTTTCTTTCTGCTGTGCATAAAAAGTCGCTATGGGTCGGTACTGACTCGATGGCACCTAACAACAACAACAACAATCTAAAGGTGGAGTCTTGGTGTGGCACTGTGGGTTAATGCGCCAACTGCAAAGCCTTTTGAACTGCGAGGGCAGCAGTTCAAGCTCACCAGTCACTCCTTGGAAACCTATACAGGATTGTTATGGATTGGAAACAACTTGACGGCACTTAACAACAACAACAATCTAAAGGTTGTTGTCTGGTAAAGTGCTTTCACAAAGATTACAGTCAAGAAGGATGGCATTTAGATAGAGATCTAGGCAGACACACGACATTACTATCTATAACAAAGACCTGAGACACCAAAAGAAACATATACACATCATGCTGAAATTCTGAGCCTTAACGTAGTGGTTTCAAATTGGGCTGTGAACCTTAAGGTCAGCAGTTCGAAACTACCAGCTGTTCTGCGGGAGAAAGATGAGGCGTTCTCCTCCCATAAAGATTTACAGCCTCGGAAACCCTGTACAGGGTCGCTATGGGTCGCAATCGACTCGACGGTTCTTAACAACAACAACAACAACAACAATACAAAGATAAAGTAGTAGATCAAATACTGATTGGAGGAAGAAACTCAACAAAACTGCTATTAAGGGGCATATGGATATATGTATTGCCAGGTGGCTAGGCACAATACGGCCATTTTGAAATCTTGCAAGCAACATTCCAAGTGAGAAGCAAGGGTATTTTATGGAGTTTGTAATAACAAAGAGACACTATACACTGATCTGGAATGAACCTAGGTAAGCAGATTATGAATTACACTTAAGAAAGGAAATACAAGAAAGTGTGTGATAACTCCAGAGACTCATGTATCCACAGAACAAGAAGCAAGCTAGCAAATAAGAACCTCTCACCAACAGTGACCCCTAGTCATTTTGGTAGGAGATCCACATTATGGGGGAGGCCTGTGGTTTGTGGATGGAGTTACTGGACTCAAGACAGCCTCCCCCACACTGATTTAAGGTCAAGAAGTAAGTAAATAAATAGCTCCATTCACCCAGGAGTACACCAATGCCCATGTCAGTGACTGGTGACAAGACAAGTGTAATTTTATCATTTACACCACACACACTACCAGTAAACCACTGTGTGGCACCTTTACCACACACACAATGGCTAATTATGCCCTCTTCCCTATTGCTTCTCCTACTTTGCCTTGTTTGCTGTGGTCCTGGGCCACTTCACCTCCACCTATAGTACTACTGCTTCATGTACAGAAGGCAATTTATAGAAATAAACACATATCTCAAAGAAGAAGAACCAAAAGCAACAACTTAACCAAACATTTCCAATAAGTAGAAAATGAAGAGCAAAAAACACTACTATTGTCAAAAGAAAGGAAATCATAAAAATTACAGCAGAAATAAATGAAACAGAAAACAGAAAAATAATTTTTAAAATCAACAAGATTAAAAGTTGTTTCTTTGAAAGGATTAATAAAACTTACTAACCATTGGCAAATTCAACAAACGAAACAAAATAGAACTGGAAAATGTTGCAACAAAAACAACTGAAATAAAGAGGATAATTTAAAAACTATTATAGAGAACTGGAGGAGTCCTCGTGGAATAGTGAGTTGCTGCATATGAGAAAGTTAAAGCTGTCTGTTCCTATAAAGATGTAGAGCTTCAAAAATGCAAAAGGACAGTGTACTTGGTCCTAGAGGGTCACTACTAGTTGGAATTGACTCAATGGCAGGGGTTTTTGGTTTTTGTTTATGAAGAACTGTACTCCAATAAATTTGAAAACCTAGAAGAAATGAAAAACTTTCTAGAAACACACTGTCTACTTAAACACTTACTGACATTGAAAACTTGAACAGAATAATGATAAAAGAAGAAGCTCTGGTGGTGTCTTACAATGAACACTGGACTGCTAACCACATGGTTGCTGGAAGAAAGACAAACATTTACAGCAGCACCTGACAACAATATTATAAAAATAGAAATTGAACAGGTCATAAGACAAATTTATAACAATAATCACATCTGTTCCAGACAGCTTCACTGGAAAATTCTACCAAACAGTTAGAGAACAAATGACCTCAATTCTACTAAAACTATTTCAAAACATAGGAAAGAATGGAATACTTCTAAACTCATTCCAGGAAGCAAGCATAACCCTTACACCAAACCTAGGAAAAGAAAGCACTATGAAAGAAAAAATTTATACCAATATCCCTACAAACATAAAAGCAGTGCTCAACATCCTAGCCAAAATAATGCAACATATAAAAAAATAATAATACATTAAGACAAATTGGGATTCATACGAGGTATGCAAGGATGGTTCAACTTTAGAAAAAACTATCAACATAATCAACCACATAAATAAATCAAAGGAAGAGAATCACATAACCATATCAATCATTGCAGAAGGAGCATTTGACAAGACCGTTCATAAAATTCTGATTAAAAACAACAACAACAACAAAACCTCAGAAAATGAGTACAGGGAAATTTTCTCAGAAAAATTAAGAGGATTTACAAAAAATGAAAGCTAAAGTTATTCTCAATAGCTAGAGACTGAAACTATCCCATTTTCTTAGTAAGAGTCAGAGAAGGATGCCATTTATTACTGTTACTGTTCAGTGTTGTACTGAAAATCCTAGTCAGAGCAATAAGACAAGAAAGGAAAATAAAAGATATCTAAAATTATAAAGATGTAGTAAAATTATCTCTATCTGAAAATTATATGATTTTATACATTTTTTGAAAATCTGAGACTCAACAAGGAAACTACTGGAAGCATTCAGTAAAATGGAAAAGTGCTAGATCAGCATACAAAAATTAGTAAAATACCTTTTTACTAACAAAGAGAACTTTAAAAAATAAATCATAAAAGTAATACTATTTATAAAATCACATAAAAGATGAAATCCTTATTTATAAATCTAACCAGAGACATGTAAAATCTATGCAATGTAAAGAAAAAAAAAAAAAATCCTCACAACTCGACCGATAAATAACATCTTGAAAAAAGGAGAAAAGATTGAAATTGTAAAATATTTTGTTTTGCTTGGATTAACAATCAATATTCAGGGAAGCAGCATTCAAGAAGGGGTTAGAGGGAAATAGGTTATATACACAACCTTGGAACAATAGTGCTCTGTGGACAGATACATGGGCAGAAACACAGGCTGAATGGGTATGGAAGAAAGAGTGGAAGTATGAATTTGAAACAGGATATTTATACATGGATATTTACCCTTTCTTCAAATGCAACAATGAATGCCATGGAGCACACAGCAGGCAAAATAATAAAAATGTCTTAGATATTATCAAACATTGTAAGGCAATGAGTTGTGGGTCCTGGAGCTCAAGCCCACAGCCTCAGGGGATACCAATGCAATTGGCTTAAGATAGTACACAAAGACAATGTTTTACATCCTAGATGATGAGTAGCATCTGGGATCATAAAAGCTCATGAGTAGTTATCTAAGATGCAGCTATTTTTTTCTCCATACACAGAAGAAAGAAGAGTTCTCCATATGCAGAAGAAAGAAGAGTGATGAGAATTGATGCTTGGAATCAATTAGTGAAATGGATTAACGAAACCTGTGAGCATCAGGCTCCATAACCTGAGACAGGAACTAGACCATGCTCAACTACAACTACCAGCTTCTCTGAAAGAGTTCATTCACATTAGACGGTCACAGATATAGTGAGAGAAAATGTGAAGCAAACTCAAAATAAAAAAAAAAATTTAAGACATCCAGGTTAACGGGCCAGAAAGAAACTGGAGGAACCTGAAACTATGGACATCTATCACCTTTCAGGTCTGGAAAGAACTCTACTTGCAGCTTTATTTTCAACTAAAGAGTAGGTAAGTATATAGGGAGAACAACAACTAGTGTGGTATGCTCATCATGGAATCGTCAATCAATCAAAATCAAAAGGGCAACCTGTACCCCAGGAAAGAAGAGAAAGGGGAGAGAAAGGTGGCTGAAAAGGAAATAAGAACCACAGGCAGGAAGCAGAATAACTGTTGTTGCACGGAGGGGATTGCAATCATTGAGATGAAACAAAGTGGATGATTTGTTAAATGTAAAACTGATGATTTTGTCTGTAAATCTTAACTCAAGCTAAAACAAATGAAGAAAAACTGCAAACCTTGACTTGTAATGTTGAAATTTTCTATATCAAAATATTGAATAAAGCAGAAAGCATCAAAAGAAAATGGAGGAAATACACTGTTACTTTATCAAAAATATACAGTTTCTGTTCAGATACTTTAAGAGTTAGCATATGATCAAGAACAGATGGTATTGGGAGAGGAATTCCAAGTTGCACTGAAAGCAGTGGCAAAGAATAAGCCTCCAAGAATTGACAAAATACAAATAGAAATCTTTCAACAAACTGATACAGCACTGGAGACTCTCACTCATCTATGTCAAAAAATGTGTAAGATTACTACCTGGCTAATAGATTGGAAGAGACCCATATTTGTGTCCATTACAAGCAGAGGTAACAAAACAAAATATGGAAATCATTGAACAGTATCATTAACATCACATATAACTAAAATTTTGCTGAAGATTACTCAAATACTATTGCAACAGTGCATTGATAGGAATCACCAGAAATTCAGGCTAGATCCAGAAGAGGATTTGGAACTAATGATATAATAGCTGACATCAGATGGATCTTGGCTGAAAGTTGAGATTACAAGAAAGATTTTTATTTGTGCTTTATCACTATGCAAAGAGATTTTTGACTGTGTAGATCACAAAAAACTATGTATAATATTGCAAAGAATAGGTATTCCAGAACACTTAATTGTGTCCATGAGGAATTTGTACATAGACCATAAAGAAGTTGTTACAATAGAACAAGGGGATACTGAATGCTATATAATAAAGAGAAGTGTGAGCCGGGGTAATATCCTTTCATGATACTTATCAATCTTTATGCTGAGTAAATAATCTAAGAAATTGAAGTATTTGAAGAAGAACGTAGCATCAGGATTGGAGGTAGATTCATTAAAAACTTACAATAAGCGGAAGATACAATTCTGTTTTCTGGAAAGCGAAGAGGACTTAAAATACTTACTGATGAAGATTAAAGACTACAGTCCTCAGTATGGATTACACTTCAATATAAAGTAAATAAAAATGCTAAGAATTGGAGCAATGAATAGCATGATAAACAGAGAAAAGATTGAAGTTGTCAGGATCTTCATTTTGCTTGGATCCACAATCAACAATCATGAATGCAGCAGTCAAGAAACAAAATAACATACCATATTATGTAAATCTGTTGCCATAAACCTTTTTTAAGTGTTAAAAACCAACAATGTCAGTTTGAGAACTAAGATGAACCTGCCAAAGCCATGGTATGTATCTTTAATCACCTCATATACACATGAGAATTGGACAAAAAATATGGAAGACAGTAGAAGATTCAGTAAGTTGAATTATGATGATTGAGAAGAATGTTACAAGTACCATGAATTGCCAGAAGAACAAATAGGTCTGTTTTGGAAGCAGCGCAGCAAGAACGTTCGTTCCTTGGAAGTCATGATGGTGAGACTTTGTCTCTCACACTTTGGACCAGTCCCTGGAGAAGGATATCTTGCTTGGTAAAATGAAGCATCAGAGAAGGAGAGAAAGACCCAAAAAGACTGACAGTAGCAATAGGCTCAAATATAATAAAATTTTTGAGAATGGTGCAAGAGCAGGCAGTGTTTTATTCTGTTTTACATAGAGTTTCTATGAGTTTCGATGGTATTTAACAACAAGTTATCTTTTTAATTGTTTCATGTAGTCTTTATGTGTACAAATGTTTAATTTTGGGAGACATCAGTCATGTAGTTTGTCTATGTATATTGCATATATTTATTTATGTTTGATAGTGTATTTATAGCATGCACGAGGGGTTCTAGGCTTGCCACCCATTACTTATCTGTCACTTTATAATACTGTGATGGCTTGTGTGTTTTTATTATGCTAGAAGCTATGCCACCTATATTTTAAATACCAGCAGGAACACCCCTGGTAGACAGTTTTCAGCAGAGCTTCCAAACCAGCATAGACTAAGAGCAAAGAAGAGGCACAGACCATTTCAAAAGGGTTAGCCACTGAAGACTTTATGAAAAGCAAAAGAATATTGCCATGGTTTGAGCAAAATTCCGGAACATTGTTGATGGGTACAACTGAAAATAAATAGAAAGAGTTGCAAACATCTATTAATAATCAGAATGTGTAAGGTACATAGTGTGAGACCAGGAAAACTGAAAGTACTAAAGAATGATGTAAAGATTGATATCCTAGGCAATGGTTGATATTGTTAAGTACCCTTTAGTTAGTTCAGACTTATAGCGACCCTATGAACACCATAATGAAACACTGCCTTGTCCTGCCCCATCCTCATAATTGTTGTCACACTTGATCTCATTGCTGCTGCCACTGAGCCAGTCCATCTCCTTGGAATTTTCTTTTTATTCACTGAACCTCCACTTTACCAGGAACTGTCCCCTCCTGATAGCATTTCCAAAGTATGAGAGAAAAGTCTCACCATCCTGGCTTCCAAGGAGCATTCAGGATGTACTTCATCCAACACAGATTGATTTCTTCGTCAGTCTATGGTACTTTAAAAACACTTCTCCAATACCATAACTCAAATGCATCAATTCTTCTATGGTTTTCCTTATTAATTGTGTATGTTTTACATGCATATGAGGCTACTAGATAATGTAGAAAACATCAAAACAAGTTTAAAGCAATGCACAGAGTTACTGTACTAAAATGAAATACAATTTCAAGAGTTAGCATATAATCAAGAACCAATAATACTAAAGTAAGAAGGCCAAGGTGCATTGAAGGCACTGACAAAGAAGAAGGCACCAGGGATTGATGGAATACAAATTGAAATCGTTCAACAAACTGATGTGGCACTGGAGACAATCATTCTATGCCAAGAAATTTGGAAGACAGATACTGAGTCAACTAATTATAGAAGATCCACATCTGTGTCCATTCCAAAGAGAGGTGACTCCGTGAAATGCAGAAATCATCAGACAATAGCATTAATTTCACATGCAAGTAAAATTTTGCTGAAGATAATTTAAAATCTGTTGAAACAGTACACTGACAGAAAACTGCCAGGGGTCAAGCCAAATTCAGACAAGGATGTGGAATGAGAGATATTCTTGGATCTTGGATGAGAGCAGAGAACACCAGAAAACTGTCGACTTATACCTTATTGATTACACAAAGGCTTTCAAGTGTGTGGATCATGATAATCTATTTACAACATTGCAGAGAATGAGTATTCTGGAAGACTTAATTGTACTTATGAGGAACCTATAGATAGATCAAGAAGCAGATGTTCAAAAAGAACCAGGAACACTGAATGGTTTAAAATTAGGAAAGACATGCATCAGGGTTGCATTCTTTCACCATACTTACTCAGTCTGTATGTTGACCACATAATCTGGGAAGCTGGATTATATGAAGAAGAATGTGGCATCAGGATTGAAGGAAGACTCATTAACAACCTGTGATATGCAGATGACACAATCTTGCTTGTTGAAAGCAAGGAGGAGTTGAAATACCTACTGATGATGATCAAAGACCACAGCCTTTGTTATGGCTTGCACCACAATGTAAAGAAAACAAAAATCCTCAAGAATGGACCAATAAACAACATTCTTATTAACGGAGAAAAGCTTGAAGTTGTCAAATACTTCATTTTGCTCAGATCAACCATCAACACTCATGGAAGCATCAGTCAAGAAATCAATGACGTATTATTGCATTAGGCAAATGTGCTACACAAGATCTCTTTAAAGTGTTGAAGGGTAAAGGTGTTTGAGGACTAAGGTGAGCATGACTCAAGTCATGGTATTTTCAGTAATCTTATATACAATGGATCGTTGGACAATGAATAATGAAAGTTCTAGAAGAATTGATGCTACTGAGTTATGGTATTGGAGGAAAAAATTAAAATTACCATGGATTGCTAAAAGAACAAACCAATTTGTGTTGGAAGAATTACAGCAAAATGCTCCCTTACAAGTCAGGATGGTTGAACTTCATCTCTCATTCTTTGGACATATGATCAGGAGGGCCTGGCCTCTGGAGAAGGCCATCATGCTTAGTAAAGTGGAGGGTCGGATAAAAAGAGGAAGACTCTCAGCAAGATGGATTTGTACTGTGGCAGCAGCAACAGGCTCAAGCATAGTGAGGTTAACACAGGGCTGGACAGTGTTTCGGTTTTTTGTACACAGAGTTGCTATGAATCAGAACCAATTTGACAGCACCTAACACCAATCCTTCGTCTGTTTCCAACTTCTCTTTCTAATAATCAGTGATTATCAATGCATCTTGATTGAAAGTTTGATCAAGATCAGTATGCAAAATTTGATAGAATTCTTCAATTTCATTATCAGTTATTACTGTATAAACCTGAATAATAGTGTATTAAGTGGTCTTCCTAATAGGCATTTGGATATTATTTTGTCAGACAGAATTGTACTTCAAGACAGATTTTAAAATGTCCTTTTTGTGACATCATTCCTCTTCAATCTGATGTTTCAAGCATAGTAAATCATATGATTGTTTGATTCAAAACAGCCAATACCAGTCTACTATAGCTCACTAATGTCTGTGACATCAATTTGTATGAATTTCATTTCATTTTTTAACAACTTTCAAAATTCTTAAATTCATACTTTGTACATACCATATTCTGATGGTTAGTGGATGTCTGCAGCTGTTTCTCCTCATTTTGTAATAAATTCTCCAAAGAGAACTTACAGATTGTGGAGTCAAAAATAGTCAGTGTAATTTTGGACAAGGGACAGATTCATAAAAGCTATAAAAATCTTCATGTGTGAACAACAAAAAGACAAACACTTCCATGGATAAAGAACATGAACAGACACTTCACCAAAGAAGACATTCAGGATTTCAACCAACACCAGAAAAAGATCTTTCTTATCATTAGATATTAGCGAGTGCAAAACAAAACAACAGTAAGATAACGTCTCACCTCAGTATTAATAGCAAAGTTCAAAGAAACAGAAAGCAGTAAATACAAATGTGTAGAGAGTCTGGAACACTCATATCCAGCTGATGTTGCTGTTGTTACGTGCCGTGGAGTTGGTTCTGACTCATAGCATAGGGTTTCTGAGGATGTAAATCTTTATGGGACCCTGCATAGGGATTCTGAGGATGTAAATCTTTACGGGAGCAGAAAGCCTCATCTTTTCCCCATGGAACAGCTGGTAGTTTCAAAGTGCTGACCGTGAGATTAGCAGCCCAATTTGTAACCACTACATTACCAGAGATAGGACTATAAAATTGTATACCCACTATGGAAAACAATATACTACTTCCATAAAAAGCTGCATAGGAAATACCTTATGATTCAACAATCCCACTACTAGGTTTATATCCTAGAGAAACAAGAGCTGTGACATGAATAGATACATGCATACCATGTCCACCTCATCACCATTCCCAAAATCATAATGATGGAAACCATAGACATTTTCATTAATTGGTGAATGGTTAAACAAACTATGGTACATACACACAGTGGAATGCTATGCAACATTAAAGACTAACAATAAATTTGTGAAATACCTCACACCATGGATGAATATGGCAAAAACAATACTGAATGAAATAAGTAAATCACAAAGGGGCAAATATTACATGAGAACACACCTATGAGAAGTGAAAAACAGGTTTGCACAGAGGGAAAAAAAAAATGTTTGATGGTTACCAGTGATGGGAGGGAGAGTGAGGGGGAAAAAAAACCTCAGAGAGTAGACCCATAGTAACTTGGACAAACTAAAATGAAAACTCAGGAAGGAAGTGAGAAGAGTGCTGCTACACTGTGGGGATAGAAATCAAAGCCCTGGAATAAAAGTGACTATGACCCTTAGAGACCCTTCAACTGTGGAACTGAACTAATTCACCTCTATAGGTCAACTTTGAACTATAGACAGTCCTACAAAGAGAACTATAACATCAAGGAGGAATGCACTTCTTAAAATAATCAAACATATGAAACCTAAAGGGCAGCATTTGCCCAAAAAGAAAATCTCAGAAGGCAGGAAGGGGCAGTGAAGGAAAAACTTAAATGAGGAACTCTGGAAGGAAGTGAGAGAGAAGAACGCTGCTACACTGTGTGTATAACAACCAAAGTCATGAAAGAAAATGTGAATTGTTGAATGGAAAATTAATCTGCTCTGTAAACTTTCACTTGAACCACAATTAAAAATTAGAAAAGGAATGAGATGCTCTTACATCATTCTTCGTAACACTGACAATTCTTTTACTTTCATTTATTAATTTTATATGAGACAGTTAAGTAGTATTTTAATTTTGTATTTTCTTTGATTTTTGCTCATATTGAATTTGTACATGACAGGTATTTGTTGTTGTTGCTTAGTTACATCACGCTGATTCAACCCATAGTGACCCTTTATAGGGTTTCCAAGAAGCGACTGGTGAGCTTGAACTGCTGGCCTTGCGGTTCAAACTGACTTGCAATCTAGTGCATTAACCCACAAGCTACACCAGGACACCACATGGCAGGTATAGGCTTCTTTTATAAGCAGACTTTTTGTCATTTGCTTATATTAACACATTTTATTAACCTGGAGTCTTGGTGCAGTGCTGTAGGATAAGCACTGAACTACTAACCAAAAGGTTGGTGGTTCAAATCCACTAGCCACTTCTTGAAAACCCTATACAAGGGGGCTATGAGTCATAACTAACTTGACAGCAATTAACAGCAAAAACAATTCTTAACCCTTTGCAAAGGGTTACCATAGCTGATCTTTAAAACAAACAAACAAACAAAGATTACAGTTACGAAAACCATAAGGAGCAGTCTTATACATGGGATCCCCATGAGAGGAGCCAAACCACAGGCAGCTCATAGCAATAAATTTGTATTTGACTTGTTTATTTAGATGTTAGTTGCCTTTATTTAGATGTTAGTTGAAGACCTTTTTTATTATTATCATTTTTTTAAATGAAAAAAAAAAAAAAAAAAAAAACACCAAACTAGGTTCCATTCTCTACATTGCCATTAGCTTTATGACCAAAGGTAAGTTATGTAACTTTGCTGGGCTAACCAACCTCTGCTGCAAAATGATGTGTCTGGACTAGATGATCTCAAAGATTTTTCCTAATTCTTAGACAGATTAGCACTATTATTTGCTTTAGCATTGAAATCAACTCAAATCCTATCATAAAAATTAACTAGTGGTACAAAAACACTTTGTAATATATATTGAAATAATCATATTAAAAATGTGTATCAAAAGAAAGAAGTCTCATTGCAAATACATATTTTGCTATTGTTTATAACAGCAGAAAAATTTGCAGTAATATTTTTGTTCTATACTTTATGCTTTTTTAAACATTTACTACCTTTTTTCAACTCTTCCTCAAGTCAAATTTTTTCACATTGCAATTGGAGAAACAGGGGCAGAAGTATTTCTAGTGCTGATCTAATATTAATCAGAAAGTTCAAAATGAAAGTACTGAAGCCTCATTGTTCTATGAACCACTGCCTATCATCCATGTGATCACTAATTAAGATCATTCAAATTAAGAAAGAATTACATATGAAAATAAAGAAAATGTTATATTTAAAAAAGAAAAAAAAATGTCAAAGTTCTGAGAGTGGTAAGCACAGATTTAATCATTTCTCTGTTAATCCATAAATATGTCTATTTCCATCTCAAATGTCTGTCTTTTAGGGACCTTGTCTTTTTCTTACACTATTTTGAAGAAAAATTCAGGGGTACACATTCTAAACCAATTGAGTCAAGAGTGTAATTATCTTTAGAGTTTAGATAGAGGTTCTAACATCATTGTTCTATTTACAAACATCTAATGTATTGCAACCTAAAAATCCAACCTATTACAGGAGTCTAGTGTTGTGCTGTGGGTTAATGCTCTGGACTGCAAAGTTGGTTTGAACCACAAGATCAATTCTGCAAACAGAACAGTCACTCCTCAGAAAACTTACAAAGGGTTGCTCTGGGTCAGAACCAACTCAACAGCACTTAACTACAACAACAATCTAATTACATATAATGGAGTCCTGGTGTGGTGCTACAGGGTAAGTTGTTGCTGTTCTTAAGTGTCCTTGAGTTGGTTCTGACTCATAGCGAGCCTGTATATGGTTTCCATGGAGCAGCTAGTGGGTTTAAGCTGCTGACCTTGTGGTTCACAGTCCATTGCTGATCCTACAGTGTTACACCAAGAGTCTGTAGGATAAGTACTGAACTGCTAACAGTACAGGTGGCAGTTCAAGCCCACCAACTGCTCCTTGGAAACTATATACATGGTCCTTATAACTGAGAACTGACTCTTTGGCACTCAACAACAATACTAGGAGCTCTGGTAGCATAGTGGTTACGAATCGGGCTGTGAACCTTAAGGTCAGCGGTTCGGAACTACCAGCCGCTCCGCGGGAGAAAGATGAGGCTTTCTACTCC
>NW_006408693.1:765672-766871 GCF_000296735.1 Chrysochloris asiatica
TCTTGAAAGATTGTAAGCCAGTCACTTCTTGCCTTTGTAGTGCCCCCCTCCCCATTTGAGTATCCAGTGTCCAAGTTGCCCATCTCCGTCCACTCTGTGTATGGAGGGGGTGGGAATGTTTCTTGTTGTAAGGATTTGTTCCTTCTTTTGAGTTGCTGCTCCACAGGTATAGGTCAAGTTCATCAGATTGTATCAGCTCACTCTTTTTATTCCTTCCCTTTTCTTTCTTCTCCTGGTTGAGCTCCGATCATCCAGTCATCCAGTCCAAGTCACGTAGGTATCATCTGCAAGTGTGGGCGCTCCTGTGCACACGCCCTCTCTTCCCATCAGCCAGTAGCTCCACTCTCCTCTCGAGTCCACCGTGGCCACGCCACTGACTCAGGGCCCAAGAGTCCCTAGGTCTTCTCACACTGCTTGCCAACCAGGTCCCCAACTGGGTCCACAGAAGTCCATTGAACATTGTAGGGCTTAGCTTGCCGCTTCATTGCTGCTTTTACCCCACTTCCCCCAATTGGTGATGTGTGTGGTTACCAATCAGAGCATGCATTTCCGTTGAGTCTTAGTCTTGGAAGGGGGTTTGCGTTGAGAGGACCTGGCCACTTGCCTTGATGTTCATGTTGAATATTTTTAAGGTTATATTTTGACTCAGTGGACTTGTTTTAATTTTCTTCAGCTTCAGCCTGAATTTACGTATGAGCAACTGATGATCTGTTCCACAATCTGTCACTGGCCTTATTTTGGCTGATGATATGGAACTTTTCCACTGTCTCTCCACAAATGTAGCCAGTTTGAATTCTGCATATTCCGTCTAATGATGTCTATGTGTGTAGCTGTGTTTTAGTGTTTTATGTCGTTTGTAAAAGGTATTTGTAGTTAAGAAGTCATTGGTCTTGTGAAATTCTATCATGCGATCTCTAACATCATTACTATCACTAAGGCCATATTTTCCAAGTACTGATCCTTCTTCTTTGTTTGAAACCTTTGCTTTCCAATCACCAATAATTATCAATGCATCTTGACTGTATATTCAATCAGTTTCAAACTGAAGAATTTGGTTGTTGTTGTTGTTAAGTTCTGTCAAGTCGGTTCCGATCCATAGCGACCCTGTACAGGGTTTCCGGGGTGTAAATCTTTACAGGAGTAGAAAGCCTCATCTTTCTCCCGCGGAGCGACTGGTAGTTTCGAACCACTGACCTTAA
>NW_006408693.1:766971-768087 GCF_000296735.1 Chrysochloris asiatica
CGACGGCACTTAACAACAACAACAACAACTACACATAGTATGATTTTGCCTCTGTATCATCTCTTTTGTGAAAATAATTTATCCTATGTTGCTTCCCTAAATTATGTTATACTTTTGAATCAGTTTTATAACTTTTGTTTCTTCTCCTATCAGATTTGAAAATTAACCTGATCTTTAGATGTTAGCATTCTTCTTGAATGGACAATTCGCACAGATATGCCAAAAGGCAGGTTTTTGATCACACATACAATTAAGACTTAAAACACAGCAATTCCTCTAGATTGGAGGAACTAGAATCTGTTTTGAATGCCCCCAAAGTATGCCACACACAGATCTATAGACCTCCTGAATGCCAGACGTCACAATTTAATTTTTTTATGTGTTTTAGAAGTCTCTGATCTCATTTATTAATTTTTTCATTATAAAATTCTTCTAATGTTTTTAAATACTTGCTTTTTTTGTAGATTTGTGTATTTTTGTTGTTGTAGGGAAACATTAACTTGGACGGTATCATAAAATGTTGCAAATATATGCTCAGAAAAAAAATATATAGCTCACAGTGTTTACATCATGGGCAGTCAAAGTTGAAAGCTTTGCTTCAAAACCTGTTTCTTTTTAAGTCTCCTGTTATTGCAAGATCACATGTCACATGCCGTATTGAAAAACAGAAGTAAAATAAAGAACTTCATGCTATTTATATTTAAGAATATTAAATGTGCCTACACTAAGGTTTCTCATTTGATTTTCTTTAAACATTTTCAGTGACTAGTCTTTCAATCAATTGTATTTCACACGTGAACATGATTAATGCATTGCATCATGACATACTTTTTTATGCTAACCTTTCTAATTTTGATTTTTTTGTTCAAAAGAATCCCAGAACAGTTTAAAATACATGGACCTGGAAATTCTAGGGTGTCAGTGAACTTTTCCTCAAAAATAGAAGTCATTGAGACTCATTTCAGAAACCAATTTTCACTGCCTCGTAAGTATCCAGTTTTGAAAGATAATCAGAATGCTTGTGGTTTTAACCTATTTTCAGCGTTCAAAGAGATACAATTTAATAACCTGTTTTGTTGTTCTGGTTGTTGATAATGGCCGACCAGTTGCTTCCAA
>NW_006408693.1:774972-778937 GCF_000296735.1 Chrysochloris asiatica
ATCTTTCTCCCGCGGAGCGACTGGTAGTTTCGAACCACTGACCTTAAGGGTTCGCAGCCCAATTCGTAACCACTACGCTATTTGGTAGAAGTCTTCAATTTCATCATCACTGTTTTAGTGGTTGGTGTATAAAATTGAATAATAGTGCTATTAACTGGTCTTCCTTATAAGCATATGGATATTATCCTATCATGAACAGTGCTGTATTTCAAGACAGAACATGATATGTTATTTTTGATGATGTATATGATGCTATTCCTCTTCAAGTTGTCATTCCTGGCATAGAAAACCATGTAATGGTCAGATTCAAAATGATCAATACCCATCCATTTCAGCTCACTAATGCCTAGAATATCAATGTTTATGTTTGCTATTTAATTTGTGACATTTTTCTAGATTCATACTTCATAGATTCCATGTTTTGATTATTGATGGATGTTTACAGCTTCTTCTCTTCATTTTGAGATATGCCCCATCAGAGAAAGAAGGTCCTATGGACTTTACTCCATTTTCTTCATCACAGTCACCTCTACATTTAAGAAGGAACTCTTCCCCAGTCGTATTTTTAGTGCCTTCCAACTTGAGGGGCTCATCTTCATGCACTGTATCTAACAATGTCTTGGTGTTCTTCATCGTGTTTCAATATTCAATAATCTGGAGCTGATAGTGTTCCACTACTATTCATATGGTTTTCAGCGACTAAGGATTTAGAAGTAGTCTATCTTTCCTTCTTCCTTGTCTGTCTTTGTCTGGAAGGTCAGCTGAAACCTGTCCACCTTGACTGGCCCTGCTAGTATTTAAAAGATCTGTGGCATAGCCACACTCAAGTCACCACAGTTCAACAAACTGACAGGTGGTTGTAGTTGCTGGGTGTCATCAAGTTTTTTTTTAACTCATTGTGACCCTAGGTACCATTGAGTGGAAAATTTCCTGCTCTTGTGCCATCCTCACAATTTTTATTTTTTGATCCCATTGCTTCTGCCATTAGGTCACTTCATCTCATTGGAGTTCTTCCTTTTTTTCATTGAGTCTCTACGCTACCACGCATGATGTCGTTTCCCAGGGATGTTTCCTCCTGATAACATATCCAAAGTACAAGGCAAATTTTTACCATAGCTGCTTCTAAGGGATTGTACTTCTTTCAAGATAGATTCATTTGTTCTCCTGGCAGTCCACTTTAATTTCAATATTCCTTGCTGACATGAGTTCAAATGCATCAATTCTTTTCCAGTTGTCCTTATTCATTGTGCAGCTTTCACATGCATATGAGGCAATTGAAAATGCCATGTTGTCTTAGTTTTACCACAAGTAGATCGCTTTAATAAATTTAAGATAATTGTTTTCTCATAGCTTAGAAAGCTGTAAGTTCAAATTCAGAGCACTAGCTGTGTCCCTTTTCAGCATCTGTAGGTTGGGCATTTCTTGGAGATTTCCATGTGTTTTGACATCAGTCATACCCTGGATCTAGGAACTTCTCAGTACAGGGACCCCAGGCCCAAAGACCCACTCCTCTTTTTACTCTTCTCTTTGGGTAGTAGCAGATGCCTCTTTCTCTTCTCAAGTCTCTCTTTAAAACACAATGTGCAGAATTGGGTGTCTCCCACCCTAAATCCTTTTATTAGTTTATCACATCAGATCACACCATGGACCATCATTACTTAACTACTACACCACTGAGAATCATGGTTCAGCCAAGCTGATACATATTTTCATGGGGACACAATTCAAGCCATGACACATGGCTTGGGACAGGGACACTTTAGTTCTCAAAGTGATATCTTTACTCTTTTATCACTTTAAAGAGGAGTTTTGCAAGACGTGTTAAAATTTAACAATATTCTCACCACAGTCTATTCTTACTTGACATGAAATACACTTATTACTTATAGGATTGATATTTGATGATGATATATTTGATTACTATAGAAAGTTGAATGAATGGCACATGAGTTCATGATGTGCATTGAGTAACGGCTAGAGAACATAACCAAATTCAAATCCTTGGCACTTGGTATATTTAATGAATATAATGAACTTATAAGAAAGTTTTGTAGATAAACATGCAATTTTGTGATATTTTTGCATTAATATTTCACAATATAGCATTATTGAACTTTATTAGACAAATGAATAAGAAAGACTGTAGAAGAATTGATACATTTGAATTGTGGTGTCAGCAAAGAAAATAAAAGTACCGTGGATTGGCAGAAGAACAAACAAATCTGTCTTGGGAGAATTATAGCCAGAATTTTCCATAGAAGCAAGAATAGAAAGTCTTTGGACATAATGTCATAAGGGACCAGTCCCTAGAGAAGGACATCATGTTTGGTAAAGTAGAAGGTCAGTGAAAAAGTGGAAGACTCCCCAGTTAGATGGTGTGACCAAGTGGCAGCAACAATGGGCTCAAGCATAACAACTGTAAGTGTGGCATAGGACTGGTACAGTGATTCCTTTGTTGTGCATAGAGTAACTATTAATTAAAATTGACTCTATGGCACCTAACAAGAATACAACCTGTGCTGTCAAAAACTCTACAACATGCAGAAGGCCTTCAATATTTTGTGGAAAAATTCCATTACATTCAAATTCCATTTTTCCACTAATCTTTTATACTCCAACATTCAGTTGTTTTCATACCTATAGATTTATTTTAGTCCCATACTATGTCAGTGATTGTGGATTAGGTACTCTGACTCTGCTTCAAGGCCAAGATGTAAAATTGCTGACATATGTTATCTTGTATAGTATGCCATCTGGGACATGATTTTTTTCATGGGAGGATACAAAAAAACTAGAGGAGGACAAAAGCTCTTCAACCCTTTTGCAGACTCCACTAAAAACTGGCCACTTATCACTTCTGTCCATAATCCATTGTTCAAAGCAAACTTCCTGGTAAGTACCACATCATGAAGTAGGAAAGGATATCATTCCCATGAGGTGAGACAACGAAAGAATGAAGATTTGCTAAATATTATAATTAATTACAAATGCTCTTTGGTTATTGCTTTCATTTCTTATTTTGAAATATTTCTTACAAAAATAAAATATGGAAAACAATTTAAAAAACAATTAACTTTCCACCTGGATTTAGCAAAACTAACCAATTTATTTTTCATATTTGCTACAAATGCAAATTAATCATCCCAATGATAGCTGAATTTCCATGTTTAACTTTTCATTATTTATTCCTTTGTCCTTTCTTTCTTCTGAGATAATCATACCCTAAAATTTGTTTATTTCTTATGCCTGTTTACATATTTGCTACATATGGGTATATGCTACAAAATAATACAAATAAAGTACTTCATTATATAATTATTTCATGTATAATATTATACAAGTTGTTTTAATTATAACAATTTTTTTCATGTTATTGTATCTAGTTTTATTTGATAAACTGTTCAGATATTGTCATCTGAACTTTGACAAGGGTGTCAACACTGATCAATGGGGGGAAATAACAAATGACACAGAGACAACTGGATATTTACATTAAAAAATATCATCTTTCACTCTTAACTCACACTATATATAACAAAATTATATAAAAATCAAAATGGATCATCCCACATTCACATACCTGAATGGTTAACAAATAGGACGCTAGGAATTCCATTTGTCACTAGAAACTTAGCAGATGTCAAGGTAAATCTTCCCTTGAACTTAAACATAATCTCCAAATTTTTCAAAAGCAAAGTGAAAACAACCAATCACTATAACTGATATGGTGTTGTGTGGTAAGCACTGGAATGCTAACCACAAGTTTGGCTATTGGGTAACCATATAAATGATTGCTATGAGTCAAAAACAGACTCGGTAGTACTTAACAACAACAAACACATAACTAAGTAATCAAAGAAACAAGACAAAACTCTCAAGAAGCAACCAATATAACAGAATGCTAAAACAAGCCAAAAATGACTTCAAATTTTTGAATTCAGTCCATAAATTAATAATGGCACTGA
>NW_006408693.1:780082-781669 GCF_000296735.1 Chrysochloris asiatica
TCAAAACAATCCCACATTACATAAATGTAAATGATATGCACAAGATACAATGAATTTGAGGAAAACTAGTGGCAAACACTATGACTTGTTCATTATGAATTTCTTTATTAAACAACACAAGGAGACTATAAAACATGGACATCACCTGATGGAACACACAGGAATAAAATTGACGATATGTGCAGGAAGAGATGGTGGAAAAGCACAATATCATCAGCCAAAACAAGGCCAAGGGTCCACCATGGAGCATTTGCACTCATATGAAAATTCAGACTGAAGCTGAAAAATATTAAAAACTGTATGAGAACTAAAAAATGACCTTGAATATATCTCACCTGAATTGAGAGGCCATATCAAGAACAGAAATTTGATGCATTAGACACTAATGACCAAAGCAGAGAATGTATGGTATGACTTCAGCATCATATATGAAGAAAGCCAATGGTCATTAAAAAGGTAGGAATGAAAGAAAAGACCAAAACAAATGTCAGAAGAGATTCTGAAACTTGATCTCCAGTGAAGAGATGCTAAAGCCATTGAAAGAAATAAGCAGCTGAACAGAAAATTTCAATGGGTAGCTCAAGAAGAAAAAATAAAATATTATAATGAAATGCACAAAGACATGAATTAGAAAACTAAAAGGGAAATACACTCAGCATTTGCCTAGATGAAAGAACTGAAGAGAAAATTCAAATTCTGACTTGAAATGTTGAAGGATACTATGTGCAAAATACTGAATGATGCAGAAGACATCAAAAGAATATGGAAGCTATACACAGAGTCACCGTATAAAAAAGAAAAAGTCAATGGTCAACCACTTCAATTGGCAGCATATGATCAAGAAAAAATAGTAATAAAGGAAGAAGTCCAAGTTACTCAGAAGGTGCTGGTGTAAAATAAGGCTCTAGGAATTGGTAGAATACAAATGGAAATATTTCTACAAGTGTCTGTCTGTCATGCTGTGGTGGCTTGAGTTGCTGTGATTCGGAGGGCTATGCCACCAGTATTTTAAATAACGGGCAGGGTCATCCATGGTGGACAGGTTTCAGATGAGCTCCCAGACAAAGACAGACTAGAAAGAAAGAGTGACAAACTACTTCTGAATCACTAGTCACGGAAAACTCTATGAATAGCAGAGAAACATTGTCAGAGACAGGACCAGAAGGTGGGAAGGCACTCAGAATGCGACTGGGGGAAAAAATGCCTCCTCAAAGTAGAGTTGACCACGATGACATGAATAGAGTTAAGCTCGTGGGAGAAAAGACCACAGAACCTTAATTTCCTCATGGGCCACAACTCAAAATGAAGAGAAACAGCTGTAACATCCATTGAAAATCGGAACATGGAATGTACGAAGTACGAATCTGGGAAAATTTGAAGTTGTCAAAAATGAAATGGAACACATCAACATCAATATCTTAGACATTAGTGAGCTGAAATGGACTGGTATTGGCCATTTTAAATCTAACAACCACATGGTTTACTATGCAGGGAATGACAAATTGAAAAGGAATGGTGTTGCATTCATTGTCAAAAAGAACATATCCAAGTCAGTACAATGCTGAAGGTGATAGGATAATATCGATG
>NW_006408693.1:784259-789714 GCF_000296735.1 Chrysochloris asiatica
AAAAGAGGCAAAACAAGGGAATTAGGAAATTATCAAACAATATCATTAATAGCACATGTAAGTAAATGTTTTCTGAATATAATTTAAAAGAGGTTGCAACTCTGCATCGACTGAGAACTTCAGAAATTCAAGGTGGATTGAGAAGAGAACATAGAACTAGGTATATCATTGCTGACATCAGATGGATTTTGGTGAAAGCAAATAATACCAGGAAGATGTTTACTTGTGCTTTACTTACTATGCAAAGACTTTTCACTGTGTATATATCATGACAAACTATTGACAACATTGTGAAGAATGGGCATTCCAGAGCACTTAATTGTGATCATGAGGAATCTGTATAGAGTTCAAGAAGCATTTGTTCAAGTAGAACAAGAGATACTGAATGGTTTAAAATCAGGATAGGTATGAGTCAGTGTTTTATCCTTTAAACATGCATATTCAATCTGTAACACTGAGCAAATAAAATGCAGAAACTGAATTATATGAAGAACATGGAATTAGGATTGGTGAAAAACTCATTAACAACCTGGAGTATTCATATGATACAACCTTGCTTGCTGAAAGTGATGAAGAATTAAAATATTTATGGATGAAGATAAAAAAAAAAAAAAAAACAGTCCTCAGTATGGATTGCACCTCATTGTAAAGAAAATGAAACTCCTTATCACAATAAATGGAGAAAAGTCAGAAGTTTCCAAAGACTTCATTTTTCTTAAAGTCATAATGAATATTCATGAAAGCAGCAGTTAAGAAATCAAACTGTATATTGCAAAATGCAAATCTGTTGAACAAGATCTCTTTAAAGTGTTCAAGAGCAAAGATATCATTTTGAGGACCCAAGTCCAAGTTGACCCAAGTCAACTTATTTTCAATTGTCTCATTTGCATGTGAACGTTTGACAATGAATAAGGAAGATTATGGAAGAACCAATTCATTTGAAATATGTTGTTGGAGAAGAATATCAAAAGTACCATGGAGTAACAGAAGAACAAACAAATCTATGTTGGAAGAAGTATAGTCAGAATGTTCCTCAGGAACCACAATGGTGAAACATCTTTTCTCATACTTTAAACATGTTATCAGGAGGGACTAGTTCCTGGAGAAGGATATCATTCTTGATAAATGGGGTTCACAGAAAAAGAGGAAGAACCACAGCAAGATGGACTAACACAATGGCAGGTCTCAAACATGACAATTGTGAAGTTGGCATAGGACCTCACTGTGTTTTATTCTGTTGTGGACAGGTTCTCTATGAGTCATAACCAACTAGACAGCACCTAAAAACAGTTTACTTTTCCATGCTTTTGCATGTTTTTGGAATTTTCTACAGAAATTACTTATTATTTATATAATTATAAATTAAATAAATGTGATTTATAAAAATTTTAAAAGGTATGTCTGACACTACTTAGATATGTTAATACTTTATACAAAATTTCCTGTCTGAAAGTTTTTAATGTTTTACCACATTAGTCATTACATTGAAAGTTTTCTTTCTGTAAGTATTCTTATTAATGAATCATAGTTTTGTGGGTTTTACATTATAGTTTGACCCTGGTATTACCATTAAAATCTAGCATCATGGTAGGTATTATGTGAACTATTAGAAAAGATTTTCTTCCCTATATTCTAAACACTTCACACTACTGTGTTAAAATTTTTAAGGAAGCATTTTTAAGTTACTTCTGCAAATGGATTCTAGGTCTCTTGTTACTAACCTTTGACAGATAAGTACATTTAAGTACAAATGTCTACTTAAAAAAAAAGTAGTAAAAAACTGATTGTTCTTTCGGCAGTTATTTGGTATTTAGAATTAAAAATGTGTTGCTATATTTTTCCTGGATCTTTATAAAGCTATATTCTGTGAAATGCAAAGACTAATTGGTTTAAAGATAGGGCTGAAGAACTGTCATTATCTACACTGACCCATGTATGCCATCTCTAGTTACTATCCTTTGAATTGATCATCACACAGATGTGAACCTACTGAACTAAGACACAATTGTGAATATATATTATCTATTCAGCTTGTGAGTCCCATCCCCTAATTTTTCTAATTGTAGTCTTTTTTACGCTATTTAGTTTCTTTTAAAATACTGTTGAACTAATTTACACTTCTATTACAGTATATAAAGAGCTGGCTTCATCCTGAGTAATATTATTTTCCAATGTATTTTCTTAATGACTGCAAAAATCTATATTGTTATTACTTGTTTTTTACACATGTTGAGAGTTATATTTCAAAATAACTGGGTGTTCCAAAGCCACCTAAATTTACTATAAAACAAATTGAATTCATTATCATCCCCAGAAGTCCATGCATTTTCCTGTTTTCTAACTCAATCAATGAGACCAAAATTGTCCAGTTTCCCAAGCTTGAAGCTTAATATCTCCACAAAATCTATCATTATGAACAAATATTTTTTAATCTGTTTTTTCTTCTATAAGCTACCACAAAGTATAGCAGAAAAGATTAGTCCAGCTGAAATGAGTCAACCCAGAAAACTGAGACAGGATAAAAATGTAGAACCTGGTATCTTGCAGATGGTAGGAAGAGGTAGCAAAAATATTATGTTCCTTTTGACATTTCCAGATTTGCAATTTTCAAAGCTATCAGTGAAAACACATTGGAAAATTGGTATGAGGGTAGCAGAGATATCTGTTGGAAATGATGAACGGTGCCATTGGCATGGGGAATAAAAGAATATCTGCAAGAGAGTTTTTATGAGGCAGTATTCAAAAGGCATGGTGACAGAAAGTGTGAGGGTAAACATTTTCTTGTCACATTAAAGATCATACTTTATTTTTAAAGCATTAATTGTGCATTGAGTTTACATAGCAGAACATCAGTTTTGCACTCATCCTATCATGTTTTGTTTCATTACAATATTTACAATCCCCTCCATGCATCTACGGTATTTGCTTCTGTTCTAAGGTATTTGCTTCTATTCCCGCTGGTTTTTATTTATTTATTTATTTAATGTACACAAAACCACTCAGGAATATATAACCATTTAAACAACCCAAGGGCACATACTACAAGCCTACCTCCAGGCCGCCAACATACAGTCTTTTTCTTTCTATGAGTCTAGAGTCCTCAGCAGCTCTATCTCTGCATGTCCTCATCTCTGTCTCAATGTCTGATGTTGCTATTTTTCTGGTTAGAGACCCACATTCTGCTCATACTCTTCTCTCTTGATGGTCCTAGGGACTTCTGCTCCTGGAATGCAAGATTCATTACTCCCTCTTTATGTTACAAAACTTCTACCTTTACCATTGTGAAAATCACAATTAGTCATGATAACAATTATTCAGTATTGAATCATAAGAATCATATTCCCATCTCTTTTCACCAGACCTGTCTAGACAAGATGAAAATTATTCAGTGGGGATTCTACCTTCCCCCACACTCTGAAACTAAACTCCCTCATGAAAACTTGTAAGCCAGCCATTGCTTGCCTTTATAACCCCCATCCTCGCAATTTTAGGTAACCAATGTCTATGTTGCCCAGCCCTATCAATCGTGTGTACACAGGAGATATATTTGATCCTTGATGTGAAGACTCCTTCCCTCTCACTTGGTATTTTGAGTTACTACATCCATAAGTATAGGTCACGTTCATCAAATTGTAGCAATCTACACGTGTTTCTATCATCAAAATTCTTTATCTTCCTCTATTCAAGTTCTGATCATCAAGTCATCTAAGCTAGATCCGATGAGTACTGTCTGCAAGTTTGGGCATTCTTCTGCATCTCACATCACTTCATATATGCTGGATGCTTCATTCTTGGCTCTATCCTGCTGTGGCTAAGTCCTTGTCCATAGACCTAGGAGTCCTCAGATCTGACCACACTTCAGACCAACCTCTTCTCTCTTTCTTGTCTCCAGGTCGACAGGAGTCTATGGAATGTGGTCAAACTCAGACCATATTTTCATTGCTGCCTTTCCCTCTCTTCCACTCACAAGTAGCTCAATGTGGTCACCAGCAAGCTTACATGTCTGCTCATGTGTTCCCTTTGAGTTTCAGTCTTGGAGGGGGTTTGTCCTGAAGAGGCTTGATTATTTGCTTTGATGGTTTCCAAGCAAACAACTTGCTTCATGTTGTAGTAGTCAACCAGACTGCTATTTTTTTTTTTTTTTTGAGTTTTCCTGCTGGTCTTCCTTTCAAGAAGAAACTTCGGTTCCTGTAGCTGTTCCAGGCAGGTGTGTATGTCCTTTCAAGTGGGGATGTCCCACCTCAGAAGGTTCTGGATGGGGCTTAGCACTCCACCTAAGGTTCTATATAATACAAAGGCTCCACAAGATGCCTATTTCACTGGGCAAGTTATAGAACCCTTTTTAGGTATTCTAATCAATTATAGGCTGAAGACTGGCTTATAAGCTTTCTGTAATTATGTTTCCTGATATTCATTTCTATCCCACTCAAATGTCTATTTTACAATAGTACGCAAGGGAGACCAACATTCATAAGACAGTCGAGCATCTTAACATTTTTCCCCTTTAATTCATTCAAACTATGCCTCAGTCCCTGTATCACAGAGCCCTGTCTTTCCAAGGTTAAGCATACATCATTATTTACCTCTGTTCAATTTAGTCAATGCAAAACAAACCTGCCTCAATGTTCCCTAACTACCTTGTTATTCTATCCTTTTTCCCTTTCTTGTGTATTGCCCTCCCCAACACCTGAACTATGATGAATGTATCATACTCTATCATACCATCCCTCCCACCCCTGGTATCGAACAAAGAATTTTTTGTTTCTTTCTTTTAGTATGGGTGTTTTTTCTTAAGCTTCATATTTTCAATGTTTCCAAGTTCTTGGATTTTTATTTCCTTGGTATGTTATGAAGTAGTCAGTTTCTTTGAGGTTATTCTATATTTGATTAACTTTTTCCTCCATTTAAAACAGTCTATTTTACCCTGCAATCTATCTGACCTCCTCACCACCTGGATCTCTGTTCCTATATTTTTATCTTCTTTCATATTTAATTATTTTGATCATAGACTGACCTCCTAGATCCTCTGAATTCATTCTTATAGTTCTGTTCTGTTCTGGACTCAACCATCTGTTGATTGAGTTCTGGGTGGTGTTGTCATGTATGTCAACTTTTGATTATTGTCTATTCTTGTTGGTTATAAGCCCAAAGAACTCCTTTTAGGATGTTTTTAATTGCTTTGTAGGCTTTGACAAAGTCCCTTAGCTTCTATTTATCATATTTGATTAACAGTTTTGCTGGGTAGACAAATATTGGTTAGCAATTTTTTTTTTTTCAGAGTTTTATATATGTCTCCCCATTGCCTTCTTTCCTGCATGGTTCTGCTGAGAGATCAGAGTTTAATCTGATTTGCTTGCCTTTGTAAGTAGCAGTTCTCTTTTCCCTAATTGCTTTTAGGATTCTCTCCTTGTCTTTGACTTTGAAGAGCTTGATAATGATATATCTTGATGATTTT
>NW_006408693.1:807653-808775 GCF_000296735.1 Chrysochloris asiatica
ACTTGAGGGGGAGAGAAAAGAATAGCCAGAAACATCACAATAGAAAGCTTGTAAGTCCATCTTCAGCCTATAACTGATTGGAATACCTTAAAGGGGTCTGTCTATAAGTTGCCCAATGAAAGAGGCTTCTTGAGGAGCCTTTGCATTGCATCAGACCATATGTGAAATCCTGAACCCCATACAGAATTGTCTAAGGTGGGAAATTTCCACTTGAAAGGACAAGTAGGCCAGCCTGGAGCAGCTAGAAGAACAGTAGATACTTTTTGAAAGAAAGACCAGCAGGAAAAATCAAAAACAATAATGGCAGTCTGATTGACTATTCCAAGAACAAGCAAGCTGTTTGCCTGGGAACCATCATGGCAAATGATCAAGTCCCTTCAGAGCAAACCCCTTTCTAAGGCTGTGACTCAGGGGGAATACATGAGAAGGCATGTGGTCTGGCTGGTGACCACATTGGTCACCAATAAGGGGAAGTGAGGGAAAACAGCAATGAAGTTGGGAGCTGGGTCTGACCACATTCAGCAGACTCCTGTGAACCTGGATGACCTGGTTGGCCAGCAGTATGGCAAGACCCGGGGACTCCTGGGACCAGAGGCAGTGACATGGCCATAGAGGATGAGAGCGGAGATTGAAGTGTCCAGCTGATGTGAAGTGAGGGGAGATGCACAAGAACACCCACATTTGCAGATTGTACCCACTTGACCTGTCTTCAATGGCTGGATGATCAGAACTCAACTAGAAGGAAAAAGAAGAGGAAAAAAAGAGTAATGCGCTATAATTTGATGAACTTTACCTAAACTTATGGTGCTGTGGGTTAGTAGCTCAAAAAAGGGAACAAATCTTTACAGTGAGTATCATTCTCACCCCCTAGGTACACAGGGTTAACAAGGATGGGCAACTTGGACATTGGCTGCCCCAAATTGGGGGGCTACAAAGGCAAGAAGTGAGTGGCTTACAAGCTTTCAAGAGGGAGCCTAGCTCCAGACAGGGCAGGGGAAGGTAGAGTCTCCACTGAATGGTTTCCGACCTGTTGGGATGGGGCTAATGAAAGGAGATAGGGGTAAGACTCTTGTGGTATAATAGTGAATAATTGCTATCAAGACTGACTGTGAGTGTTGGAAA
>NW_006408693.1:809245-812114 GCF_000296735.1 Chrysochloris asiatica
TCTTTCATACTTTAGACATATTATCAGGAAGGTCCAGTCCCCAGAGAAGGATAGCATGTTTGGTAAGGGTCGCTATGAGTTGGTACTGACTCGATGGCACCTAACAATAACAACAAAATGGATGGTAGGAGAAAAAGAGGAAGACCTCCAACCAGATGGATTTGCATAGTTGCAGCAGCAATGGGCTCAGCCATAGAAATGATTGCAAAGTTGGCACAGGATGGGGAGTGTTTCAATCTGTCATGCATAAGGTCACTATAAATCAGTTGCAACTTGATGCCACTTAACAACAACATCATGAGATAAAACGTGTTGCATACCACACCCTTCATTAATCTTTTATGCATCGGGTCATGGTCACTGTGGTAGAGTCCTGGTGTGGCATTATGGGTTAATGTCCCAGATTGCAAGGCTGTTTGAATGGCAGTTCAAGCTCACCAACTGCTCCTAGGAAACGCTATACAGTGTCACTATTGGTCAGAACCTACTCAACAGCACTTAACAACAAAATTCCACCCTTAATCTTCTTACTGTTTTATTAAAACAAGTCACATCACAGGGAAGAATTATGTATGGCCAAACACTATCAGTCAATCTCACACATAATTTGAAAGGACACAATTCAATCCATAACACTGTCTTTTCAATCAACTCATAGGCATGTAATAGCAGTATAAAGAAAAGGAAAGACTGAAAAAGAATTATTGCATTAAAACAGTGGGGTTGATGAAGAATATTCAGTATACCTGTCTATGAATTTGGACACATCATTTAAGAAAGACCAGTTGCTAGGAAATAAAACCATGTTTTGCAAAGTAAAGAGTCAGAAAATTCAAGAGAAGCTCTCATTGGGATGGTTTAGTTATAACCATGAACAAACAGATTAACAATAAGGAATATGACATAAGAATAGGCAGTGTGTTGTTTTGTTATACATAGGTTGTCATGAGTTGGACCCTACCCAAAGGCAACTAACAACAACACCATACACATATACACATGTGTGTGCAACAAAACATGAATGATTGCTTTATCATGTTATTTTTTAATAGTCCAATATGGAAGTAATTAAAACATACAGCAAAAGAAGCAAATTTTTCTACATTCATATCACAGAATACTAATAGCATGAATTACTGTTATGCAAAACACGATTGATTGTCACAAATATTGAGTGATGCAGGCAGATTTTTAATATTACCTATTGTTCAATTGCACTCATATACAGGTCTGAAATAAGCAAACCAATAAATAATTGCAAAAATTCACCTAATAGTTAACTTTAGGAAACAGAGCAGTAGTAATTGAATAGGGTGTGAGACAGGTTTCTAGGAAGTAGCGAAATTTAATTCCTTAAAATGTGTCAGTATTATGCTAGTGTTTCCACTTAGTGAAAAAAAATTTAAGATATTTACTTCATCTGTATACTTTTTAGATGTTTATTACATGAATACATCAGAAAAATGGCATTAAACTGTATTGAAAACTGATAAACACGTAAGCATTGAGGAATTAAGGGAAATTCAATGAAAAAAATCTCAGGGTATTTGTTAATGAAAATAAGTAAAATCCTTAATTTAACAAATTAAAAAGTCATGATTTTCAAATTCAAGACTGCAAAGAATTGATAATATTCAAATATTTTTTTCTATATCAAGCTGTACCTGATTGCTCATATTTTTTTATTGAAATGAAAGAATATAGATGTTAAAACCTATTAGCATGGAAATCAAGCGTTATTTCAGCCAACAAACCAGAAACATTTCAAAATGGTCATTAGAATTCTAAAGAAGTTTGGATGCAACTAAATATAAGTTGTCATATGCACAGATGTTATTGCAGTTTTCTCTGCATTAACTATAATTTGTAACTTCTGATACTTCTCCTCCTGAAGTAAAGGCTACGATCATAAATGAAATGCCAGATGGCAAAATGGTTGTATCGTACATTCTGGAAACTAAATCCAAGAACTCTGAGGGCTATGCTCAATGGGCCATTGTTATATTTGGCCCACATTATTAAATATTAAGCAAGACATAAAAGCCAGACATAGACTACTTTAAAATTCATCCTAGTTTTTATATTATATGACTTCTATGCACACAATCGTCTTTTTTTCTCTAATTACTCATCATTTTCTTTTTAATTCACATAACAACCAATTGCATTGATTTCTCCAATGCTGAAATATTCACTTGGTTAAACGTTGTATCATTTCACAATGTCTACCTTTTGACTTCAACTGGTTCTAGTAAGTATTTAGCTGTAAGTATATTTTGTTAAGGAATTTGGCAGCTGAAGAATATAAAAGTATACTGGAATCTCTATGTAAAGCCAATTTTTAGCAATGCCAAATAAAAGATGATGAATTAATTTAGAAATTTAAATAAGTCACCAATTTAAAACAACAAATACCTTCTACTTCCTAACAGGAGGGAACTGACCATTTATAAAACTTTTGATAACTGAGAACATAATCAAATGTAATATATTTAATATATGACTACAGTGATTATTTTTATTTAAGGCGTATCAGAGAAAGCCATCCCAAACAACATTTTCTCCTTTGCAATCAAAATAAAGAAAATTCATCACAATGCTTTGCTTATAAAATAAATTGTGTTATAAAAGTCAATGGAAATTCATAAAATTCATACTAACCAAAGACAATTTCATTATTTAGGAGCAACAAATGATTTCTATAGAAGGAAACACTTTTGTATTTTGAAAAGAGCATGGCCTTATCAGGAGTCCTGGTGTGGCGCTATGGTTTAATGCACCAGACTTCAAAGCCGTTTGAATGGCAAGGTCGGTGGTTCAAGCTCACCAGCTGCTCCTTGAAAACCCTATACTGGGTCGGAATCGACTC
>NW_006408693.1:813084-816648 GCF_000296735.1 Chrysochloris asiatica
AACAACATTCCTTTTAATAGGATATTTGGGAATTCTAGATCTCAATCTCTGTTTAAAATTTCTCTTTTGATCACTAAATCTAGCTTTCAAAAACCTCTAACATTTATAGAAATATAGTTTTGTTGTTTTGTTGTTGTTAGATGCCTTCAAGTCACTTGCTACTCACAGTGACTTTATGTACAACAGAACTAAACACAGCCCGGTCCTTTGTCATCCTCAAAATCCTTGTTAACTTTAGTCCCATTGTTGCTGCCACCGTGCAGATTTAATTCATTGGAGTCTTCTTCTTTTTTCATGGCCCCTCTATTATACATAGCATGGTGTCCTTCACTAGGTACTCTTCCCTCTTGATAATACGTCTGAAGAATAAAAGACAAAGTCTCATCATTTTGGCTTCTAAGGAGCATTCTATCATTATTTCTTCCAATTCAGATTTTTTTCCCCCCTAACAATCCATAGTACTTTTAAGATTCTTCTCAAACACCAACTCAAATGCATCAATTTTTCTAAAGTCGTCCTCACTAAATACAAAACTTTCACATGCCTATGAATTAAAAACACCATGGCTTGGGTCAAGTGCACTTAGGTGGTCAAACTGTCATCTTTGTTCTTGAACCACTTTAGAGAGTTCTTGTGCAGCAGATTTAGTTAATGAAATGCATGGTTTGATGCTTTGACTAAGACATCCATGAGTGTTGATAGTGGATCCTAGCTAAATAAGGTCTTTGACAACTTTCACCTTTTCTCCATTTACCATGATGTTATTTACTGGTCCAATTGCAAAGATTTTTTTTTTCTTTATATTGCGATGCAACCCATACTAAAGGCTGTGAAAAAGTTGAGTTTTTCTGCTCCAACAAAATGTGCAGCCTAAGAAACTCAATACAGGGTCACTATGAACCAGAATACCAATAATGTATGTGGAAACAAATATTTTCACAGTGACTTAACTTTGAAAGCACCCATTTCATCCTTAAAAAGATAAAAAAGTTTATGCCAAACTTTCAATGACTAATATCTGCTCAGAACACAAACTTTTGTAATACAGAAAAATGATTTTTTTAATGCAGTAGAAATAGTAATATAACACAATAGTTTTCAGAAAAATGTGACCTCTTCTTGCAATATGACTCATTGTTTAATTTTTAAAGTAAGAAATAAACTATCAAAAACAAGATAATAATAGTCTTGGATATTGTGAGTTCATAAATTACCATAATCTATTTTGGCCAGTTAAAGGGAACTAAGGAATTAGTTGGGTGCACATGACCCAAGCCATGGTATGTTCAATAACCACATATGCATGTGAAAGCTGGACAGTGAATAAGGAAGACCATAGAAGAATTGATGCTTTTGAGCTATGGTGTTGGAGGAGGATACTGAAAGTACCATGGACTGCCAAAAGAACCAATTAGATCTGTTTTGGAAGAAGTACAGCCAGAGTGCTCCTTGGAGGCCAAGATGGCCAAACTTTGTCTCTCCTACTTCGGACTTGAAGGCACAAGTTGCTGGAGAAGTATATCATATTTGATAAGGGAGAGAGACAGAGAGAAGAAGACCCCAACGAGATGGATTGGCCAAGTGACAGCATCGATGGACTCAAGCGTGGCAACAGTAGTGAGGTTGGCCCAGGATCAGGCAGTGTTTTGTTCTGCTGTGCAGAAGGTCGCTATGAGTAGGTACCGACATGATGGCACCTAACAACAACAACAACAAGGAATTGAATCTGTATTATTTAATAATAAGTAAGATGTCACTTTCTGGACTAAGGAGTATCGGACCCTAACCATGATATTTTCCTTAGCCTCATATGCATGTGAAAGTAGGACAATAAATAAGGAGACTGTAGAAGAATTGATGCATTTGCGTTATGGCGTTGGTCAAAAATGTTTTAAATACCAAGTTTTGCTAGAAGAACAAACAAATCTGTGTTGGAAGACATACAGCCAGAATGTTCCTTAGAAGCCAGCGTGGAGAGACTTTGTCTCTCAAACACTGGACATATTATCAAGAAGAACCAGACCCTAGAGAAGTATCTAGTGTTCGGTAAACTAGAGGGTCAGTGTAAAAGAGGAAATCCCCAATGAGATGGATTGCAATAGTGACAGCAGTAAAGTGCTCAAACTTAACAATAATTCTGAGGCTAGTGCATGACCGGGCAATATTTCCTTCTGTTGTGTATAAGGTCTCCATGAGTCAAAATTGATTTGTGGAACTTTGGGTCACTATAGGTTGGAACCGACTAGATGGCACTTCACAACAATACAACAACAATAAGGAGCTCTGGTAGCGTAGTGGTTACGAATCAGGCTGCTAACCTCAGGGTCAGCAGTTTGAAACTACTAGCCGTTCCATGGGAGAAAGATGAGGCTTTCTGCTCCCGTAAATATATACAGCCTCAGAAACCCTGTGCAGGGTCACTATGAGTCAGAACCGACTCTATGGTACTTAACAACAACAACAAAATCATATTAATATTGTTGAAGAATGTGTGCAGTCATTACTTCTTATCCATTTAACTATAGAGGAATTATACAGAAGACACTGAAGCCTATTTAAAAAAATAAATGATCAAGGACAAGTTTAAAGTTGAGCAAAGATTTCCAACAAACCCACAGAATGAAAATAGTGTGAAATTAATTTTTATATTTAATGAACAAAGATTTTCAACTACTATAAGAAGTCAAGTCAAATAAAATATATAAGGTTTCATAGAAAGGGAGAAAAATAATGTACTTTAATATCTGAACTCTGAGAAAATATAAAGAAAATATGAGTGCACCATGGCAACCTGAAAAATTAGAAATTTATTAAAGAAAATATTAAAACAGAAAAAAGCTTATAATCAAAACTAAGAACTTGATAGCAAAAGTTTATATGTATACTCATTTGTGTGAAATGCATGAATATCAAAAAGGGATTGTTACTAGGATTCCAGCTCATATATATGTGTGAGTTTATGTCAAACAAAACATGTTAAAGCATGTCTCTGTAATCAGTGAATGACTGCAAACATGTACTTCCAGTGATGTATTTGTCTTAGTATCAATTGTTGTTGTTGTTATTGTTAGGTGCCATCAGGTCAGTACCAACTCATAAAAACCCTATAAACAACAGAATGAAACACTGCCTGGTTTAGGGCCAATCCCATAATAGTTGCTACGCTTGAGCCCATTGATGCTGCAACTTTGCCAATCCATCTGGATTTCCTCATTTTCTCTGACCCTCCAGCCTACCAAACATGATATCCTTCTCCAGAGACTAGTCCTTCTTGACAATATATCTAAAGTATGACAAGTCTGACCATCGTGGCTTCCAAGGAGCACTCTGGCTGTACTTCATCCAACACAAATCTATTTGTCCTTTTGACAGCCCACGGTATTTTCAATATTCTTCCCCAATACCATAAATCAAATGCATAAATTCTTCTACTGTCTTCCTTGTTCACTGTCTTTAACATGCATATGAGGTTATTAAACATACCATGGCTTGAGTCAGATGTACCTTAGTCTTCAAACTGATATCTTTGCTCTTTAACACTTTAGAAAGGTTTTGTGCAGAAGA
>NW_006408693.1:817128-840740 GCF_000296735.1 Chrysochloris asiatica
ATTCACACAATCGAAAGCCTTTGCATAGTCAATAAAGCACAGGTAAGCATCTTTCTGGTATTCTCTGTTTTCAGCCAAAATAAATCCGACATCAGGAATGATATCGCTCATTCCATGTCCTCTTCTGAATGTGGCTTGAACACTTGCAAGTTCTCTGTCAGTATATGCTTGCAGCTATTTCTGTATTACCTTTAGTAAAACTTTATTCACATGGGATATCATTGATATTGTCCAATGAGTTCCACATTCAATTGGGTCACCTCTCTTTAGAATGAGTACAAATACAGATCTCTTCCAATCAGTTGACCAGGAAGTTGTCTTTCAAATTTCCTGGAATATATGAGTAAGTGCCTCCAGTGCCACCTCACTTTCTTGGAAGATTTCAATTTGTATTCCATAAATTCCTGGTGTCTTGATCTTTGCCAATTCCTTCAATGCACCTAGGACTTCTTCCTTCAGGCTCACTGGCTCTTGATCATATGCTAACTCTTGAAATGGCTGAACATTGATGATTTCCTTTTGGTATAGTAACTTTGTGCATTCCTTCCATCTTCTTTTGATGCTTTCTACATCATTCAATAATTTGTCCAGAAAATCCTTCAATAAATGCAAACTGAGATTTGAATTTTTTCTTCAGTCCCCTCAGCTTGAGAAATGTGAGCGAGTTCTTCTCATCTGGTTTTCTATCTCTAGGTCTTTGCACATTTTGTTAAAATATTTGACTTTGTCTTCTCAAGTTGACCCTTGGAATATTCTGTTCAGCTCTGGTACCTCCTCATTTCTTCCATTTGCTTTAGCATCTCTATGATGGAGAGCATGTTTCAGAGTCTCTTCTGACATCTATTTTGGTTTTTCCTTGTATTTTGTTTTCGTAATGACTTTTTGCTTTCTTCCTATATTATGTGCTTGATGTCATCCCACAACTCTTCTGGTCTTTGGTCTTTAGTGTTTAATGTATCAAATCTGTTCTTCAGATGATCTCTAAATTCAGGTGGACTATATTTTTGGCTCTTGTGGACTTGTTTTCATTTTCTTCAGCTTCAGTCTGTATTTTGCATATGAGCAATTGATGGTTTATTACACAATCTGTCCCTGACCTTGTTTTGGCTGGTGATATTTACCACCATCTCTTTCCACAGATGATTTCTGTGAATTCCATCTGGAGAGTTCCATGTGTTTAGTTGTCTAAAAAGATATTTGAAATGACCAAATCAATGGTCTTGCATAACTCTATCGTGCAATGTCCAGTATCATTTCTATCACCAACATCATATTTTCCTGATCCTTCCTCTTTGTTTCCAACCTTTGCATTCCAATCACCAGTGATCATCAATACATCTTGATTACATGTTTGACCAATTTCAGATTGAAGAAGCTGGTAGAAGTCTTCAATTTAATCCTTACTGGCTTTAGTGGTTGTGTGTAAGTTTAAATAATGCTATCAACTGCACCTATAGGTGCATGGATATTTTCCTATGATAGACAGAGTTGTACCTCATGACGGATCTGGATATGTTCTTTCTGATGATGAATACAATGCCATTTATCTTTAATTTGTCATTCCCATATAGTAAACCATGTAATTGTCAGATTCAAAATGGTCAATACAAGTGCATTTCAGCTCACTAATACCTAGAATATTGATGTTTGTATATTTCATTTCATTATTGACAATTTTCCTAGATTCATACTTCGTACATCCCATGTTCTGATTATTAATGGAAATGGATGTTTACAGCTGTTTCTCTTCATTTTGAATTGTGCCCCATCAGCAAATGAAGGTCCCAAGGACTTTACTCCATTCATATCATCCAGGTCATCTCAACTTTGAGGAGGCAGATCTTCCCCAGTCGCATTTTGAGTGTCTTCCAACCTCACAGGCTCATTTTCTGGCACCGAATCTGACAGTGTTTCACTGGTATTCATTAGGTTTTCAGTGACTAAATATTCAGAGGTAGTTCATCGTTCCTTCCTCCTAATCTGTCTTCATCTGGAAGCTCATCTGAAACCTGTCCACTGTGGGTAACCCTGCTGGTATTTAAAATACACATGGTATAGCTTCCAAAATCACAGTAACACACAAGCCACCATGGTACAACAAACTAACAGATTAGTGGTGGTTAATATCAATTGGGTGTCTTAAAAGAAAAAAAAAAGTTCAATAAAAACTGATTTCTGAGGAAATTTTCTGGCCAGTGAAATTCAAGGCAGTGGTCATCTCCGAAGGCTACGTCAACTGCTTTTTTGTGATTCCGAAGAAATAATTTTGATAGATTTTCATGCAAAACACAGGGCAATCTTTGGGGGCTTATTATGAAGAAGGTTTTAAAACATCTAAAACTGTATTGGTGAGAAAAATACTAAGAAAGTTGCTCTCAGGAAAATTTTTCCATCACAAGAAACAACATTTAATTGGAACATGATTTGAGTCCCTTGATAATGCCAAAACTGCTATTTTGATGAAGTGCAAATAAAAAAGTAGTGAATTCTCCAAGAAGGCTTAGAGAGATGGAAACATTTCCTTTAACAGTATATACACATATATAGGATATGGTGAGGCACGATTGTTGTTGATGTTGTTATTGTTAAATGCCTTAGATTTGGTTCCAACTCTAGCACCCTGTATCAGGTGTCCAAGGAGCGGTAGGTGAATTTGAATTGCCGACTTAATGGTTCAAACCAAACTTTAAGTGCTTTTATGTCAGTTTTGACTCATAGCAACCTTGTATAGGTTTTCAAAGAGCGGCTGGTTGGTTTGAACCATTGACCTTGAGGTTCAAAAAAACCTTGCAGTCAAGTGTGAGGGGACTTCAAAAAGCTAGTAGAAAATAATGGAATTAAGAGATAATGGTATTTTGCCATAAGCTTTCATATTTAATAAAGATTTTTATGATTTTGTAACACCTTTTAAAAACTTCTCCTCTTTTAATGAGCTCACAGATATTCTCGGAATAGTCTATGTCATTTAATTAGTTCATATTGCATTAATTTACCAAGTCATCTGTCTTTTATATTTCAGAGTCATTTGTTGTTATATTTTTGAGTCCTCAGTATATTCTCTTTTTCAGAACTAAAAGTGATTACGTATAAGTTGCTATAATAAGTACAGGAATATAAAGTTGAATAAAACTGAGATGTTTTCCTCAAAAAGCTAACAGTCTAATAGAAAAGAGAGATGAAAATATAAATATGCAACTGCCGAGAGTTCAGAAAAGTAAGAAATAGTGGTCTTAGGAGTAGTTCTTATTTTTGTTTTCCATGAAGGACATATGTCTTAAGTCATACAATATAGAAATAATTCTCTCAGTTGCTGGAAATCAGATATCATACAGATGAACAACTATTTCAGCTGATTTTATTATTAACAAACTAGGATATCTATGTAACTACATCTTGTTTTTAAGATTAACCGTTTATCATTTAAATAATTTGACTAATTAATTAATTTTTAAAAAATTAGCTTTAATTAAGAATGGCAATTTACAAAGCATTTAGCAGTCATATGGGGTGAATCTTTCTCAGATTATATATGATTTGAAAAAAAAACTTTTTCATCTTCAATTTCATCATTTATAAAGCAAACAGCCATTTCTCTTGACAAATCTGTAGAATATATATTTATATTAATAAACTCAAACAAAAAGTTGTATTCTAAGTACTAAAGGAGAGAACACGTAACACTGCATAACTAGATAGACAAAATATGCAATTACAAATTCCTTGAAATACTGTGTTTCTCCTTCTTATAAAAAATGTCCTGTTACAAATAGAACTATCTAGAAGACTCCTTAAGGAAATATAGTGGTGAGACTTTTTAGACACTAGATGTTCAATTACATTACAGTCTGATTTCTCACCTTAAAATAGTCCTATTTCTTCATTTATTTATAGCTCGGGGGTAATATAATATAAAAAATATATAACTATATTATATTAAAAGAGGTAGCACAAATAAAAATGATTTTTGTTGTTGCTTTTTTTGTTGTTTGTTGTTGTTGTTAGGTGCCACAGCGACCTTATGTAAAGCAGAATGAAGCAGTGCCTGATCCTGGGCCAACTTCATTACTGTTGCCACACTTGAGTCCATCAATGCTGCCAGTTGGCAAATACATCTCGTTGGTGGTTTTCCTCTCCTTCTCTGACCCTCCATCTTACCAAACATGATATTCTTCTCCAGTGACTGGTCCTTCCTGACAATATGTCCGAAGTCTGAGAAACAAAGTTTGGCCATCCTGGCCTCCAAGGAGCACTCTGGCTGTACTTCTTCCAAAATAGATCCATTGGTTCTTTTGGCAGCCCATGGCACTTGCACTTTTTTTTGTTGTTGTTGTTAGATGCCTACTAATCAGTTCTGACTCATAGCAACCCTACGCACAACAAAATAAAACACTGCCTAGGCCTGAATCATACTCACAAATGTCCTTATGTTTGACCCCATCATTGCTGCCACTGTGTCAATGCCTCAAGTTGTGAGACTTCCTCTTTTTCACTGACTAGCCACTATTTCATCCAAACTGTTCTTCTCCAGGAACAGGTCCCTTCTTGCCCACATGTCCAATGTACTAGAGACAAAATCTCATAATCCTCACTTTCAAGGAGGATTTTGGCTTTACTTCTTTCAAGACAGATCTGTTTGTTCATCTGACAGTTCATGATAATTTCAGTATTCCTTATCAATACTATAATCCAAATGCATTGATTCTGCTACAGTATTGATTATACATAGTTCAAGTTTCATATGCATATAAGGTGATTGAAAATACCATGGCTTGGATTAGGTGCACCTTAGTTCTCAAACTGACATTTTGGTTTTTAACACTTTAAATAGGACTTGTTTTAACGTATTTTCCTAAATGTGATATGTAATTTGTCTCTTCACTGTTGTGTTGATTATTGACCCATGAAAAATTAAATCTTGAAAACTTCAGCCTTTTCTCTGTTTATCATAATGTAATTTTTGGTCAATTGTGATTACATTTTCTCTGCATTTAGGTGCAATCCCTACTGAAGGCTATAGTCTTTGATCTTCATCAGTATTTCAAATTTACTTTTGAAGCAAGGTTGTGTCAACCGCATACTGCAGGTTATTAATAAAGCATCTGTCAATCTTGATGCCATGTTCTTCTTTATATAATCCAGATTCTTGGATGACTTGCTCAGCATGAGTGTGGTAAAATGATACAACCATTGTGCATACCTTCTTGATTTTAACACTTATCATTCCACTGTACTGTCCTAATGATTACTTCTTGAGCTATGTGACTATGTACAGATTCCTCCTTAGCACAGTTAAGTGTTCTAGAATACCCATTCTTTGAAAGACTATCCTTAGTTTACTATTACCCACATAGTCAAATGCTTTTGCATAGTCAATAAAACAAAACAAGACCTCGTTTTGATAGCCTCTGCTTTCAACCAGGGTCCAACTGACATCAGCAATGATATCTCTTGTTCCATGCCCACTACTGAATCTGGCTTCAATTTCTGGCAGCTCCTTGTGGATGCATGACTATAATAATTTTCTTAATTACCTTCAGAAAAACTTTAACTGAAGGTGTTATTAATGATATTTTTTGATGATTTCCACTTTCCATTGTGTCACCTTTATTTGGAATGTGAACAAATAAGAATCTTCCAACTGGTTAGCCAGATAGCTATCTTCCAAATTCCCTGGCATACATAAGTGAGTTCCTCCAGTACCGCATGCATTTGTTGAAACATTGAAATATATATTCCATCAATTTCTGGAACAGGGTTTTTCAGCAATGCCTTCAGTGCAACTAGCACTTCTTCCTTCAGTACAATCAGTTCTTGATCACACGGTACCTCTTGAAATAATTGAACATTGACAAGATTTTTGGTTCAATGACTCTGTGTATTCTTCCATCTCCTTTTATGCCTCCAGCAACTTTGAAAATGTTGCCCATAACCCCTTTAATGTTGAAATTCAAGGCTTGAATTTTTTTTCTTCAACTCGTTAAGCTTGAGAAATCCACACTGTGTTCTTCCATTTTAGTTTTCTAACTCCAGGTCACTGCATGTTTCATTATATTTTACTTAGTTTTCTTGAGCTGCACTTTGAAATATTCTTTTGAGCTTTTAGACTCCATTTTATCTAGTTTCTTTACCTTCCCTACGTTCAAGAGCAAGTTTCAGAGTTTTTCTGGCATCCATTTTGGTCTTTTTTTTTTCTTTCTTGTCTTTTAAATGATTTTAACTTTTTTCTTGAATTGCGTTTTTGATGTTATTCCACAATTCTTTAGTCTTCAGACATTAGTGTCATCAGTCAGTTTATCGTACTGTGGCTTGAGTATTGCTCTGATACATTCTTCTTGGATCAACTATCAACACTCATGGATGCAGCAGTCAAGAAATCAAATGACACATTGCATTAGACAAATCTGCTGCATAAGACCTTTTTAAAATGTTGAAGAGCAAAGATATCAGCTTGAGGACTAAGGTGCACCTGACCCAAGCCATGGTATTTTCAATAACCGCATATGCATGTGAAAGCTGGACCGTGAATAAGGAAGACCACAGAAAACTTGATGCTTTTGAGTTATGGTGTTGGAGGAGAATATTGAAAATACCATGGGCTGCCAAAAGAACCAATAGATCCATTTTGGAAGAAGTGCAGCCAGAGTGCTCCTTGGAAGCCAGGATGGCCAAACTTTGTCTCTCATACTTTGCACATATTGTGAGGAGGGACCAGTCACTGGAGAAGGATATCATGTTTGGTATGGTGGAGGGTCAGAGAAAAAGAGAAAGACCCCCAAAAAGATGAGGTTGGCCAAGTGGCAGCATCAATGGACTAAAGCATGTCAACAGTAGTGAGGTTGGCCCAGGATCAGGCAGTGTTTCGTTCTGCTGTGCATAGGGTTGCTGTGAGTCAGTACCAACTCAATGGCACCTAACAACAACAACAACAACAATGATGGATATTTTAAATACCAGCAGGGTCACTAACAATAGACAGGTTTCAAATGAGCTTCCAGATGAAGACAGAGTAGGAAGAAGGAGAGACAGACTACTTCCAAATATTTAGTTACTGAAAACTTTATGAAGAACAGTGGGAAATTGTCAGCACCAGATTACTGCATATTGAACATAGAAACATGATGAAGAGCACCAGAATATTGTCAATTATAGTGCTGAAGATGAACCCCTCAGGTTGGAAGGGACTCAAAATGCAACTGAGGAAGAGCTACTTCCTAAAAGTAGAGTTAACCGTGATGATGCAAATGGAATAAAGTCCTTGGGACATTCATTTGCTGATGGGACATAACTCAAAATAAAGAGAAACAGCTGTAAAAATCCATTGATAATTGTAATATGGAATGTACAAATATGAATCTGGGAAAATTGGAAATTGTCAACTATGAAATGGAACATATAAACATTGCTATCCTAGGCATTAGTGAGCTGAAAAGGAATGGTATTGGCCATTTTGAATCTGACAATCACATGGTTTACTATGCTAGGTATGGAAAATCGAAAAGATTGGCATCACATTCATCATCTAAAAGAACATTGTCAAGAGCAATCATAAGGTACAATGTTGTCTGTGATAGGATAATATCCATATGCTTATAAGGAAGACCACTTAATAGCACTATTATTCAAATTTATCCACCAACCACTATAGCCAGCAATGACAAATTGAAGATTCTACCAACATCTTCAGTCTGAAATTGATGTAACATACAATCAAGGTTCAGATAAAGTAAAAGATGACTATGCTCATGGACCTCACCAGATGGAATACACAGAAATCAAATTGCCTGCATCTGTGGAAAGAGATGGTGGAAAAGCTCCATTAAATCAGCCAAAACCATGCCAGGGGCAGGCTGAAACTGAAGAAAATTAAAACAAGTCCATGAGAGCCAAAATATGACCTCAAACGTATCCCACCTGAGTTTAGAGATCATTTGAAAAACAGATTTTATGAATTAGACACTAAATAGATAAATACAGAAAAGTTTTGAGATGACATTAAGAGCATCATACAGGAAGAGAGCAAAAGGTTAAAAATACAAGAAATAAAAAAAGACCAAAATGGATGTCAGAAGAGCCTACGAAACTTGCTCTCTAATATAGAGATACTAAAGCAAATGAATGAAGTGAGGAGGTACAAAAGCTGAACAGAAAATTTCAAAAGTCAGCTTGAGAAGAGAAAGTCAAATATTTTAATGAAATGTGCAAAGATTTAGAGTTAGAAAATCAAAAAGAAAGAACACCGCTCAGCATTTCTCAAACTGAGGGAACTGAAGAAAAAAATTCAACCTTCAATTTGTGGTACTGAAGGATTCTATGGACTTTCTGTACATTGGATGATGCAGAAAACATCAAAGGAAGGTAAAAGGATTATACAGAGTCACCGCACTAAAGAGAAATGATAGATGTTCAACCATTTCAAGAAGTAGCATATGATCAAGAGCCAAAGATCATAAAGGACGAAGTCCAAGGTGCATTGAAGGTATTGGCAAAGAAGAAGGCACCAAGAATACATGGAATGCAAACTGAAATCTCTCAACAAACTGATGTGGCACTGGAGGCATTCACTCAACTATGCCAAGAAATTTGGAAGACAACTACTTCATCAACTGACTAAAAGAGATTTGTATTTGTACCCATTCCAAAGAGAGGTGGTTCTTTCACCCAAGAGAATGCGGAAATCATCAGACAATATCACTGATATCCCATGTGAGGAAATTTTACTGAAGATAATACAAAAAGAGCTGCAACCATACATTGACAGAACTTCCAGAGGTTCAAGCCACTTGCATAAGAGGACATGGAAGAAGCTATATAATTTTGACATCAGATGGATCTTGACTGAAAGCAGAGAATACAAGAAAGATGTTTACATGTGCTTTATTGAATATACAAAGGCTTTTGATTGGATCATGACAAATTGTGGACAACATTGCAGAGAATGAGTATTTTGAAACTCTTAATTGTGCTCATTAGGAACCTGTACACAGACCAAGAGGCAGTTGTTCAAACAGAACAAGGGAACACCAAATGGTTTAAAATAAGGAAATGTTTATGCCAGGGTTGTTTTCTTTCACCATACATGTTCAATCTATGAAGAAAAATGTGGCATCAGGATTGGAGGATGACTATTTAACAACCTGTGATATGTAGATGATACCACCTTGCTTGCTGAAAGCCAAGAAGACTAAAAATATTTATTGATGAAGATCAAAGACCACAGCCTTTGGTATGGATTGCATATCAATACAAAGAGAACAAAAGCAACTAATAAACAACATCCATACAAATGGAGAAAAGATTGAGGTCAGAGACTTCATTTTGCTTGGCTCAACCATCAACACTCATGGAAGCAGCAGTCAAGAAATCAAATGATATACTACCTTAGGCAAATCTACTACACAAAACCTCTTCAAAATGTTGAAGATCATAGATGTTAGTTTGAGGACTGAGTGTGCCTGACCCAAGCCATGGTATTTTCAATAACCACAAATGCATGTGAAAGATGAACAATGAACAAGGGAGCCTGTAGAAGAACTGATGCATTTGAACTATGGTGTTGGGGGAGAATATTGAAAGTACAATGGACTGTCAAAAGAACAGCCAGAACTGTGTTAGAAGACAGCCAGCCAAAGTGCCCCTTGAAAGCCAGGATGGACAGACTTCATTTCTCATACTTCAGACAGATTATCAGGAGGACCAGTCCCTGGAGAAGGATATCATGTTTGGGAAAGTGGAGGGTCAGAGAAAAGAGTAAGGCCCCTAACGAGATGATTTGGCACAGTGGCAACAGCGATGCACACATGAGTAACAACTGAAAGGTTGGCTCAGGACAGGGCATTGTTTCATTCTGTTGTGCATGTTGTTGTTGTTGTTGTTAAGTGTCGTCGAGTCGGATCTGACCCATAGCGACCCTGTGAAGGGTTTCCGAAGAGCGACTGGTGAGCTTGAACAGCTGACCTTGCAGTTCAAATGGCTTTGCAGTCTGGCACATTAATCTATAGCACCATTGTTGTTGTTGTTGTTGTTATGTGCCGTGGAGTCGGAACCGACTCATAGCGACCCTGTACAGGGTTTCCGAGGGTGTAAATCTTTACGGGAGTAGAAAGCCTCATCTTTCTCCCGCGGAGCAGCTGGTAGTTTCGAACTGCTGACCTTGCGGTTCACAGCCCGATTCGTAACCACTACGCTACCAGAGCTCCTTAGTGTCACTATAAGTCAGTATCTACTTGATGACACCAAAAAACAGCAAGTCTTTTAACATCAAAAAGTTATTAAACTTCTCTAGAAGTCTATTTTTTTTTAATGAAAATTTTGACCTTGCAATAAGTAAAATATAATACCCTATATATAGATACAAGGTTAAGTGAAAGTTAAATGATTTAATGCAAATGAAATGTACTCCTAAGTGCTAAGTACATATAACTAGTTGAATATTACTTTATTTCATTGTTATTGAAAACTTAGAACATTAAATTATAGGGATAATCATTACTGTCGTGGATTTTTGAAACACATTACATAAAGAAGAATGTCCTTTTTTTTCCCTAATGAATGAAATAATTTACCTATATAATTTAGGGAAAACACAACCAAGTATAATAGGCTTCAGTGGCTTAAAATACTTTCTCAGACTTTGAACACTTTATTTAGTGAACAATATACATGTAGAATAAACCAGTATATATATATATCTCAAACTACACTATTTTCTGCTTGCCCTTTAATATATAATTACTTCCATGAAAAAAATTTAGTACACTAAAGTTGATGATCTATTATGAAAATTTTAGTGTTTTATTAAAGTTCTCAGTATTTTTATTTTACATATCCTTTAAAAGATAGCTGAAAGTAGAATTTTCTTCTTCTCCCACTTAGGAATGATAGTAAAATTATTTCCATAATATTGGAACCCAAACAAAATTTGAACAAACTAAAAAATAAATATATGTAATTTAATGGTTTGTCTCTGTGGTACCCAAATATAGCTATTCATCATTATACTATATCTTTTAAACCAAGTAATTGAGAAAAAATATAATCTTATCCCATTAAGTATTATGGCAGTATGGGTACTTCATTCTAAAGGCTACCTATCTGAAATATCAGCATTTTTGTTGTGGCTTTGACATTTTCTAAAAATGTATAATTTATCAAAAACAATTATCAGTTCAGGACTGTTGGGTGCTGGTTTTATTTTGTTTTTCCCTCTGTGTGAATCAAGGGAATAACACGGTACAACACTTGCTTCAGTTTATGATTGCTTTAACTTAATGAACTCCATCTGGAGGAATAGAAACCTGAACATTTGCATACATCTGCGCACAAATCACATGTTGCTACAAAACTGATTAATAATTATATTTAGAGGTCCACGATTAGCTATATTTACATCTTGGTGCCAGTGGAAAAGGAGAAAATGAATATTTATAATTTCTTCACTGCTTTAATTTGAAAAGGCTGTTAACCATTATTACAGTCCATGTGAGCTGGATTTCTGAAATTTAAATGTCAAAATAGATGTTTTCCTTCTTTCTTTCTCACTTGTAGATGTACATGCGTACATCAGGTTATTTTTAAAGCTTTAAGTCAGTTTATATACAAGAGTGAGTCAAATATTATCCACACCCCATTAAAATGCCCATCCATAGCCACAGCTGATGACAACATTGAACATGCACATGACATGATTCTGTCAAATAGATGAGTGACAGTGGATTAGGTGGCAAACTTCATAAATCAGACATTGCTTTGCATATGAAGCAACCCTTGACAAACTTGAATTTGGCAAAGTTTGTGTGAGATGGGTATCAAAACATCTCATGGAAGAGCATAACAAGAAGCCTTTGGACATCTGCAAACAAAACAAAACTTGGACTGATACTCAAAGGAAGGCAAACGTTTCTTTATATATGTACATACATGGACTATTACTAGCAACAAGACATATATATATATATATGTCTGGTGACAAGGCACAGATTCATCACAATGAGCTTGAGAGTAAACGGCAGACTATAGAATGGAAACATCCTCAATCACCAACCAAAAACAAAAGTTCAAAAGTCAATTATCAGCTGGAAAATTGATGCTTACAGTTTTCTGGAATCCTAAGGAGCTCTGGTAGTATAGTGGTTACGAATCGGGCTGTGAACTGTAAGTTCAACAGTTCGAAACTACCAGCTGCTGTGCTCCCATAAAGATTTACAGCTTTGGAAACCATGTTCAGGGTCGCTATGGGTCGGAACCGACTCAACAGTACTTAACAACAACAACAAAGGGCCATTATTGGAACACTATCAGGAAAAAGGATCAATAATCAACAGTGCTCATTACAGTGAGATACTCACTGAAGAGCTGAAGCCTAAGCTTCCGATTGAATACAGAGGACTGCTATCCAAGGGCTTTGTGATCTGGCAAGACAATGCACATCCACACACCTCTGCCAGTACTCAGTAAAATCTTCCTTCAGAGATGCTAAAACATACTCCCTATAGTCATGACCTTGCTCCATCAGACTTTCAACTGTTTGGTGTCCTGAAAGCAGTTCAAGGACAAAGATTCAACTCTAATGGAGAAGTGAAGACAGTGGTGTATTTGTGGCCCACAGGTCAGCCTAAAACATTTTTTAATAAGGTAATATGAAAGCTTTTGGACAGATAGACAAAGTGTATTGGAAATCAAGGAGATTATGTCAAAAATGATGTATTTGTCTCTTCTAAAATGTTATTAAAATAAATTCTACAGTCAGAATAAGGATGATTTTGACTCATGTTGGTGTGTTTGTGTGTGTGTGTGTGATTATAGCTTCGATAAAAAGAAAACATAAAAACTTATGGTAAAAGGTGTCAGCATGATTCCTATTGATATCTATACAGGTTTGTCATCACTTCAGTCTCAAGAAGACTAATGAATAAAGTTCTCTGTTGTTTTCTGTAAATCATTCCAAGTCTTAGAAGATTTCTATAGGGAAAATACTGAAAAACACAGGAAGCATCAAAAGAAGAGGGAAGGGATAAACAGACCACTTCTAAAAAGAATTGATCAGTGCTCCTTTGTAGGAGATAGAGTATCATCAAGAACTGATAGTACAGAAGGAAGAAGTCCAAGATTTATGGGAATGTATTGGTGAAAAACAAGGGTCCAGGAATTGACAGAATACTGAGGTGTTTCAATAACCAAATATAGCACTGGGGGTGTTCACTAGTCTATGCCAAGAAATTTGGACCATAGCTACTTGGCTAACTGAATGGAAGGTGTTAATATTTGTACCCTTCCAAAATATGGGTATTTCAAAAGAAAGCAGAAATTATATAAAAATATAATTTATAACACACAAGAAGAATATCACTAAAGATAAATAGAAAGCAGTTGCAACAGTATATGAACAGGGATCTGCCAGAAATTCAAGCTGGATTTAGAAGAGGACATTGATTGAAGGAAGCTGTTGTTGTTGTTGTTGTTGTTGTTGTTGTTGTTGTTGTTGTTAGGTGCTATTGAGTTGGTACTGACTCATAACGACCCTATGCACAACAGAACAAAACACTTCCCAGTCCTGGGTCAACCTCACAACTGTTGCCACGGTTGAGCCCATTGATGCTGCCACTTTGCCAATCCATCTCCCTGGCAGTCTTCCTCTTTTTCTCTGACTTTCCACCTTACCAAACACTGCTAATGTCAGCTGGATCTTGGTCAAAAGTAGGAATACCAGAAAAAATTTTCATTTGTTATATTGACTATGCAAAGACATTCAACTATATGGATCATGACAAATTATGAATAGCACTGTGATGACTAAGAATTTCAGAAACTTAACTGTGCTCTTGAAGAATCTGCACAGAGCCTAAGGGGCAGTCGTTTGAAGTGAATATGTTCAAAACCAGACTAGGTACATGATAGGGTTGTATCCTTTCACCATACTTGATGAGGACAATGGGTTCAAACATAGCAATGATTGTGAGGATGGTGCTGAGATGTTTCATTCCACTGTACATAGAGGAATTATGGACCATAACTGACTCAATGGTACTTGACAATACCAACAACACTAATGTTGGACCACCATTTTTTTAAACTATGCTGTTATTGTTGTTGTTAAGTGACATCAACTAGTTCCAACTCATAGCTACCCTGTATAGGGTTTTCAAGGTTTCTATATTTAAAATACCAAACTTAATAAAAGCAAATTGGAACTGTGACATCACTAAAGTCGACAAGATCTACAATGATGGCAAACAATAATAAAAATAAAAATGTTACTAATGGAGTTTTCATCAAGTAGGACAAACAACTAACCACATATAATTAAGTGTCATGTTATTTCAGTGCTAGTAGGGAAAAATGAAGCTAAAAGTCTAAAAAATTATAGGGGTATTTTTAAGTGCCTTTTAGTCTGTTCAGACTCATAGGATATTCAAAGGTGCAGCTGATGGGATTGAATTGTCAACATTGTGGTTAGTAGTCTAGCATTTATTTATCCTACAGAGCCATACCAGTTAAAATATTAATATTTTATCTAGAAAAATAAATAGGGACAAGGTACAGGAAACACTGAAAATATGTATTAAAGTAAAAGAATGACTGACTACATAATATATACAAAAATGACTGAACAAGGCTATTTAAAAACTACATGGTAAAAGTAAGCAAGGATCAAAGGGAAGAAACTGTGGAAGGCACTTTCACAATGTATCCTGAGAATTCATATGCTTACTACTTTCCTATCTCACTTTTTCTGTCATCTATTAACCCTGTGTCTCATCCTGGGGTCCATTAGCACCTGGAACTAAGTCATCTTTTCTATTTTTTTTTTTTTTAAAGTTTTTTTTAATGTGTTTCTTTGTATTAAATTTCAGTATATCAAAAACTAAGGCAATATCATTGACAGGTATGAAGGCTACCAAAAACTTGTACAAGTACAGCATTTAAAATAAAAAGAATGGCTGAGTGAAAAAAATGATTAATTATAATTGAAATATGAATTGTTTCCTTATAGCTATTCTCTTGAACATACCAAAGAGTAGGCAACAAATATTTGGAATATAATTGATGCTGACAGATGAGAAAAAGTGGTGTTGTTCTTTTTAATATACCCATAATTGTAGCAAAACTCAAAATCACTTCCTTCAATTAAAAAAAAAAAAAATGCATGCCCTCATGATACCTCTGCTCAAGCTTGAAATATTTTAGATTTTACATCCTTTTTTTTTGTGACATTTGCAGGTACAAAAAAATGAGTAAAACTGTCGATGATGAGTACAATGCCTAAGGAAATTTATACATATTATTAATATGCATAGTGGTGACTGTGTGCCAGGGAGTCGGTTCCGACTCATAGAGACCCTGTACAGGGTTTCCAAGGCTGTACATCTTTACGGGAGCAGAACGCCTCATCTTCCTCCCGTGAAACAACTGGTAGTTTCAAACTGCTGATCTTGCAGTTTGTAGCCTGATTCGTAACCACTGCACTACCAGAGCTCCTTATGTATAGTAAGAATCCCTAAAAAAATATCGTATGTTAAGAGGACTTAAAATACTTACTGATGAAGATCAAAGATCACAGCCTTCAGTATGGGTTGTACATCAATGTAAAGAAAACAAAACTCCTCTTTACAGGACCAATAAAATAATATCACGTTGAATGGAAAAAAAAGATAGAAATTGTCAAGGGCTTCATTTTTCTTGGATCCACCATCAACACTCATGGAAACAACAGTCAAGAAAGAAAGCGTACTAATGTAGGCAAATTTGCTGCACATAACCTCCTCAAAGTGTTCAAGAGCATAGATGTCAGTGTGAGGACTAAAGTGTGCCTGACCCAAGCCTCACGGGCATGTGAAATTGAGGCAATGAATAAGGAAGAAGGATGCATTTGGGTTATGGTGTTGAAGAAGAATATTAAAGGTACCATGACATACCTGAAGAATAAACAAATCTGTGTTGGAGGAAGTACAACCAGAGTGCTCCTTAGATGTCAAGATGGACAGACTTCATGTCAAATATTTCAGGCATATTATCAGGAGGTACAAGTCCCTGGAGAAAGACAGGATGCTTGGTAAAGTGCAGAGGCAGCGAAAAAGAAGGAGAACCCCAACAAAATGGAATAGCACAGTGGCAGCAGCAATGGGCTCAAGCATAGCATCAATTGTGAAGATTATGCAGGACCATTCTGCTGTACATAGGGTTGCTATGAGTTGGAACTGACTTGAGGGCACCTAACAACAACAACAAGCATCCTTAAATGCAATGGTTAAGCACTGGGCTGCTACCTAAAGGCTGGTAGTTTGAACCTACACATTAGTTCCATGGGAGAAAGACCAGACCATATATCCCCATAAAATTTAAACCCAGGAAAACACTGTGAAGCAATTCTACATTGCCATATACATACAAAGTCCCTATGAATTAGAATCACTTTACAGCACACATCAGGCATCTCTACAGTGTTTGATATTTCCATTTTAGACACTTAATTTTGATACTGTTGACTTTCAATAATCCCATTATTTTATAAAGTCCATATATGAGACCTTTGGAAAAAAGCCTTTCAGTAAATTATGCTAAGTTGTAAATTGTTTGACCACATAAAAAAACAAAAATTAAACATATTATTAAACATATTTCTCACAGTGACATCTAAAGGTATTATTTTTATGAAGACTTGGTGAAAATCAGTAGCCAGTTATCCTTTGAAATTGGTGAAATGTTTAGACTTCTGGTGTGGTGCTGTGGATAAACACTGGACTGAGAATTCTAAAGTCAGCAGTTCAAATCCATCAGTTGCTCTTCAGAAACCCTATGTAGCATCTTTATGAGTCAGAGTCAACTTGGTGACACTTAACAACATCAACAACACAAACTTGAAAACAGAAAATCCTTAAAAGACCCTCCCATTGTTGAAAGATTTGATGACAACTAAGTTGCAAATTGTTAAGTTTGAAGTAAATGTTAATGTTGATGGCAGAATTTATTATGTTCAATGTAAAAGAAGATAGGGAAAGTACCATTTCAGAATTTTGCCAAATAAGCCACACTGTATATTCTAACACAATTTAAAAGAAAGTTGTATAGTGCAGACACTGACACAAATATTTGGATTTTATAACACTCTGTATAATTCACTTGAAATATGACATTTAAAAACCCAACGTTTTACATTACAGCAAATTTTATTAAATGTTGTTTATATTGTTTTTTATTTTAATGAAACATTATGGTCATAAAAGAATACTTGAAAATCTATTATTAAAAAATAATATTATTTTAGCTTATTCCTGTTAAAAATACAGTTTTGGCAATAAACACCACAGTTTATGGTTCATGTAGGGGTGGGTTTTTTTGGTATATTTAGAAAAATATATTTTCAGAATATCATGAACTATTATTGTTGTTGTTGTTGTTAAGTGTCCTTGAGTAGGTTCTGACTCAAGGAGCATTTGGTAGGTTTGAACCACCAACCTTGCAGTCTAGTGCTTATCCTACAGTGTCACACCAGGATGGTGGTGGTGAAGTGCCATTCAGTAAGTTTCGAGGAGCAGCTGGTGAGTTTGAACTGCTGACCTTGCAGTTCAAACCGACCTTGCAGTCCAGTGTTTGCCCTACAGCTTCACACCAGACCTCCATTATGACCTATAGATGTATGGTGGTGTGAATTTTTAGGAGTCATTGAGTCAATTTTGACTCACAGTGACCCTATGTACAACAGAAGGAAACTTTATCATCCTCATAACCATTCCTATGTTTGAATCCATTGTTGTAGCAATTATGTCAATCCATCTGGTTGAGGGTCACCCTTTTTACCTCACTGGTCCTCTTCTTTACCAAGCATGATGTCCTTTTTTAAGGACAAGTCCCTCCTAAGAACATGTCCAAAGTACATAAGACATCTGTCCATCCTCACCTCATAGGTGCTTTCTGGATGGATGTTTTCAAGACAGATCTGTTTATTCTTTTGGCAGTTCAAGAATATTCAATATTCTTTATCAAAACCATAACTCAAATAAATTAGTTCTTCTTTGGTCATCCTTATTAATTGGATAATAAAGAAATTCTTGCTAGTTAAAAGTGAAAAATGAAGGACAGAGCTTGATAGCAGATCTGGAAGTAGTGCAGTGAGGATCTCCATCAGCAATAATACAGAGTACCAGATGAAGCATGTTCACTGAACTACATATAAAGGAATAATTAGAAAGTTTGAAAGCTTACAGCCAGTGGAAATTGTAGCAGAAGCAAGACACTACTGTTTTTTTCTGATTGGCTGGCCTCAGCAACTCCCAGAATGGCCATCTTGGGCAAGATGGAATGGACGTGGGGTAGGGTGGTGGGGATAGGATCAGAGCCACAGCTGATGTCTGATGCCTCACCAATCCTCAGAGATAAAGATGTGGACATTCTCTCTCTCTCTCTTTTTTCCTTTTCTCTGTTCATCGGTCTTTCATTTTCTGCGCACCTCCATTCTGGTGACTAGAAAGGGTACCTGAGTGAGTGGACACTCCCCACTCTTGGGGGGGGGGAGGGTTCTACTGTGCATGTGCACAGATCTGCTCAAAATTTAAAGTAAAAGGATACCTTTAAATCAAACAGCAGCACAAAATAGCTGCAGCTGGCCCTGAAATGTTAATCACTAGGAAGAAGGCCTGAATGTGGCTTGTGGAGAGGGAGAAAAGCAGATTAAAAAGAAACAGGCCAAAAATTAAATACAGAATTATGTCATAACAACCAACAGTGCCATCTTGAAATTTCTCAGCGACCTTGAAGGAAAGAAGCTGAGAGAGGGACATTAAAATCATACTCATATTGTGCTACAGAATTTTTTTTTTTCTTCTTTCTTTTATGCGATTACATACTACAGTATCCAATTTGTCATTTTTTGCTGTTGCTGTTTTGTTTTTTTTGGTCCCCTCTTTACCTTTAGGGGTACTTTATTTCCCTGTGTTACCCAAGAAGAGACAGCAATTGCAGTCATATAGTCAAGCTACAATCACCTTATAAAATACCACCATCCAGGCAAGAACGAATACCAGCTGCCATACACTAGATAGGCAGCCAATATTTATCACAGTTACTTTAAGCTGATTAATAAGAAGAGTGAAAAGGAAAGTTCATCTTTTGATCACATCTACTTGAAGACATTCAGAAAGCATAATGAAACATCAACATACGTACACCTAATTATTAAAGTCACAGCTAACTACTGAAGAATCCCAAAAAACAGAAACAGATGATTGTATCAGAACATGTCCAGCAACAAGATAAAGTGATTGAGACAAATGAACTGGCGGTAGACCTAAACTTCAGATTGGAAGGAGGGCAGGCTTTAGAAAAGCCTGAGAAGGAATTTAGAAAAATGATAATGAAACGTATCAAAACAATTTACACAGGGGTTGAAAAAAATAAAGAAGTCAAGAAAGCACAATAAGAACAATAAAATAAGATACATACAGCATTGAAAACCACTGAAAATCTACAAAATAGGTTCACATGATTAATAATAGTATATCAGAAATGGGCAATACACTGAAGAGGCAAAAAAGTAGAACTGATGACATGGAAAGCAGAACAAGCAAGCTGGAAGACAAATCAATCAACATGGCTAAGATAGAAGAACAAGCAGAAAAAAATGACCAAAAATATCTGAAGAAAGTTTCAGATTCATTTTGGACAGCATGAAGAGGAATAACTTAAGAATTCTTGGCATTCTGGAACAGGAAGAATCACATAAGTCCATAGAGGTCACTATTTTCACCAAGGCAGACACTTCACCAAGGAAGACATTCGGACAGCCAACAAACATATGAAGAAACGTTCACAATCATTAGCTACTACTAGAGAGATATCATCTCACACCAGCAAAAACAGCAAAATTCAAAAAAGCAGAGGACAATAAATGTTGGAGAGGATTTGCAGAGCCTGGGACCCTCCTACATTGTAAGTGGAAATGCAAAATGGTCCAACTACTCTGTAAAAAAGTATGACACTTCCTCAGAAAGTTGAAAATAAAAATACCGTATGGTCCAGCAATTCCTCTACTTGGTATATATCTGCAAGAAATACAAGCCATAACATGAGTACATACATGCACACGAATGTTCATAGCAGCACTCTTCACAATAGAAAACAGATAGAGACAGCCAAATACCCATCAATGGAGGATTGGATAAATGTACTTTGGTACTTTCACACAATGGAATATTATGCTACCATGAAGAATAACAAGGAAGCTGCAAGCCACCATATAACATGGATGAACCTTGAGGACATTATGCTGAGTGAAATTATTCAGTCACAAAAGGACAAATACTGCATAAGACTATTATTGTAAAACTTGATACATTTAAAAAAGTTAAATGCATTAAATTCCCATATTAAAGGGAAAAAAATTCTTTGTTGATTACTGGTGGGGGTGGGGTGGGTGGCTTTTGGTGTGGTGGAAGGAGATGATGGTAGAGCACAGTGTGGTTGTCAGACACATCATAGTTCATGAATGGGGAGGTCAATAAACAAGAAGGGGGAAGATGTGGAAGAACAAGGTAAATAGAGAAACACTGAGACTGGTTTGCATGGGCTAAATAGGACTGAGGTAAATAGTGATGCATACTCAACCTTGGGACAACAGGGTTATGTGATACAGGAATCAAGTCATAGTATGAAGAGGGGAAATAATACTAACATGGATGTTTGACTATCTTATGAATATTGGTTTCCTTTGCCTACTATTGTAAAATAGACACTTGAGTGGGATAGAAAGAATGACGGAAAACATGATTACAGAATGCTTGTAAGCCTGTCTTCAGTCTATAACTGATTGGAATACCTAAATGGGGTTCTAGAACCTGCCCAGTGAAATAGGCCTCTTGCAGAGCCTTTGCAGTGTATAGGACCTTAAGTGGAATCCTGAGCCCCATCCAGAATATTCTGAGATGGGACATTCCCACTAGAATGGACAAGCAGACCAGCCTGGAGCAGCTAGAACAAGAAAAGATGCATCTTTAAAGAAAGACCATCAGGAAAAACCCTAAACAAAAATGGCAGTATGATTGGCTACTACAAGAATAAGCAAGTTGTTTGCTGGGAAGCTATCAAGCAAGCAATCAAGTCCATTTAGGACAAACACTCCTGTAAGACTGAAACTCAAAGGGAACACATAAGCAGTTATGTAAGCTTGCTGGCACCCACATTGGTCTACTGATGAGTGGAAGAAGGGAAAGGCAGCAATGAAGAAATGGGCTGAGTTCAACCACATTCGATAGACTCCTGTTGACCTAGAGATTAGAGAGAGAAGAGGAAGGGCTGGTTGATCCAAAGTGTGGTGAGACCTGGGGACACCTGAGCCCATGGACAAAGACATAGCAATGAAAGGCTAGAGCTGAGAGTGAAGCATCCAGCTAACATGAAGTGAGGGGAGACATACAAGAACACCCAAACTTGCAGAGTACTTATTTGATGTAGCCTTGATGGCTTGATAATCAGAACTCAACTTGTTGTTGTTAGGTGCCATTGAGTCAGTGCCAACTCATAGCGACCCTATGCACAGCAGAATGAAACACTAGAAGAAGATAAAATAAAATAAAAAATATTTTTTTTATAATAGAATCCAGTGTAAATTGCAAATTGACATATACATCAATAATGGTTGGACTCCTGGTGAGGCACTGTAGGATCAGCACTGGACTCAGAACTGCAAGGTCTGCAGTTCAAATCCACCAGTTGGTCCTTGGAAACATTTTACAGGGTCACTATGATTCTGAATCGACTTGATGGCACTTAACTACAATAGCAACAACCATTATTGTTGTTGTTGTTATGTACCGTGGAGTCGGTTGTGACTCACAATGATCCTACACAGGGTTTCTGAGGCTGTAAATCTTTACAGCAGCAGAACACCTCATATTTCTCCCACGGAACCACTGGTAGTTTCGAACTGCTGACCTTAAGGTTAGAAGCCCGATTTGTAACAGCTATGCTAGCAGAGCAACAATCATTACCACTGGATAATTAGTAACAGTTCCTATCTCTTTAGAGTTATTCAAAGTAAACTACCTGTCAAGGATGCCATGGAACAGATTTCTGAGATGGTGGGGTTCTGAGAAGTGTGACCAAGGAATTGATTATTCAGACAGGAAAAAGAGAAAGAGTGACCAGTGGTATAATTAATAGTTATGGTAGACAGTAACTGTGAACCTAAATTGCCTCAGGCCAAAAGGGACATATAATCTCCCAAAATCTGAAGTAATTTTCAATCTTAGAACACAAAGATTAAGACTCACAGCAATGGATAGCGATATTATTTTCAAAACGCATTAATTAGCTTTTATTTAGACTGTAGGCATCTTCAATTATTTTCCTAATGGTATAAAATACCATGGCTTTGTAAACAAAAACCTAAGTGAAAAGACTAAATCAGACGGCCAAGATCCCCAAACCTCTGTCTTTGGCATCATTATACAAAAGGGAAAAGCTGATACTGACTAACGTTATTGATATGTGCCCTGGAGTTGTCTTAGATGTGTAGCAACCTACATTTTTGTTGTTGTTAAGTTGCTTCTGACACTTAGCAACCCTGTATAGGAACTCTGTGGTTAGAAGTCCAGTGCTTATCCTAAACCAGAACAGAGTATAACTATCATAGGGTTTCCTAGGCTATCATTTTTATTAGAGCCACTAGTGAGTTTGAACAGTCAACCTTTTAGCTAGCACTGAATGCCTAACTATTGTAACACCAGGAATCTGTATACTGCATAATACAATAGTTAAAGTAGAAATAAATCAATGCTCAAAAAAATAAAACGGGATGTAGGTCCAAATGCCTTTAACAAAACATCTCAAAACATAATCACAATTAAATTATCAAATTAGTGTAGCAGTAGACCATCCTCCTAACTTGTAACTAAGAAACAAGTACAATTTTTATATAGTAAACAGTAGTGGAACGCAAGAACAGAAAAAGGAACTGTGCCAAGAATCAGGTCCTAATTGCATAAGATAAATTATTACTCTGTGCTGTCAGCTAGAAAGAGAGCTACAGGCTACCCAATTTAGTCTTGATTAATTGGCCTCAGGAAGTAATTCTGCTATTGTGCTCATCACTTAGTAAGAGAGTGTAAGCTTATGAAGCAGAGATGCTTATGTTTCATTCCCAGAGTTCAGCTACATTTAAAGAAACTTCCCCCAGGAATACATATTTTATTGCAGACTCTTTAAACTATCTAAAGGCAGAGCAGGGGCAGATATGAAATGGGAACAGACAGTGGTGATGACTGCACAACATGATTAATACAAATAATGTCAATGAATTATAATGTGAAAAGCATGTTGAAATTGCCAATGTTTTGTTATATATACAAGGGGATATCGAAAGGTTTCCAGAAAAAAATCATTGTCTTTTAACGCCATTGCTTCATGAATTTTTGAAGCTCATTTGTGTGTATGTGTGTGTGTGTGTGTGTGTATACATATATGGAGTCCTGGAGTGACACTATAAGATAAGCACTGGAATATCAACCACAAGGTTTGTAGTTCAAACCTACCAGCCACTCCTTGGAAACCCTATACAAGGTTGCTATGAGTTGGAACTGACTGAAGGCACATGACTACAAAAGCAATATATGCACATATATATA
>NW_006408693.1:845281-846913 GCF_000296735.1 Chrysochloris asiatica
ACTTCTTCCAAAATGGGTCTATTGGTTGTTTTGGCAGCCCGTGGCACTTTCAATATTCTCCTCCAACACAATACTTATTAATATTTCAGCATATCAACTGAGGAAGATATTAAGTTTCTTTAAAGTACTTAGAATATCTGCTGTTGAATAGCCATTTTCAATATTGCAAAGCAAATACCTACAGACTTTGTAATAGAAATTTTTTTTAAATTTTTGCATGCATTTCATATGAAACTCTGAATGAACTAACTTCAAATTAATTTTTCTTGGAGAAAATATACAGTGATATGATACATACACAATTAAAAAATTATATATAAATTATGAAACCTATTTTAATTTCTAAAAGCTACTGGTAATATCAGTGGAAACATCACACCATTATATAAATTCATATTTAAAATTAATTAGACTTGTTTGAGACTGATTTGTATGAAGAATTAAATTTTTTCATCAAAAATATTCTCTAAGTATAACTCAATATGAAAATTAATACTTAAGACCAATTTATCAAATATATCATCAAATATTGTCACAAACTCTAAATTATTAACTACTGCATCTTCAAAAAATGTTTCTGCAAATTAAAAATCCTTACTAAATGTATCATTTTACTTAGTGCTCAGTGATTAATAGCATTTCCAATGATATCTATTACAAATGAAGTTACAGAAGTAGAAATTTTTAACAAATGAATCTGTAGACAAAAAAACTAAAGAAAATGTTTAACCACTTATGTTGTTGTTGCTAGGTGCTATTGAGTGGGCGCCAACTCATAGCCAACCTATGCACAACAAAACAAAACTCTACCTGGTTCTCCACCATGCTCCCTATTGTTGTTATGCTTGACCTCATTGCTTTGGCTACTGTGCCAATCCATCTCCTTGGGGTTTTCCTTTTTTTCATTGGCTCTCCAGGGACTGATTCCTCCTGATCATAAGACTGATGTATGAGAGATGAAGTCTTTTAAATCTTCCTCCAAAGGAACATTCTGGCTATCCTTCTTTCAACATAAATGTGATCGTCCTTCTGGCGGCAGTTCATGGTAAATTCAATATTCTTCTCCAACACCATATTTCAAATGTACCGATTCTTCTATGGTTTTCCTTATTTATTTTCCAACCTTCACATGCACTTGAGGCTATTAAAAATACGATGGCTGGAGTCAGGTGCACCTTACAAATCAAACTGATATCTTTGCTTGTGAACACTTTAAAGAGATTGTGTGCAACGGGTTTGCCTAACATAATACGCTGTTTGATTTTGTGGCTACTGTTTCCCTGAGTGTTACCTGTGTATCCAAGCAAAATGAAGTCTTTGACAACTTCAATTTTTCTCCATTTATCATGTTGCGATTGTTCCAGTTGTGAGGATTCTTGTTTACTTTAAGAAGTAATATATAGTGAAAGCTGTGGTCTTTGATCTTCATTAGTAAATATTTTAAGTCTTCTTTACTTTCAGCAGGCAAGGTTTTATCATCTATATATATTGTTGTTGATAAGTGCCATCAAGTCAGTTCAAGCTCATAGTGAGGTTTCTGGGGAACAGCTGGTTGGTTTGAATTGGTGATTCTGTGGTTCACAGTCCAGTGCTGATCATACAGTGCCAAACCATGATTGTTTCTCCAATCCT
>NW_006408693.1:848402-850335 GCF_000296735.1 Chrysochloris asiatica
ACCTCATATGGATGCAAAAGCTGGACAGTGAATAAATAAGATCGTAGAAGAATTGATGCCTTTGCATTATGGTGTTGGAGGAGAATACTAAAAGTGCCATGGACTGCCAAAAGAACCAACAAATCTGCATTAGAAGAAGTGCAGCCAGAGTGCTCCTTGGAGGCCAAGATGGCCAAACTTCATCTTTCATACTTTGGACATGTTGTCAGGAAAGAACAGTCACTAGATAAGGATATCATGCTGGGTAAGATGGAGGGTGAGAGAAAAAGAGGAAGACCCCTCAACGAGATGGATTGGCCAGGTGGAAGCATGGATGGACTCAAGTGAGGCAACGGTAATGGGGTTGGCCCAGGATCGGACATTGTTTTGTTCTGCTGTGCATAAGGTCACTATGAGTCAGTGCCGACCCGATGGCACCTGACAACAAATATAACTTCTCAGATTATTTGCTCAGTCTACAGACTGAATAAATATTGTGAAAGAATGTAGCCCTGGCACACACCTTTTCTGATTTTAAACCATTCAGTTTACCTTTGTTATGTTCAACAACTCTCTTTTGGTCTATGTACTGGTTCTCATGAGAACAATTAAGTGTTACAAAATACTCATTCTCTGCAATGTTGTCCATAGTTTGTCATTATTCACCTAGATGAAAGCCTTTGTCATCAATAAACAACAATTGGGCATCTTTCAGGTGTTCTCTTTCTTCAGTCAAAATCCATCTAAAGTCAGTCATGATATCCCTAATTCCACATCCTCTTTTGAACCTCTGGCAGTTTTCTATGTACTGTTGCAGCACTTTTGAATTATCTTCAGCAAAAATTTACTTGCAAGTTATATTAATAATATTCTTCAATAATTTACTCATTCTGTTGGGTCACCTCTCTTTGGAATGGGCACAAATATGGATCACTGACAATCAATTGGCCAGGTAGACTCTTGCAAGTTCATTAGCATAGATGAGTGAGCACCTCCAATGCAGCATCAGTTAGTTGAAAGATTTCAGTTTGTACTCCATCAATTCTTGGAACCTTGTTTTTCATCAATAACTTCAGTACAACTTGGACTTCTTCCTTCATACCATAAGTTCTTGATTATATGCTACCTCTTGAAACAGTTGAACATGGACCATTTCTTTTGGGTACAGTGACTCCTTGTATACCTTCTATTTTCTTTTGATGCTTTCTGCATCCTTCAATATTTTGACTATTGTTGTTTGTTAAGTGCCATTGAGTTGGTGGTGACTCGTAACAAACCTGTAAATGATTTCCAAAGCACAACTGGTGGATTTGAACCACCGACTTCATAGTTAACAGCCCAGTGCTTATCCTTCATTACTACACCAGGACCATTGAATCCTTCAATATTGCAAGTTGAGATTTGACTCTTTAGTTCTTTCAACTTGAGAAATGTTGAACATATTTGACCTTTTGGTTTTCTCACTCCAGGTTTTTGTACATTTCATGTTAATACTTAACTTTGTCTTCTCAAGTTGCCCTTTGAAATTTTCAGCTCTTTTCCTTCCATATCTCTTCCATTCACATTAGCCTCTCTATACTGAAAACAAGTTTCAGAGTTTCTTCTGACATCCATTTTGATCTTTTCTTTCTTTCCTGTCTCTTTTATGAACTTTGACTTTCTTCATGAATGATGTTCTTGATATCATCCAACAGTTTTTCTAGTTTTGGGTCACTAGTGTCTAATACATTAAATCTGTTCTTGAGATAGTCTCTAAATTCATGTGGGACATGCTTAAGGTCCTATTTTGTTCTTTACAGTTTCAGCCTGAACTTGCATATGAGCAATTGATGGCCTGTTCCACAGTCTGTCCCTGATGATATTTTGACTGATGATATGGAGCTTTTCCATTATGACTTAGCACAGATTTAGTCAATTTGATTGCTGTGCATTCCATCTGGTGATATATATATAT
>NW_006408693.1:850495-863034 GCF_000296735.1 Chrysochloris asiatica
TTTGCATTCCAGTCACCAGTAATCATCATTTCATCTTTATTGCATGTTTGACCAATTTTAGACTGAAGTCATTGGTGGTTATTGCTAAGTGTCATGGAGTCAGGTCCAACTTATAGTGATCTTATATAGGGTTTCTAAGGAGAAGTTGGTGGGCTTGAACTGCCAATCTTGTGGTAAGCAGTCCATAGCTTATCCTACAGTGTCACATCAGAACTCTGAAGAAATTGGTAGAATTCTACAATTTCATTATCACTGGCTTTAGTGGTTGGAGTACAAATTTTAATAATAGTGATAATAGGTGGTCTACATCACTCATGTTAGCACATTATTAGTAATATGTCTAAATATTGTATGGTATAATGTTATGACACCAAAAATTATTCTTTTCTGTAATAAGTAAGTTTATGTTGTTATTTATGTACTTGTGGTGCTACAGGATAATGTTTAGGACCACAAGGTCAATTTGAACCATATGGTTGGCAGTTAAAACCCAACAGCTGCTCCTCAGAAACCCTATATGTTGTTGTTGTTGTTAAGTGCCGTCGAGTCGGTTCCGACCCATAGCGACCCTGAACAGGGTTTCTGGGGCTGTAAATCTTTATGGGAGCAGAACACCTCATCTTTCTCCTACGGAGCAGCTGGTAGTTTCGAACTGCTGACCTTGCGGTCCACAACCCTATTCATAACCACTACGCTACCAGAGGTCCTTGATATAGTAGGGTCAATGTGAGTACGAACTGACTTGATGGCATTTAACAACATTTCCTTTATTGTGTCTTGTAAATTATACACTTTTTAAGAAAAAAAAACTTTATATTTTAATGTCATTAACTGTATGTTTCTTGTTTTTGAACAAGGAATTCTGCATTTTCAATTTGTGCTGGTCTTTACAAATTAAATAGTCAATGTAGAGAATGAGCTGAATAATTCATTCACACCTTTCTAGTAGAAGATCAGAAGCTATTTCCATTGTGCTCAGATCCTTTCAGAAAATACGCATATTAGTATTCTTTTTTATATGGATTTTCTAGTTTTAATCCACCAGATAATACATGGACTAAAACTTGGTGTCAGTTGATATCTTTCATTGACTAATAATTGTCAAAATTATTTTAAAATTTTCTCAATATAATACAATGGTATGTAGAAAAGCATTGTTGTGTAATCATAGACATATTTTGGAACAATACTATCAAAATTGTGAAACTATTGTCTCTCACTATATCCTCCATATATATCTCGACACTTCTGAAGGTGCATCCATCTCTCTAAGCATTCCCTAAAGAATTCTGCACTCTGATTTACATTACATCAAAAGGGCATCCTTAAAGGACTCAAGTCAAATTCCTTTTCCATGTTCTTTGAGTTTTGAGAACAAGAAGTGTGGAGAGGCAACATCAGGCCTTTTCTCACCAATACAGTTTTTCTAAATTTCTGAATCCTTCTTCATAATAAGCTCTCATGTCTATTGAGGGTCCTTGAGGGAAATATATCAAGATGACCCCTTAGAAATCTCCAAAATCAGTTGCTAATTCAAGCAGATTGTCTTGAATTTAACTAACCGTTGAGATCTCCTTGAAAGACACTGTTGTGATTGGAACTTGCTCTCTGGATTGTATTGGTAAATCAGAGACTCATCCCAGTTACAACTCATTCCATAATATCATCTTCATTAGCTTCAACCATGTTTAAAAGATTGATAGAAAGATGAGCTTTTTCAGCTAGTTGATCTTCACAAAGCACATTTGGTACTTATCCAGGCAAAAGATAGCTAGCTAAGGTCAAGATGTTCACTTAAAATAAAAAATACTAAACCACGTGAGATCACAGCCTTAGTAGCTATTGTATGAATGGCAATTTTGCAGTCTTCTCCCACCAGTCTCTGAACTTTAGCCTCAGGGTCTTCATTTGTCAAAGTGTTTATCTTCTCTCTCGATTCATCTTTGAAGTCTTCCCAACCTTCCTGAAATGCCTTTATCCATTTAAAAACTGTTGTTTTATGTTGGAACACATTCCCATAAATTTGTTGTAATGCTTAATTGATTTGGGATGATGTTCACCTGAGTTTGTTAGATATTTGATAATAACCCTGAACTAAAAATCATTTTTTATAGCATTTTATTTTTGAAGGCTCTCTAATGAGACTAAGGAAAATGTATTATGGAGAGACTTTGTTTGGTGTGATCCACTGATTGCAGAGTCATTCTTAGGCATGCTTTTTGTTTTTTTTTTAGTAAACCTAAGCATGAACAAACTGGACCACTATTGTCAGACCTTTTTTATTTATTGCATATTTCAGAATAATAATTTTCAAAGCAATATTACTTTTTTAGAAATTATACCATATGTGTTATACATATTGAGCATAATAATTATATTACTAAGAAAATATGTTTAGAAAGTACAGAGAGATTTTATAATGTGAAAACATAGGCAACATGCGTAGACTCCATCTGTGAATTTTATGAACATACGAAAACACCAGAGGGATAAGCATAAAACTTTGAAGATAACATTGCATTGAGAGATGACTCTTGATATTTGCAAAATCTTTGGCATTAAATTTTAAAGTTTAATACATTTGGTAATAGATGTAGTATTTCCTAATGAGTGTTAGAAAACTAGATACTTGACGAGTATGTTATTATGATCCTCATTTCTCTCCATAAAATGTTGAAAGAAAAATGTATTTTTAAGAGTCAGATATCTTATTATCTCTTATAAATTGTCTGTGAATCTAAATTCTAAAGCCAAACAAAAATATTTTTTAATTAAACATGCATTTGCTTTATTCTATAGCCAAACTTCGTCTCTCATACTTCAGACATTGTCAGGAGGGAACAGTTACTGGAGAAGGATATCATGTTTGGTAAGGTGGAGGGTCAGAGAAAAAGAGGAAGATCCCCAGTTAGATGGATTGGCAAAGTGGCAGCATCAATGGACTCAAGTGTGGCAACAATAGTGAGGTTGGCCCAGAATAGGACAGTGTTTCATTCTGCTGTGAATAAGGTTGCTATGAGTCAGTACCAACTCGATGGCACCTAACAACAAAAAAATCTATAAACACTTGGAATTGCCTAACAGAATGCATTCATTTTTCAATATGCATGTTTCTAGACAAAAATGTTCCATAGAATGTGGACCACAAAGTAAGACACAGCATTTGCCCAAAGTGATATAAATTGCTGTTGATGGGTCACTTTTCTGTTTTTATCTCAAAAGCTTAATTATGGCTTCTGCTTCCTTTGCTAGTCAGAACGATAGAACAGAGTAGAATGATTGTCTTATGATTGGAACTTGAAGAAAAGAATATGACAAGGATATGATAACAGAGAGAAAAAAAGGGATAATCAAGAAAAAGGGTACTAAAATAAAACTTAAAAATCATTCTTCTTTGTTTATTCAACAACTATTGAATGTTTGCATTACTAGTCTTCATGTTAGATACTTACAAAACAAGCATGAACAACATATTGATCTTGTCTTCAAGGCTTCCTAGCTGTGAGAATATTGTGTGACAGGTCTTGTAGATTATTTTTAGAGGTAGCAAAACCATGCAGAGTACATATTTCTGAAAAGAATGCAAATTTATTCCAACAACAGTAGTTTTTTTCCATAAAAGAGGTACAGCCTCAGTATTATTTTGAAGAAAATTATAATTTATAAATAATAAATAAGTAAAATGTATTTATTTAAAAATTAATTTGTCTAAATATTCAGAATATAATTTCTTTAAGTAATAATATTCACTTAAAGAGGCTTTTAAAAGAATACACATAAGAATTTTAAAACGATATACCAGAATAATCACTTTTTGGCTCACTAGATTAACTAAGCCTCGAAATTCCCATCATAAATCACAGTAACTACGCCTTAGTGCCCTAGGCAGCCCTGTGGAGGAGGTTGCTCTCTAGAGTGTCCACAAAATTCTGTTGCTTCCAATGGAGCAGAATTCTATTAAGAGACTATTGTTTGTGTTCCCAAAGCTGTTTTATATTAAATAAACTTGTTATTTTAATTTCTTAGTACAATTAAATTTTATATAAACTGAAAAGAAAAAAGATGTGCTATTTCTATGGTAACTAAATTTAGTGCTTTGGAAAGATTTAATAAATATGAGTTATTTTAGAACTTCCTATTTAATTAGATGTGGGCAAACTTGCAGTAAAAGCTTGGGGGGAAAATAAAATATTTAAATAATCCTTTATTCTACTTATTTCATACTGTATCTTAAATTTCTAGTCATCCTTGAATTCAAAACAGAGCATATTTGTTATGGTCTATGTACCAAAGACAAAATAGAATTTCTTATATGTTCATCTATATTTTAAAGAAAAGCTCATCATTCTCCACTGTGTATTTCATTGTATTTTTTAAGTTAAAACTAAATATCTGAGCAAATAATGAATCTATATATTCTTCCATTTTAATTTATATTTAAATTACCATATAATTTACTCATTATATTAATATCTCTTCAGATAAAAATATATAATAGAAATGATTTAATTCTAGACTTATGTGGATACATGAAATGTTGAAGAGAGTATGCATTATATTTTCAAAGAATTTCTTGTCTATAATAGACATTTCATCAAAATCTTTAAGACAGTTTTAACTACACCTTAAAATGGAATGATGATTATTTGAAAAAATGGGAAGCACATGGATCTTAAAACATTGAGCTTGAAACATTTTGAAACAATTTTCCAACTTGTTATCAGAAAAAAAAAAAAATGCAAACTGCTAGGTCATTTTAGGTATCATATCAATAAAATCATTTGAATCTGTTGAAAGTCTTTCTATTAACAGAAGTAATAAGTGCAGTACATAAAACAAGTGAGAATTATAAGCATTGAAATTTCACAATTTTATATAACCCAAGTATAAACTTGAGTCACCTTCTTTTAGAACATTTACAGAAAATTTTATTTCAATCTTTATCTAACATTTCTACCACTCATAGTGTATGCAATGTTTTTCTCCAAAATCAGAAAACTATTGCATAACTTAAGTTTACCACAATTAAGTCATTATATTGTAACCAATGGACTTAAAATACCAACAAATCATGAAGGACATGGAAATGCTTTATTATGTTATACATAAGGGTTCGTTGAAATGGAAACTAACAATAACAATCAATTTCACACCAAATCCATACTCTTAAAATCTGTTTTAATTTTGCTATCATGTGCCCTACAGTTGCCCTCTTTTCTATGTTCTGCATAAACCTAGGTACAGAAACAAACAGTGCTAGTCTCACTTTAAGGAGCTCTGGTAGCATAGTAGGGTTATGAGTTGAGCTGCTAACTCCACATTGTTGTTGTTAAGTGCCATAGAGCCAGTTGTGAACCACAGCAACTCTGTAGAGGGTTACCAAGGAGTGGCTGGTGAGCTTGAACCACTAATCTACCTACTCAAACTGATTTCAGTCCAGCCCACTAACCCACAGTACCACACCAAGACAGCATTTGTTGTTTTAAGTGCTGTAGAGTCAGTTCCAACCCATAGCAACCCTATTTACAGTTTCCAAGTAGCAGCTGGTGAGCCTGAACCACCGACTTTGTGGTAAAAAAAAAAAAAAAAGACTATATAGCCCAGAGCATTAGTCCACAGCACCACACCAGGACTCCACCAGGACTTTATAGTAGGGCTATATTAAGAGTTGAACTGCTAAAAGCAAAGTCAATAGTTTGAATCTGTCCCATGCTCTGAGAAGAAAGATTGGGCTATCTGCTCCTGTGAGGATTTACAGCATGTATAATCCCTATAAAGGGTCACTATGCTCAGAACCAAATCCACAGCATACAGCAACCACCACAATCACTCTCACCTACATTTCCTCAAAACAAACTGTGACAGTCCACCTCCATAATTTCTGATTTGGTCAATCTGGATTGGTAATTTGCATGTCTAATAAGTGCCCTGGAGGATAAGTACTGGACCAGAAGGTCAATTTGAATGGCCACTTCTAGGAAAACCTATGCAGTGTCACTGAGAGCTGGAACTAACTCAACAGCACTTTAACAGCAACAACAAAAATGCCCAGGTGATTCTGATAATGCAGATCTTTCCCTTATTGTTAGGTGCCATAGAGTTACTTTCAACACATTGTGACCCTCTGTATAAGAGGGCTAAACACAGCTAGAATCTGAGCCATCCCCACAATTACTGCTATACTTGAGCACACTGCTCTGCCACTATGCCAATCCATCTTGTTGGGGTCTTCCCTCTTTTTTGCTGATTTTTTTTCTTTACCAAGCATGATGTATTTTTCTAGTGACTGGTCTCTCCTGATATTATGTCCAAAACATAAGAGACGAAGTCTAGCCATATTGGTTTCTAAGGAGTTTTCTGATGGTAGTTCCTCCAATACAGGTATGTTTGTTCTTCTGACAGTCAATGGTACCTTTAATATTCTTCCACAACACCAAAAAATAGATAAGTTCTTCTATGGTCTTCCTTATTAACTTTCACATGCATATGAAGCTATTGAAAATACCATGACTTGGGTCAGGAGCCCGTTAGTGCTCAAATTGACGTCTTTGAATTTGAATACTTTAAAGATGTCTTGTGCATCAGATTTGCCTAATGCAATATGTAGTTTGATATATTGACTGCTCCTTCCATGAGTGTTGATGGTTGATCCAAGCAAAATGAAGTCATTGACAACTTCAATCTTTTCTTGATTTATCATGATGCTGTTTTTATCCAGTTGTGAGGATTTTTGTTTTCTTTACATTGTGGTACAACCAATACTGAAGACTTTGGTATATGATCTTCATCAGTAAGTATTTTAAGTTCTCTTTACTTTAAGCAAGAAATATTGTATCACTTGCATATTGCAGGTTGGTAATCAGTCTTTCTCCTATCCTAATATCATGTTCTTCTTCATTATAATGCAGCAGAGAATACCAGAAAGATGTTTACCTGAGCTTTATTGACTATACAAAGGCTTTTGACTGTGTGGATCAAGACAAGCTATGAATAACTGCAGAGAATGAGATCTTGGCAAATATGTTGAAAATTATTGAAAAATAAATACTGTTTTTTTCCCTAGATCTTTCAAACAAGAAATTTGTTTGTTTGGTTAACGCTATTAAACTGTAAGACAGAAGGAGTTTGCATTACATCAGCACAGATAAATGAACAATGAATAATAAATATCCCTGTCCTAACAGATTCTTTGATTATACCATCATGATTTTTCATTAGGCAGTATTCTCTGTGGGTTCCAACTTCCCACTCTGTCACTTGGTAACCTTTACTTCATAGAATTTCTCTTCTATCCTCTCTTGCTACATAACCCAGTACCAAAAATCCCTTTAACTCTTTATAAAGTTTAATTTTGCTTAGCATTCTCATTACAAAAAACAATTGCAGGGACTTGAACTCCCCATCCAAAATGGACCTTTGAGGTATTTGGGAGTAAGTATGGGGACCTTTCCACCACACATCTGTCTGATCTATAACAAATTATAATGATGTGTGTGATAGGATAATATCCATATGCCTACAATGAATTTGAGTCCTGGTGCGGCACTATGAGATAATGCAGTGGAATGCAAGGTTGGTTTGAATCACAAGGTCAGCATTTCAAATTCACCAGTCATTCCTTGGAAATGTGAGTTGGAACCAACTCCATGCACTTAACGCCAACAACAATGAAGATCAGTTAATATCACTATTATTCAAATTTACGCAGCAACGCCTAGTACCAATGATGTTGAAACAAAAAAAGTTACCAACTTCTTCAGTCTAAAATTGATCAAACATGCAATCAAGATGTACTGATAATTACTGGTGATTGGAATAGAAAGGTTGGAAACCAAGAGGAAGGATCAGTAGTTGGAAAACATGGCTTTGGTGATAGAAATGATGCTAGAGATGAATTTTGCAAGACCAATTAATTCTTAATTGCAAATACCTTTTTTAAACAACATAAAAGATAACTATACACATGGACTTCACACAAAAATCAAATTGACTACATTTGGTAGCATAGTAGTAAGAAGTCAGGCTGTTCACCTTACTTACGGTCAGCAGTTCGAAATTACCAGTCATTCCATGGGAGAAAGATGAAGTTTTCTGCTTCCATAAAGATTTACAGCCTAGGAAACCAAATGCAAGGTTGCTATGAGTTGCAACCGATTCCACGGCACACCACTACCACCACCATGGGAAAAGTAGGCAGAAACACACCATATTATCATTCAAAACAAAGTCAGAGACAAACTGTGGTACAGACCATCAATTACTCATATGCAAATTCTGGTTGACACTGAGGAAAATTAAAATAAGTCCATGAGAGACAAAATGTGACCTCGAACATATCCCCACCTAAATTTAGAGATCATCTGAGAACACATTATGATGCATTAGACACTAGAGACTGGAAGACTAGAAAAGTTGTGGGATGGTATCAAGAACATCATACATGAAGAAAGCAAAAGGTCATTGGTGGTGGTGGTTACGTGCCATGGAGTCGGTTCCAACTCATAGGGACCCTGCATAGGGTTTCCGAGGCTGTAAATGTTTATGGGAGCAGAAAGCTTCATCTTTCTCCTGTGGAACTGCTGGTAGTTTTGAACTGCTGAACATGATGTTAACAGTCTGACTCATGACCACTACACTACCAGAGCTCTTTAAAAGGTCATTAAGAATCAAGAAATAAAGAAAAGACCAAAATAGATATCAGAAGTGACTCTGAAACTTGCTCTCCAGTGTAGAGATGCTAAAGCAAATGGAAGAAATGAGGAAGTAAAAGAGCTGAAGAGAAAAATTTAAAAGACAGTTCAAATTCAAATGTTATAATGAAATTTTCAAATATCTGTAATTAGAAAACCAAAAGGGTGAACATGTGCATCATTTCTAATGCAGAAAATACTGAGAGAAGAAAATTAAGCCTTGACTTACTAAAGGATATTATGAGAAAAATATTGAATGATGCAGAAAGCATCAAAAATAGATGGAAGTCCCTGTACCAAAAAGAAATGGTTGATGGTCAACCATTTCAAGAGGTAGCATATGATCAAGAGCCAATGATACTGAAGGACAAAGTCCAAGGTGCACTGAAGCCATTGCCAAAGAACAAGCCTCTGACAATTGATGGAATACAAACCAAAATTTTTCAACAAAGTGAGGCAGCACTGGAGGCACTCACTCAAATATACTCAACTATTAGGCAGCAATAGAGGCACTTACTCAAGTTCCACATATAGTGGAAGACAACTACTTGGTCAAATGATTGGAAGACATCCATATTTGTGCACATTCTAAGGAGAGGTGACTCAACCAAATGTGGAAATCATTGGACATTATCATTAATATCACAAGCAAGTAAAATTTTGCTAAAGGTAATTCAACAATGGCTGCAACATTACATTGTAAGGAACTCCCAGAGATTCAGATGAGGTTGTTGAATGTAGGATATCATTGCTGGTATTAGATGGACCTTGACTGAAAGCAGAGAATTCCAGAAAATGTTTAACTGTTCTTACTGACATGCAAAGGGTTTTGACTGTGCAAAAGACATAGTATGAGTATTCCAGGATACTTACTTGTGCTCATGAATAACTTGTACATAGACCAAGGAGCAGTCATTCAAACAGAAGGGGACACTTAATAATGATTTAAAGTCAGGAAGGTGCATACTGTATTGTATTTTTCCACCATACAGCCTTCAGTATGTGTTGTACCTCAATGTAAAGAAAATAAAAAATGTCATCACTGTACCAATAAATAGCATCAAGATAAATGAAGAAAAGATTGAAGTTGTCAAAAATTTCATTTTGCTCAAGTCAAGCATTAGCACTCATGGAAACAGAAGTCAAGAAAACAAACAACATATTTTATTAAGCAAATTTAATACATAAGACTTCTTTAAAGCATTCAAAAGCAAAAATATCAGTTTGAGTATAAAAGTGCATCTGACCCAACTCATGGTATTTTCCATAGCATAATATACATGTGAAAGTTGGACAATGAATACGGAAGAACTTGGAAGAATTGATGTATCTGAGTTACCGCGTTAAAGAAAAATATTCAAAGTACCATGGATTGCTAGATAAACAAACAAATATATGTTGGAATAAGTAAAGTCAGAATGCTCCTTGAAAGCCAGGATGGTGAGATTTCATCTCTCATGAAATTTCTCATTTCATCTCATACATCAGACACATTGTCAGGAGGGACCAGTGCCTGGAGAGTGTTATCATGATAGGTAAAGTAGAAGGTCAGTGAAAAAGAAGAATCCCCCCAAAGAGATGGACTGGAAAAGTGTCAGCTACAATGGGCTCAAATTTGAAAAAAAATGTGAGGATGGCGCAGGACTGGGCCGTGTTTTTCTGTTTTGTGCATAAAGTCACTATGGGTGGGAATCAGCTCAAAGGAACCTAATAACAACAATAATATGGAATCTTTCTAAAAATGTTTATACTGGCCATTATCACCTTTCACCTTGTATAGATGGATGATGGGGTCAAGTTTGTTCACATCCATCTAGTCTTCACTTGGAATGCTACTTTTTAACTGACTTAGACAGTAGAAACTTAGTATTTGCCTCCTCTTTTCTTCTAAACTCAAAGATAACAGGAAGAAACCAGTTCCCAGGTGAATGAAAGGTATGGGCATCTGTTTTTGACAGTTTTTACAATGGTAGCACAGCAGGTAGCTGACTTGATTCAACTGGGTCACAATGGGATTCATTAGTGCCAACATATTTATGAAGAGGGGAGAAAAATAAAAATGTACAAAGTCAATTCTGCATATAAATGAACCAAGGGAAGAGTACCCTACAAAATAAGAAGAACAACTTGCTGCCAAGTTGAAGGCAGAGAAGTTAAGGATCCATGTGCAAATATTCTAGGACACTGAAGGAGACAGGATCCCTCAAACTTACCATACTTCCAAAAAATGAGGAAGAGTAACATTTGAACATTTGAAGGAAAAAAAAATCATAACCCCATCTCTCAAATAAAATATTATTCTAATTTATAAATATATAGGTGAATGTTAAGGACAATTTGTACCAGTAGCACATTAGTACACCAGGAATCCTGGTGTGGGTTAATGCACTGGACTACAAAGTCAGTAAGAACTGCAGGTAGGAGGTTCAAGCTCACCAGTCACTCCTCAGAAACCCTATACAGGGTTGTTGTGGGTCAGAACTGACTCAATGGTACTTAACAACAATTACAATATGTACCAGTAGGATATCTCATAGCATTTGGTTATGAGTTTGGCTGCTAACTGCAAGGTCAGCAGTTTGAATCTACCAGCTGCTCCACAGTACAAAACCACTACTACCATCCCTATATATGCCAAAAATACCTACTGTAACAGTTTCACTTTACTCTTTAAAATATTTAAATAAAATTATTTTAAAAATTTAATTATTTTAAACAATACTAAAAATATCTAGATCAGTACCTCCTATCTGTTCCATGATGGCTCACCAGGGGCAAAAGACAGTGGACTCAGGTCTAAAGGCAAATCACTCAAATGCATTAATCTGTAATCAACCTATAATGAAATACAACAATCATCAATCAATCTACAATCAAAACAGGAACAAAAATAATATTACCTTACCACCATGGTGGTGGTGGTTGTGGTTATATGCCACAGAGTCTAAATCTCTCATACATCGGACATATTGTCAGGAGGGACCAGTTGCTGGAGAAGAATATCATGTTTGGTAAGGTGAAGGGTCAGAGAAAAAGAAGAAACTCCCCAGTGAGATGGATTGGCCAAGTGGCAACAGTAGTGAGGTTGGCCTAGGATCAGGCAGTGTTTCGTTCTGCTATGCATAAGGTCGCTATGAGTCAGTACCAACTTGATGGCACCTAACAACAAGAATAAATCTTTACAGGCGCAGAAAGGCTCATCTTTCTCCCACAGAACAACTGCTAGTTTCAAACTGCTGACCTTGAGATTAGCAGCCCTGACTCGTAACTACTATGATACCAAAGCTTCTTTTTGCCACATTGTAATATATCCTAAATATTTATGGTAATTTTTTACTCTTCTGCATAATGTATGTGGTTTTACATCTTAATATCAATTTAACCTGGAAAAGATTGACTGCCTTGTTCTTTATTTCAACTTTAAAACAGTTTATTCAAAGAGCTAACTATCATTCAATATAATGAAAAGGTATTTTAAATCTTCACTGATCTTTCTCAGAGAATGCCAATGGTATCCTTGTATAATATAAATAAATTTTCTGTAATGAAATTCCTTCTTAGCTATTCCTAGAGTCCTCTTCATTCTCCTGCTAAACTATATTTTAAATCTCCAGTCAGTAGATTTGTTTGTTTCTTTCTTTGTGTTTCTAGTAAATTTCTTACTCCACTTTTTGGATTCAGTTTCACCAAGAGTCCTAGTACATATTAATTGAGCACTTATTAAATACAAAAGGAGCCCTAGTGGTGCTGTCATTAGTCACTGCATAATCACAAGTTATGCAGTTCAAATTTACCAGTCACTCTATGGTGACCCAGGCCATTGTGTTTTCAATAGCCTCATATGGATGC
>NW_006408693.1:863604-865544 GCF_000296735.1 Chrysochloris asiatica
TGACCTTGCGCTTCGCAGCCCAATTCATAACCACTACGTTACCAGAGCTCCTTAGTCACTCTATAGGAGAAAGATATTTACAATCTCACAACCCCTATATAGTGTCACTATGAGTTGGAATCAAGGAATCAACTTCCTGACAGTGAGTTTTTTTGTTTGTTATTTCATACAGGCATAGCTTATAATTTTATTTACTTAATGACCAATCTTCCCTGCCCTTTAAGGAGTTCTGGTAGCATAGTTATGAGTTATGAGTTGGACTGCTATTCAGAAGATCAGCAGTTTGAATCTACCAGCTGCTCTGCAAGTGAAAGATGAAGTCTTCTGCTCCCAAAAAAGATTTGCTGCCTTGGAAACTTTATACAGGGCCCCTGTGAGTTGGAACCAATTTGATGGCATACAACCACCACAACTACCACCTGCCTATAAATACTGTGTAAATTTGTCCTTACTTTTAAATGACTAAACCAGCTCCTACTGACAATAAATTCTTTATCACAATCACCTTCATTTGCTGCACTTGAAGCCTTTAAATCATATAAAGGTTTCAAGACTTTTCTTGCACTAACCACTGCCTATGAGTCAATTTCAGCTCATAGTTATATAGTGTTTCTCAGATTGTAAATCTTTATGAGAGCAGAGAGCTCATCTTTCTGCCCTGGAATGGCTAGTGGGTTTGAACTGCCAACTTTGAGGTTAGAAGCCCGATGTCTAGCCCATGGCATTTCCAGGGCTCTTTACTTGCATGAGCTTAAGCCAACCAAGAACTATATGCATCTGTTGCAACTTACATACAAATTCAATTTAGACTTTACCTAGAATTAAAAACAGAATCCCTGTGTGGCATAGTAGGATAAGCACTGGACCACAAGGTCAGTTTGAAATGCAAGGTCAGCAATTCAAACTCACCAGCAGCTCTTCAGAAACCTTATCCAGGGTCGTTATGACGTGGAACTGACTCAAAAGCATTAGTCAATGAGGGAGCATTTTAGCTGTACTTCTTTCAATACAGCTATGCTTGTCCACTGACAGTCCATGATACTTTCAATAATCTTTTCCAATACCAGAATTCAAATGCATCAACTTGTCTATGATTTTCCTTATTCATTGTCCAACTTTCGCATGCATATGCTATTGTTGTTAAGTGCCACCAAGTCCATTCTGACTTGTAGCAGCACTCTGTAGAGTTTCTTAGGAACACATAATGCGTTTGAACTCCTGATCCTGTGGTTCAAACCAATCTTGAGGTTCAATGTTTATCCTACAGTGCCCAACTAGGGCTCACATGCATAAGAGATGAATGAAAATATCATGGCTTGGGTCATGTGTACCTTAGTCCTTATAGTGACATCTTTGCTCTTTACACTTTAAATATGTCTTTTACACTAGATTTGTCTAATGCCATATGTCATTTGATTTCTCAACTGCTGCTGCAATAAGTATTGATTGTGGATACAAACAAAATGAAATCTTTGGCAACTTCCATTTTTTTCTCCATTAATCATGATGCTATTGGTTTGGATGTGAAGATTTTTGTTTTCTTTATGTTGAGGAGCAAGCCCTACTCAAGGCTGCAGTGTCTGATCATTACAGTAAGTATGTTAAGTTCTCTTCATTTTCAACAAGCAAGATTGTGTTATCCGCATTTCACAGGATGTTAATGATTCTTCTTTCAATCCTGATACTATATTATTTTTCATATAATCCATCTTTGATTACTTACTCAGCATTCAGACTGAATAAATATGGTAAAAGAATACAGCCCTGGCACACACCTTTACTGATTTTGAACCATTCCACATCCCCTCAAATGACTGCCTCTTGGTCATCGTACAGATTCTTCATGAAGACAATTAAGTATTTTGAATACCCATTGTTTGTAATGTTATACAGAGTTTGTTATGATCCACACAGTCAAATGTCATTATGCTGTTAATAAA
>NW_006408693.1:867927-868525 GCF_000296735.1 Chrysochloris asiatica
ATGGTTACTGTTCAATTGTTTCAAAAGGTAGCATATGATACAGAGCCAACGATACTGAAAGAGGAAGTCCAAGGTGTATTGAAGTAATTGGCGAAGAACAAGACAACAGGAATTGATGGAATAAAAATAGAAATATTTCAAGAAAGTGAGGTAGAACAGGAGGTAGTCACTCATCTCTACCAAGAAATATGGAAGACATCTAACTGGCCGGCTGATTGGAAGAAATCCATATTTGTGCCTATTCCAAAGACAGGTGACCCAACAGAATGTGAAAATCAAAGGACAATCTCTTTGATATCCCATTTGAGTAAAGTTTTGCTAAAGGTAGTACAGAAATGGATATAATCATACATTGGCAGAGAACTTCCAGAGGTTCAAGCCAGATTCAGAAGTGGCTGTGTAACAAGGGATATCATTGCTGATGTCTAATAGATCTTGGCTGAAAGCAAAGAATAACAGAAAGACTTTTACCTATGCATACTTTTTTGACTACACAAAGGCTTTCGATTGTGTGGATCATGACAAGGTATGGACAACATTGCGAAATATGAGTATTCTGGAACACTTAATTGTGCTCATAAGGAATCTGTACCTGGAC
>NW_006408693.1:876971-878127 GCF_000296735.1 Chrysochloris asiatica
CAATCTTGAGGATGGCCGCGAGGTTGGATTTTCATCCATTTTGTCACAGGACCACAGCTTCTCAGTACTTGCGGATGCTGTCGCCAGCAATGTTCTGTTCAAACAACTGTCTCTTGGTATAGGTACAGAGTTCTCATGATCACATTTAAATATTCCAGAATACTCATAGTTTGCAACGTTGTCTATAGCTTATCATGATCCACACAATTGAAAGCCTTTGCATAGTCAATAAAGCACAGGTAAACATCTTTCTGGTATTTTCTGCTTTCAGGCAAGATCCAGCTGACATCAGCAATTATATCCCTGATTCCACGGCCTCTTCTCAATCTGGCTTGAACCTCTGGAAGCTCTCTGTCAATGTATGCTTGAGGCTGTTTCTGTATTGCCTTTAGTAAAAGTTGACTGACATGGGATATGAAAAATATTGTCTAATGATTTCTGCATTCTGTTGGGTCACCTCTCTTCGGAATGGGCACAAATATGGATCTCTACCAATTAGTCAGCCAGATAGTTGTTTTCCAAATTTCTTGGCAGAGATGAGTGAGTGCCTCCAGTGCCACCTCACTTTCATGAAAGATTTCAATTTTTATTCCGTAAATTTCTGGTGCCTTTTTCTTTGCCAATTGCTTCAATGCACGTTGGACTTCTTCCTTCAATATCATTGGCTCTTGATTATATGCTACCTCTTGAAATGATTGTACATGAACCATTTCCTTTTGGTACAGTAACTCTGTGTATTCCTTCCATCTTCTTTTGATGCTTTCTGCATCATTCAATAATTTGCCTAGAGAATCTTTCAATAACAAAAGTCAAGGATTGAATTTTTCTTCAGTTCCACCAGCTTGAGAAATGCTGAGCGTATTCTTGCCTTTTGGTTTTCTGACTCCAGATCTTTGCACATTTATTGTAATATTTTACTTTGTCTTCTCGAGCTGATCTTTGAAATTTTCTGTTCAGCTCTTGTACCTCCTCATTTCTTCCATTTTCTTTAGTGTCTCTATGCAGAAGAACAATTTTCAGAGTCTCTTCTGACATCCATTTTGATATTTTCCTTCTTTCTTCTCTTCTTAATGACTTTTTGCTTTTGATGTCATCCCACAACTCTTCTGGTCTTCAGTCTTTAGTGTTTAAGGCATCTAATCTGTTCTTCAGATGA
>NW_006408693.1:879181-889757 GCF_000296735.1 Chrysochloris asiatica
CTCCCATGGGCTTTACTCTATTGACATCATCATGGTCAACTTTACTTTGTGGAGGCAGCTCTTCCCCAGTTGCATTTTGAGTACCTTCTAACCTGAGGGGTTCATTTTCATGCACTGTATCTGACAGTGTTTCTCTGCTATTCATAAGGTTTTCAGTGATTAAGTATTCAGAAGTAGGTCATCTCTCCATCTTCCTAGTCTGCCTTCATCTGGAAGCTCATCTGAAAACTGTTCACAGTGGTTGACCCTGCTGGTATTTAAAATACCAGTGGCATAGCTTCCAGAATCACAGCAACTCACAAGCCACCACAGTATGACAGACTGACTGATGAGTGGTGACATTTTTAAGTATTTCTCACTTAAGTCTGATGCTGCTGGCTTGAAGACTGCATGTTGAAAGCATGAAGGATAAACTGCTTATTTACCTCAACAATAAAAGGCTGTTATTGTTGTTAAGTGTTATCACGTGTGTTCCATCTCATAGCTATATTGTATAAGGTTTCTGAGGATGAGCTAATTGGTTTGAACTACCAATCTATAGAGTCACACAAGGAGTCTAACAGTAAAATAGTCAAGAAGTGCAATACTTGACTAGAGAATTAAAATCCATCAAACCTACTGATGTTGAGTGGATTCCAGCTCATGACAGAGTATAATGCTCCTTAGCGTTTTCTAGACTGAAATATTTGTAGGAACAGAAAATCACATCTTTCAAGTATTTGTAGGAACAGAAAAGCACATCAAATCAAGTAATTTTCTCTTTATACCAGAAAACTTCTAAGTAGCTTGTACCATTGGTTTCCATTTTAAAAGGTATTTTTGTAGGATAAATATTAGACTGCTGCTAACCACAGGATCAATCACACTTTGGGAGAAAGAAGACATTTCTGCTCCCATAAAGATTTATAGCCACAGAAACCCTCTGCAGGGTTGCTATTCATCGGAACAAACTCAACAACACTTAACAAAAACAATGATTCTATAATCAAGGAGTCATGGTGCTACAGTGGATTAAGAATTGGGCTGCTAACCACCAAGTCAGAGGTTCAGTCAGACCAGTCAATCCACAGGAAAAAAGATGAGTTTGCTGCTTCTGTAAAGATTTAGTCTCAGAAACCCTTAGGAGAGAGTCTACTCTGCCGTATGAGTTACTTTTGAGTTGGAATCACTTTGATGGTAGTGGGTTTGTTTTTTGTTTTGCTTTTGCCACTCTTCTATAATTTAGAGTTCAAGAATATTATTCTTCTAAGCTTGCACCTTGGTATAGCAAAAGTTAGGATATAAAGTCAGCTACTATGAGGAAATGAGCTTTGGTAACATAATGGTTACAAATCAGGCTTCAAGCCTCAAGGTCAGCAGTTCAAAACTACCAGCTGTTCCGCAGGAGAAAGATGAGGCATTCTGCTTCTGTAAAGATTTACAGCTTTGGAAATCCTGTGTAGGGTTGCCATGAGTCAGAACCGATTTCAAGGCACATAACCACCACCACCACTATGAGGAACAGCATGCCCCTTCTCAAGGTGGAAACATCTGGTTAAAAATAAATGACAAATGTAAGGAAGGAGAAATAATTGCTAAAGATAAAGGAATAAATAAATGGGTTATGCAGCAGGGAAAACCTAACATATTACTGGTGCCTCAGGAGTGACTCAGAGCAAGGGAGTAATCTCTGTTATATTTTATTTTGTCATTAACTAGGAAGGGTAAATATAAGAGGAACTGTTCAAGAACCAGGCCAGATCAGATGAATATCTATAGCAGACCCAAATGGCTGATACCTGAATAACCTCAATACCTGATTAATTCCCTCCCAACCAAAACCAGTAATTAACAATTAGTCTCTCAGTATGGCATTTTATTTTGAGTGCCTTTCAAATTGAGGGGCTCATCTTCCTGTATTGTGTCTGACAAACTTCTGCTGCTATTCATAAGGTTTCAGTGGCAATTGTTTCTAGTAGTAAACCACCAGATTCTTTTTCCCTATTTGCCTTAGTCTGAAAACTCCTTAGAAACCTGTACACCATGAAGTAGATTTCAACTTTTTATTTCCATTAAAGTTGAAACTCTAACCTGGTATATTCTCACAAGAAAGGAGCACTGGTAGTGCTGCAGGATAAGCATTGGACTGCTAACCACAAGGTCAGCCATTAAAACCCACTAACCATGCCACAGGAGAAAGATTAGACTTTCTATTCCTGTAAAGATTTACAGCTGTGGAAACCCTATGAGTCAGAACTGATTGATGGCAGTGGGCTTTAGTCTCACAAGTAGTAGATATTTTTAAACTGGTTCCTCGGATCCATAATCACCATTTTCCTTTCAGTAGTAGACTCTTTTCCTCTTATTTCCTTTCACCCACACCCCCAGCTTTGCTGGGTTTTGGCTGGGCATATTCCCCAGTCTGGCTTTAGTCAGGTGCATGTGTTTTTGTGACTGTTAAATTCTTGTCAGTGAAATATAAGAAAAAGTGACGTGTTCAATTTGCTGGTAATTCTCAAATTAAAATGCATTGCTGTCCTAGTTTTCCATATTCTCTTCTTTTTTCAGAGAACTACAGTTACAGAAACACCTAACTACATTTAAATTATAGAATTATAGAATGAGAAAAGAATAAACTTCTCATTTATTTACACCAATTTATTTTTAGGCATCTTTCTCATAGTCTAAACTCAAAACCAAACTCACTGCCATCAAGTTGATTCTGACTCAGCCAACCTTGAAGCTAGCAGTCCCGTGCTTATCCTAAAACTAGTCTGTCCAGATTGCTGGTAGCAAGACAAGTCTAACAAGTGTTTCCCCTTAAGTCTGTTCCCATTCATGTTGGGTAAAATTACATAAGTATAGGACTAGTGGGTTTTGTTGACCACTGGAAAATATGGCAATAATCATTATCAATCACAATTTTGGCAGATGGGATGAAGATACAATGTATCCCACTAGGTCCTTTGGCATTCTGGCATACAAGTTCAGAGATATAGTTACAGCATCTTGCTGAGGAATCACCCTTGCTTCTGATATGCACAGTTGCATTTTTGGTGCTGGGATTGCAACATCTGGTAGTTAAAAAACAACTTTAGTGATGTGGGTAACTGTACAGGTGTACCAAAATCCCTCCTCATCACCTCTTCCCCAGATCTCCCTTTAAAACACAGAACTCTATCCAGTGGTGATCCTCCTTTTGCACCCAATGTGGTTTTCTGGACTGTAATCTTTATGATTAAAATTCATATGTGTGGATCAAAACATTAATAAATAGCATTGTGAAGAATGGGAAAGCTTTAATTGTGCTCACATGGAAACTATACACAGACCAAGAGGCAGTTGTTTTAACAGAACAAGGGGATATTGCATGATTTAAAATCAGGAAAGTATACGTCAGTGTTTTACGCTTTCACCATATTTATTCAATCTGTACACTAAGCAAATTGTCTGACACACTGAACCATATAAAGCATACACTATAAGGGCTGAAGAAACATGAATTAATAATCTGCGATATACAGATGATACAGCCTTACTACTTGAAAAAGATGAGAACTTGAAGCACTTACTGAAGAAAAAACTATAGTCTTTAGTAGAGATTACACTTCAACATTAAAAAAAACAAAAACAAATCCCTCACAACTGGACTGACTTAAGTTGGTCTCTCTAGAGAAGCAAACCCAGTGAAGCTTAAATATGTATTCATAAAAAAATGTTTATATCAAGGAAATGGCTCACACTGTTGAAGAGGTAGCAAGGATCAAGTCCATAAGTCAAAGGTCAGGCTGGAGGCGTCTGACCCACATAGCTGTGGGGTTAGTGTGTCAAGATCAGCAAGTTAGGTGCAGGCAGACAGGTAAAATGACAGGCTGCTGATATCTTCCAGGATAAATAGGCAATAGATTAGGCCACTGATTCAAGTCTAAAGAATCAGAGGTTGGATGATAAGACAGATGTAGGATGCAGACCTACTGGAAAGCAGCAAGGTTTGCCCAAGTGTCTAATATATTAGAAGCAGGCCACACCTCAGAGGAAACTTCATTTCAATTGACTGGCTGCTCATAACAGATCTTATCATAGAGTTGATTACATTATGTTAGATCGTATCATGGGCGATAACTTCATCTCAACTCTCATACCTCTGAGAATCTTGGCACAGTCAAGTAGACACAGCATGTTGACTATTACATGGATCGATAAATGGAGAAAAGGTGGAAATTGTCAAGGATTTCATATTATTTGGATTCACAATCAATACTCATGTGAGTAGGAGTCAAAAAATCAAACAGCATATTGCATTGGACAAATCTATTTCAAAAGACCTCTTTAAAGTCTTTATTTTTTCTTTAACAACAACAACAAAAAGTAAAGATGTCATTTTGAAAACTAAGTTGTGCTTGACCCAAGCCATAGTATTTTCAGTTTTTCATATGCATATGTAAGTTGGATAATGAACAAGGAATACCAGAAAATAATTGGTTCCTTTGAATTATAGTTTTGCTTAAGAATATTGGATATTCCACAAACTGTCAGAAGGACAAACAAATCTATTTTGGAAGAAGAACAACCAGAATGATCCTTGGAAGCAAGGAGGACAGGAATTCATCTCATGTATTTTGACTATGTTATCAGAAGGGACTAGTTCCTAGAGAAGGACATCATGCCTAGTAAGGTAGAATGTCAATGAAGACGAAGACTTTTAATGAGATGGACTAAGACCTTGATTGCAACAATGGGCTCACACACAGCAATGATTATAATGATAGTGTAGAACCAGGCAGTGATTTGTTCAGTTCTAAATAAGGTTGCTGTGAGTTGGAACTGACTCTATAGCACCTAAAATTAACAACCTTTAGAGGAGCTTCTCTCCATGTTTTCTCCTGAAAGTCACTGGTTGGGTTCAAATCACTAACCTTTTGCTTAGCAGTTGAGTTCTTAACTGTTGTGCCACCACCAGGACACCTTCTTATATGCACACAGTCACACTGTAATAATGCAGGGAATAGAATGGTTTGGGGATCATTTTAATTAGTGGTAATAATTAATGAAATCAACTAAGTTTGTGATCTATACTCCTTTTACTGTATTAAAAAAAAGAGATTATAGGTATATTGGATTGACTCAATTATTCCTTGAGAAGAGAAATGGACTGTTAATCAAGTATTAAGTGTCTGATATGTGATTGAATTTTTGGAATTTTCTGGACAAAAATATAAATAGCAGTGGAACATTGTCAGATACAATTCTGGAAGATGAGTGTCTCTTGTTAGCAGTCACTCAAAACACAACTGGGGAGAGCCTTCTCTTCAAAGTAAAGTTGACCATAATGATGTGAATGGAGCAAAGTTTTCAAGGGGTTCATTTTTTTGATGGGGAACAACTCAAAATGAGAAGAAACAGTTGTAAACAAATGCAGGCAGAACCAAACCTGGAGAAGAACATCATGCTTGGTTAAATGGAAGTTCAGTGAAAAAGTGGAAAACTCTCAATGACATGGACTGACACAAAGCAAAAATAATAGGCTCAAACATAAAAACAATTGTGCAGATGGCACAGGACTGGACAGTGTTTTGTTCTGTTGTGCATTGACACTATGAGTTGGAAGTCGCAAGACAACACCTAGCAAGTGAGTTGAACTGGATTGTTTATGGCCATTTTGAATCGTACAATCATCTAGCTTACTTTACTAGGAATGATGTTACATTTATTTTAAAAAATAACATTTCAAGATCCATCCTGATGTACAATACTGTCTATGATAGAATAGTATCTGTATGCCCACAAAGAAGACCTGCTATGGCACTGTAGAATATGCACCACAAGGTTGGTTTGAAGAGCAAAGCCAGTGCTTCCCCCATCAGCTGGTCCTTGGAAACTCTATACTAGGCCTTTACAAGTAGGGATTGACTTGGCGGCACTTCACAATAACAAAGAAACCAGTTAATATCACTATTATTAAAATTCACACACAAAACTGTAAAGTCGATAATGATTAAATTGAGAAATTCTAACAATGGCTTCAGTCTGAAACTGACAAAAATGCAATCAAGATGCATTGGTAATACAAATGTGAAGTTGGAAATAAAGAGTAAAGATCAGTAGTTGGAAAATATGGTGATGGAAATGAAGTTGTAGATCACATGATAGAATGTTGCAAAACAAGTGACTTATTCTTTGCAAATGTCTTTTTTTCAACAATGAAATTAACAACTGTATACATGCACCTTACCAGATGAAATACATAAGAATCAAATAAATCACATCTATGGGAAGAAATGATGGAATATCTCAATACCAACAGCTCAAACAAGGCCAGAGTTCAACTGCAACAGACTGTTAATTGCTCATTACGTAAGTTCAGCTAAAGCTGAAGAAAACTAGAACAAGGTTATGAGAGCCAAATTAAGACTTTGCTTATATCCCACCTTGTCAGATTCAAAAGAGGGCATAGAACTAGGCATAACAGTGCTGATGTTGAATGGCTCTTGGATGAGAACATAGAATATCAGAAAGAAGATTATTTATGCTCTATAAAATATGCAAAGATATTAGACTGTGTGGATCTTAACAAACTATGGATAACTTTGAGAAGAATGGGTATTCCAGAATACTTCACTGTGCTCATGAAGAATATTTACATAGACCAAGAGGCAGTCATTCAAATACAACAAGACTACTACATGGTTTTAAATCAGGAAAGGTATGTGCCAGTATTGTATTCTTTCAACTTGTTCATTCAATCTCTATGCTAAGCAAGAGAAATACCGATTAACAACCTGCAATATGCAGATAATACAACCTTGTTTGCAGGAAGCGAAGAGAACTTGAAATACTGATTATTTCAAAGCTTACAGTATGGATTGCACCTCAGCGTAAACAAAACACACACACACGCACAAATATCTTCACAACTGGATCAATAAATAATATGATAAATCAATAAAGGTTGAAGTTATCAAAGGTTTCATTTTTCTGGGATCCACAATCAATGCCTATGGAAGCAGCAGGCAAGAAAACAGATGATGTATGGCATTAGACAAATCTGTTGCACAATACCCCTTTAAAGTATTAAAGAACAAATTCTTCACCTTGAGAAGTAAAGCGCACTTGCCTCCAGCCATAATATTTTCAATTGTCTCATATGCATGTGAAAGTTGGGCAATGTAAACACAACAGATGCATTTGAATTCTGGTGTTGGAAAAGAATATTGAAAGTACCATGGTTAGAATAACAAACAAATCTATTTTGGCAGAAGCCAGCCAGAATGCTCTTAAGAGTCTAGGATGGCAAAATTCGTATTTTGTTCTTTGGGCATGTTGCCAAGAGGAAATCTTTCTTGAGAATAACATCATGACTGATAAAATGTGGAGTCAATGGAAAACAACAACAACAACAAAGACCCTCAATAAGATTAATTGACACAATGGTGGCAACACTGGGCTCAAACATAATAATTGTGAGAATGGCATAGGATTGGGCAGTGTTACATTCTATCGTGCATGGGTTTATTATGAGTTGGAATCAACTCAATGGACATAACAACAACAGCAACACAATATCTGCCTGAATTTGAGACCCTATGAAGAATAGATTTGATGCATTAGACTCTAATGACCAAAGAACACCAGAATTGTGGGATGACCTTAAGAACATCATACACCAAGAAAGGGAAAATCAATAAAATAAAAGGAAATAAAGAAATGAACAAAATGATTGTCAGAAAAGGCTCTGATATGTGCTCTTGAATACAGAGAGCTAAATTTATTAAAAGAAATGAAGTAAAAGAGCTGAACAGAAATTTTCAAAGGGCAATTTGAGAAACAGAGTCATATATATAATGAAATGTGCAAAGTTCTGGAGTTAGAAAACTGAAAGGGATGAATATGGTCAGCATTTCTCAACCTAAAATAACTAACTTAAAATTCAAGCCTTGGGTTGCAACATTAAAGGATTCTGTCTATATTGAATAAGGAGCTCTGGTAATATAGTGGATTATGAGCTGAGCTGCTAACCAAAAGGTTAGCAGTTCAAATCTACTAGCCATTCTGTGGGATAAAGATTTTACTTTCTGCACTCACAAAGATTTACAGCCTCAGAAACGACACATAACCATGACCACCACCACTGTATATATTGAATGATCCCATAAACACCAAAAGAAGATGGAAGGACAATGTAGAATCATAGTCTAAACCATATCTAAAAGAGTTGGTCAGTGCTCAGCCACTTATAGAGATAACATATGATCTCGAATTCATGGTACTGAAGGAAGATCCAAGCTGCACTGAAGGCAATCGTGAGAAAGAATGCTCTAGGAGTTGATAGAATACCAATTTAGATACTTCAACAAATTGATGCAGAACTGGAGATGCTCAATCATGTGTGCCAAGAAATTTGGAAGACTTGGCAACCAATTAGAAAAGATGCATGTTTGTGACCATTCAAAAGAAAAGTGACACAACAGAATGCAGAAATCATTGAGCAATATTATTAGTATCACATGGAAATAAAATCTTGTTGAAGATAATTCAAAAATGATGGCTGCAGTACATCGACAGTGAAGTGACAGAAATGAAAGCCAGTTTCAGAAGAAGATGTGGTTATAGGGTGTTCATGTAAGATGAATCTTGGCTAAATGCAGAAAGATGTGTACTTGTACTTCTGTGTTCATGTAAAATCATTAGACTGTGCAGATCATAGCAAACTATGGATAACACTGTGAAGAATAGGTATTACAGAACACTTCACTATGCTCATGAGGAACCTGTTCATAGATAGACCAAAAATCAGTTGTTTAAATGGAGATTCTAAATAGTTTAATATCAGAAAAGGTGTACATCAAGGTTGTACCCTTTCACCCTACTTAATGAATTTGTATGCTGAGCAAATAATCTGAGAAACTGGATTATATGAAGATAAACATGGCATAAGGATTGAAAGAAGACTCATTAACAACCTGTGATATGCAGATGACACAATCATGCTTGCTGGAAGTGAGCAAGACTTAAAATACTTACTAATGAATATCAAAGTCTATAACTTTCATTATGGATTGCATGCCAATGTAAAGAAAACAAAAATTCTCAAAACTGAACCAATAAATAACAAGATGATAAATATAGATAAGATTGAAATGATAAAGATTTCTTTTTGCTTGGATCCCTAATCAACACTTAAGGAAACAGCAGTCAAGAGATCAAAAGATGTAGTTTATTAGACAGATCTGATGCAAAAGACATCATTTCAATGTTAAAGAGCACAGAAGCAACTTTGAGGACTATAGTTAACCTAACCCAAGCCATGATATTTTTGCTTACCTAATATGCACGTGAAAGTTGGACAGTGAATAAGGAAGATCATAGAACAATCATTACATTTAAATGATGATGTTGGAGATTATTGAAGTATCATGGACTGTCAAAAGAACAAATTCATCTTTCTTAATAGAACAACCAGAATGCTTCTTAGAAGCTAGGATGGAGGGTCTTCACTTCTTGTTCTTTGAATATGATTTCAGAAGGGACCAGTTCCTGGAGAAGGGCATTATGCTTGGTAATAGAGTGTAGGCATAAAAGAAGAAGGCCCTAAATGGAATGGATTAACAGAGTGACAGCAACCATGGGTTCTAATATAGCTATTGTGAGAATGGCATAGAATTACCGTGTTTTGTTCTGTTATTCATAGAGTTACTATGAGTTGGAATTTACCTGACAGCATCTTACAACAACTTTTGATGACTTCAAAAGAGATAATATTCTTTAAGACACTTACCACAAAAACTGGAACATAGAAAATATCCATTAAAAGTTAATTATTTTTAATATTACTTATAATATTAGAAAGGAGCTCTGGTAGCATAGTTGTTACAAACTGGGCTGCGAACCGCAAGGTCAGCAGTTCGAAACTACCAGCTGCTCCATGGGAGAAAGATGAGGCTTTCTGCTCCCGTAAAGATTTACAGCCTCGGAAACCCTGTTCAGGATCACTATGGGTCAGAACCAACTAGATGGCACTTAACAACAACAACAATAATATTAGAGTCAGGTAACTGTTGGTTGCATTTTAAAAGATGCTCAAATACGATACCATAGATCTCCATAGGTTTCCTGTGGCACCATCAATGAATGGGCTCAAACATAACAACAAAGTGTAAGCTTTTGTTTTCTTTCGCTCTGTTTTGCATGGGGTCGCTATGAGTTGGAACTAACTCAATGGCATCTAACAACAGCAAAATATTTGAGTTACTTAGATGCTGCCTTTTAAATTTTGCCTAAGTATGAGAACATAGGTCTCCATAATAGTGTAATATTATGCCCGAGGCATTGTCTCAAGTTAAGTCCAAAGATCTTAAGTATATTGATAAATCAAGATCTAAATCTTTATTGGATTCTTGTTCAAAGTTTTCTTGTTTTGTTTTCTCCTTATAGTTTTGTGAGTTTGGAGCAACCAATATTCCTTTAGTCTGTGTTCTCTATACACATAAGATTGATGCTTTTTGTTCTTTTTCTCTTTTCCTTCTTCCTTGTCCTGCTACTTCTTAGTATTTATATGAACCAACAATAATGGGAAAAGGTATTCCCCAATACCTATTGG
>NW_006408693.1:890111-891912 GCF_000296735.1 Chrysochloris asiatica
TCTTTATCAGCTGCCTTCAAATTTATTTCAATTCATGATAAAATTTTATTAACTGTTAGTAAAGATCTATTAACAGTTAATAAAGTTTTTTTTATCATGATTTGAAATAAACTTGAAGGCAGCTGATAAAGACTCTTCAACTAGATATAATATTCATAGATCCAGCAATGTTTCTGGTTTTTCAGATTAAACTACCTTCATAACAGAGTATTAAATTACCTTTATTTTCCAGACAAGTATAAAATCAAATATTTTAAAGTAAAAATTTGGCTTATAACAGTTGTTTTTGAGATTATTGCATTATAATGATTAATAGTTAATTTTTCTATTTGAAGAACTTGACATCACCTCATTTCGTACTATGTACAATGGATTTACAGATTAATTAAATAAATGTGGTCTTTCATGTCTTGATACTTAATTAGAGGTGATATTTGCCAAAGATACGCTGTATACTAGTTACTTGTAATGAATACATTGAATTCATTATGATATTTTTCCATATTCCCAATATTAATATATTTAAAAAATAGATATAAAGGTCAAATTTGGTCCTGAATGTTGGAAATAATAATGTACGAATCCCATTTTAATAAACATGCTATCTTGATTATTTATACTGTTAGCTACTTTTAGAGTATATAAGATTCTAGAAAAAATTTAAATTATGATAATCAAAACTTTAAAATTTTGTAGTCACAGTTCATAAAAACATATACTGTGTAAATTTTAGCTATAAATAATGGACAAAGAATGATAAATATCTACTCCATACTGGCCCTTGTAAACAAAGTAATACCTAAGAAAATATTGCCTAAATATGACACTATAGATCTAAATATGATACTAAAATATCTCTTAATCGATATAAAACAGACAATAATCAACATTTATCTCACCTCTGTGTGGTAGAATGTTACAGTATGCATTTATTTCTGCATTGATGTTTAAAAAGAAAAAAAAAAAATTGACCATATAATATTTCAAGTAGTGGTGCATCATTATTGTCACTTTTTATTTGAATTTGTTCCATAAGTAAATGCAGATTCAATTGTAATGATGACATCTGCTGTGCTGGGTTGAAGTTTAAAAGTATTACTGTAACTCGAAAGGAAATAATTGATGATGCTTTTTGTGTTTACTCTATAGGAATGCAGCCAAATGTTGCCAGTGTTGAAGAGCAGTGTATACCATAATAGGGAATGTAGTTACCTTTCTAGTTTTTTATGTGATGAAATATATATCACAAAACTACTCCCAATCTGCCATAGAACTCAAATTTTGCCTTGGTGTTTCAACTTTGATCTCAGTTTATCACAAATATGGAATAAGATCTTGCCAATAGACTATTATTTAAAGAACTGTCACTGACTCTGGAGTGTATACTTTGCTGAAGATAACTAAAACATAGTTGTAGCAGTACACCAACAGGGAACAGCCAGAAATTCAAGCTAGGGTCAGAATAGAATGTGAACCAAGGGATACAATTGTTGATGTCAGACAGGTCTTGGCTATAAGCAAAGGATACTAGAAATATATTTACCTGTGTTTTATTTACTATTCAAAGGCACTTGACTTATGTATACAACAGATTATGGATAGCATTGTAAAGAAAGGACTTTCAGAAAAATTATTTGTGTTCTTATGGAACCTGGACATAGACCAAGAGGCAGTCTTCAGAAAATAACAAGCAGATACTGCGAGGTTTAAAATTAGGAAAAGTATGTATTAGGGTTGTATCCTTTCACCATACTTATTCAGTTTGTATGTTGACCAACTAATCCAAGAAGCTGAACTATAT
>NW_006408693.1:892404-894227 GCF_000296735.1 Chrysochloris asiatica
GTACAGTCAGAATGAAACTTAGAACTCATGATGTTCCAACTTCATCTTATGTACTTTGGACATTACATCACAGGGACCAATCCCAAGAGAAGAGCATCATATTTGGTAAATTAGAGGGTCAGGGAAAAGAGAAGACATTCAATGAGATGGATTGACACAGGGTAACAACAACAAACTCAAACATAGCAATGATTTTAAGGATGGTGCAAGACAATACCACTACTGGTCTGTTAGTACCATAGTGTGGTGGCTTGAATGTTGCTGTGATTCTAGAAGCTGTGTCACTGGTATTTAAATATCAGCAGGGTCACCCATGTTGAACAGGTTTCAAATGAGCTTTCAGACTATGAAGAGAGACAGACTTTCTGAATATTTAGTCACTGAAAACCTTATGAATAGTAGTGGAAATCTGTCAGAGTATTGAATATTGAATCATGATGAAGAATACCACAATATTGTCAGGAAAGTGTCAGAAAATGAGCCCTTCAATTTGGAAGGCATTCAGACTACACCTGGAGAATAGATGCCCCCACAATGAAGAGTTGACTGTGATGACATGAATAGAATAAGGCTTCCAGAACCTTCATTTGTTGATGGGGCACAACTCAAAATGAGGAGAAACCACTGCAAGCATACATTAATAATCAAAACATGGAATGTACGAAGTATGAATCCAGGAAACATTAAAGTTGTAAAAAATGAAATGGAATACATAAATATCAATATGCAAGGAATTAATGAGCTGAAATGAACTGGTATTGATCATTTTGAATCTGACAACCACATGGTTTGCTATTCTGGGAATGACAAATAGAAGAGGAATGGCTTCATAGTCATCATGAAAAAGAACATTTTAAGATATATCTTGAAGTACAATGCTGTTTGTGGCATGATAATATCTATATGCCCACAAGGAAGACCAGTTAAAACCAATATTATCCTAATTTACACACTAACAACTAAAGTCAGTGATGATGAAATTAAAGAATTCTACCAACTTCTTCAGTCTGAAACTAACCATGATGTTTGGATAATTACTGGCATTTGGAATGCAAATACAGAATGGTATTTGGAATGCAAAAAAAATGGATAAGACAGCCTTGGTGATAGAAATGATACTGGAGATCCCATGATAGAATTTTGCAGGACAATTGACTTCTTCATTTCAAATACCTTTTGTAAACAACATAGGAGACAACTATACAAATGGAATACACAGAGATCAAATTGACAAAATCTTTGATGAGTCAAAATAGTCAAAACAAGATCAGGGGCAGACAGTGGAACAGATCAATTACTCATATGCAAGTTCAGTGTGAAGCTTATGAAACGTAGAATAAATCCGCGAGAGACAAAATATGACCTTGAACATATGCCACCTGAAACTAGAGATCATCTCAAGAACTGATATGATGAATTAGACACTAATGGCTGAAAACCAGAGGAGTGATGGAATTATATCAAGAAAATCATAAGGAAAAAATTAAAAGGTTATTAAGAAGATAAGGAAGCAGAAAATAAAACAAAATGAATATTATGAGATACTCTTAAACTTGCTCTTTAGTGTAGAGATGCTAAAGCAAAAGGAAGAAATGAGGAGATAAAAATGGGCACAGGACATGAACAGACACTTCACTAAAGAGGAGATCCAGGCAGCCAACAAACATATGAAGAAATGTTCACGATAACTGGCCATTGTTGTTGATGTTGTTAGGTGTCATCAAGTTGGCACTGACTCATAGTGACCTTATGCACAGCAGAATGAAACAATGTCTGATCCTGGGCCAACCTCACTACTGTTGCCACACTTGAGTCCATCGATA
>NW_006408693.1:902476-903370 GCF_000296735.1 Chrysochloris asiatica
TGAGGTTGTGTAGGGGGCAGGCTTGCAGGGTATACCCTTTGGTTGGTTGATGATGCATGGAGGGGATTGTAACTATGGCAATGATACCATGTACAATAGAATGAATGTAAAACTAATGTTCTCCCATGTAAACTATCATATAATTCACAATAAAACACACACAAAAAAGATGAGAGTAATACACAGAATCTTTGGACTAAAAAGAATTTTTGGTATTGTTGTTATTAAGTACTGTGGAGTTGGTTCCGACTCATAGTGACCCTGTACAGGGTTTCCAAGGCTATAAATCTTTACGGGAACAGAAAGCCTCATCTTTCTCCAGCAGAACAGCTGGTAGTTTCAAACTGCTGACTGTGAGATTAGCAGCCTAATTCGTAACCACTACGCTACCAGAATTAGCAGATTCCAAAATCATTTTAGGAGATACCATGTGGTCAAGAGCCAATAACATTGAAGGAAGAAATCAAAGCTACTCTGTAGGCATTGGTGAAAAAGAAGGCTTCATGAACTGAAGGAATACTGCCAGGGACCAGCCTCAACAAATTATTGGAAAGAGGATGTGGAGTTGGCAAATGAAAAAATAAAAAAACACTAAAAGAGTCAATGCGTCATTTTGAGTCTCAGGTAGATGGTGGTGATGATGACTCTCTTACTGACTGTGCTTTATTTCAAAATTGTTGCTTCTTATATCCCATTTAGAATATACTATGATCTAACAATAGTCACGTACAAGCAATTACAAAGCAATCAAATATTATATTGTTACATCAAAGGTACAAGAGAAACACAACATCCCTGTGTCTCTATACTGCTTAGTTACTCCTTAGTTACCTTGATAACGTCTGCCTTCTGTGAGCGACTCTGTTTCTCTTTGTTGTCATTTTCGACCCATTG
>NW_006408693.1:904705-912766 GCF_000296735.1 Chrysochloris asiatica
ATGGATAGTCCCAAACATTTAATTTTGCTTATGAAGAACCTATACATAGACAAAGAGGCAGTCATTAGAACAGAACATGGCCATATTGAATGGGTGAAAATCAGGAAAGGTATGTGCTAAGGTTGTATTCTTTCACCATACTTATTCAATCTGGATGCTGAACAAATGATCTGAGAAGCTGGATAATGTGAAGAAGAATATGACCTCAGGACTGGAGGAAGACTCATTAATGGCCTGAGATATGCAGATGACACACCTTTGCTTGCTGGATGTAAAGAGGACTTGAAGCACTTAATGCTGAAGATCAAAGACTACAGCCTTCAGTATGGATTGTCCCTCAATGTAAAGAAAGCAAGCCTCCTCACATAAGATCAATAAATAACATAATAAACAGAGAAAGATTCAAGTTGTCCAAGACTTCCTTTTGTTGGATCTACAATCAAAAATCATTGGAGCAAAAGTCAAGAAATCAAGTGACATATTGTACAGGCAAATGTGCTGCACAAGACCTCTTTAAAATAAATGTTCTAGCACAAAGAGATCAGTTTGAGCAATAGTTGCACCTGACCCAAGCCATGATATTTCTAATCATGTATTTCTAATACATGTGAAAGTTGGATACTGAATAAGAAAGACAATAAAATAATTGATGCATTGAGTTATGGTGTTGGAGAAGGATGTTAAAAGTATCATGGACTGTCAGAAGAATAAATAAATATCTGTTGGGAGAAGTATAGCCAGAATGTTCCTTGGAAGCCAGGATGGCAAGATTTTGTCTTTCATATTTTGGACATGTTATCAGGAGGCACCCTAGAGAAGGATATCATGCTTGGTAATATGGAGAGTCAGCAAAAAAGGAGGAAGATCCCCAATGAGATGGATTGACACTGTGGCAACACCAATGTGCTCAATTGTGAAAATTGTGCAGGCCCTGGAAGTGTTTTGTTCTGTTGTACATAGAGCCACTATAAGTCAGAATCAACTCAATGGCACCTAAAAACAACAATCAGAAACCAAAAAAAAAGAAGCAAAGCCCCTTCTTCTGGCAGCATTACAGTCTCCCTCAAGATCCCTCTACTGTCAGGATTTAACAAAAAGCCTCTAGCAAAACAACAGCTCTTAGAATGATTTTGTGGATTCATAAAATTTTCTGAATGTATGATCATATTTTCTGTCACTTACTATTTCTTAATTCAACTAGTTCATTGATTTGGGGAGGGGTTCTCAATAATGTTTGAAGGAAAGATAAAAAGTCTGGTCTCAGTGTTACGGAGTTTGATATTCACATGTTCCATTGATTCTTTGAACTAATTGATCCCAAGCATCTTGAATTTTGTTCACTTTCTTTTTCCACACAAGAACATACCTGTAGGTGCACCTTAGATGGCCATCTATGGGCTTTTAAGATCCCCATCGTTGCTCAAAAAAGCAGGATGTGAACACTGTCTTTGTGGACAATGTTATGCCAATTGACCATGGTGTCCCTCAAGACTAGATCCTGTGCCCCCAGTCCAGTGACTCATTTTCTCATGGTGTTTGGTGACATCTAACATGTTTTCAAAATTGTGTTCCCTGTATGTTCCACCACATTTATGTATATGTTTGCAGCAAAGGTAATTACCCATGTATAAATATGCTGCCAAACTATTATATATTTGTGATTACCCTCCCACTCTGCTTTCCACACGCATTCAGTCTGTGTGTCTGCCTATGTCTACCCACATACTACTGTTATTACAGGATTTTGTATATAGCAGTAGTAATGCTAGTTTCCGATTTGAATCACAAAAATTTTAAATCACACCACCATGACCACCTGTACATATCTCTATTAACAATGTGAATTATTTAGTAAAGCATCTTGTACAACAAACAGATATTTATAAACAACAAGCCCGTGATCTTGTTAAGATACATATTCTGATTCAGTGAGTGTTGGGAGAAGCCTGAGATAGACATTTCTTACAAACTCTGAATTGATGCTAATTCTGTTGCTTAGTGAATCATATTCTGAATAGAAAAGCATTGATGCCCACTGCAATTTCCATGACAATACTAAAATGGCATCATGATATCCATAACTCCCTTGTGAACATTGGGTAGAATGAATGTAGGCATGCATGAAATGTTGCCCTGACAAAAAGCGGAGTTAGAACAGTTGTATTGTCACTCTGCCTGATTCTTAATAGACAATGATATACTCACTCTGACATCTGTAAGATATGACTTCCTTCAATATGCCACTTGGATTGATTTTTAGGTCAAACTTCAAAAATGGGAAAATTAAGAATACATTTTATTATGATGTAAAAATGTAAGAATCATTAATATTTATTAAATATAAAAATCACATGACAGATATTAAGCTAAATGAGTCATATAGATTACCTCATTTTTCCTGACAGGCAACAATGGTCTTGCAATAAGAATTGAAGCACTAGTACCCTGAAAACATTGAAGAGTGAATAATTTCATAATACTCACAGCATCTGACTTCGTTTTGCTCTTTAGAGATTAAGATGATGTTGAGAAATGTATTTGAGAAGAGAACACAAAAGTTATTTTGCATATTTAATTCAAGTTTTTTGTTTTCTCTCATTCTTTCTAACTTTAACTTTCCTCTCCTTACCATTTTATATGTTTTATTAGGGCCCTGTAAGATAAGCACTGGATTGGTAACTACAAGATCAGCAGTTCAAGCCCACCAGCTGCTCTAAGAAACCCTATATAGGGTTGCTATGAGTCAGACCTGACTCTATGGCACACAACAATATTTTGCTTTATCTATGTATCATTTACATCACTGCTCATCAGTCATTTTGTCATATTGTGACAGATTGCAAGTTCTTATAATACTGAAAGCTATGCCACAATTATTTGAAATGCCATCAGGGTGACCCATGGTGAACAAGTTTCAGCAGGGTCTCCACACTAAAATAGATTAGGAATAAGGAATAGATGGTTCACTTCTGAGGGATACCTTATGAATAGCCATGGAATATTGTGTGATATATAGCTATAATATGAGCCCCTAAGTTTGGAAGGCACTCAAAATACAAGGAGGGAAGAGTTGCCTCCTCAAAATAGAGTCAATGTTAATGACATGGATGGAGCAAAGCTTTTAGGGACTTCTTTTTGCTGATGGGGGAAGAATCCAAAAGAGAAGAAACAGCTGCAAACATCTGTTAATAATCAGAACAGGGGATGTACAAATTATGACTCTAGAAAAACTGCAAGTGATCAAAACTGAAATGGATCACATAAAGACTGATATATTAGGCATTAATGAGTTGAAATGGACTACTATTGCTATTTTGAATCAGACAGTTATACAGCTTATTATGCCAGAATTGACAAATTCAAGAGGAATGGCATTTAGGAAGCTTGGCTAAGAGAAGAAAGATAAGATTGGAGATAGACATGTGTTTGATTATTGATTCTGCCAGCAAGTTAATATGTGAAGTTTACCAATGAATTTTTCCTTTTAAGTTGAACTACAGTTTGTCATTTTGCTAAAAGAGGTTTTCATACTTAGTTTGCAAAACTTTTTAAAGGATTAAAGCACATTAATGCATAAAAATTACTGTAATTTACAGGTTCTGTACAAAGCATTGTGGCTACTGTCACACATAAGCTAGAGAACACTATACAAAGAAATACAGACTATCAGTTTTGGTGAGACTATATAAATAAAAAATCATTGCAGCAGTATATTGATTGGTATCACAAAATGGCGACTGTTATCTGCCTTGAAAAGCAGGAGACAGGGATATGGTAAAGCAAAGAATGTTGAATCAGATATAGATGAAGCAGAGGGACTGTGTGTTTTCCAAAGTCTGTCTTCCTAAGTAGAAAGCAGAAAGAGGATTTATGGGGATTTGTGACATGGAGTGGAGATCCAAGGAGAGTCAGGAATTTCTTCATTCATATAATAGCCCTTGGATGGGTGTTAACTATTGATTAATGACTAAAACCTGGACTTTGCTGGGTTCCTAGATGACAGTTGTAGCAAGCTTTTTAAAGTCATGGTGGTCTTTCACCAGAGACAATCTGGCTTATTTGCCAGGGATTCAAACAGTAGTATATCTCTATGCCACTTATTGCAGAATTGAGCAGAGCCAAATACACACCATGTTGGTCAGAGACAGCTCTTTCCCCTCTAACATCCTGACAGTGAAGACCCACTATAAGCAGAATACAAATTTTAAATATTACTATATATAAAATTAAGAAAGGTGTGTGACAGGGTTGTATTCTTGCACCATACTTATTCAACCTGTATGCTGAGCAAATCATCCAAGAAACAGGGTTCTATGAAGAAAAACATGGCATCAGGATTGGAGGAAGATTCATTCACAACCTGCGATATGCAGATGCTACAACCTTGTTTGCTGAAAGTAAAGAGGACTTAAAATATTTACTGATGAAAATCAAAGAGCACAGCCTTCGGTATGGATTATATCTCAATGTCAAGAAAACAAAAATCCTCACCACTGGACAATAAATAACATTCTTATCAATGGAGAAAAGATTGAAGTTGTCATGGACTTCATTCTTCTTGGATCAACTATCAACACTCATGAAAGCAGCAGTCAAAAAATCAAACAACATGACGAATTAGGCAAATCTGCTGCACAAGACCTTTTTAAATGTTGAAGAGCAAAGATGTCATCTTGAGGACTAAGGTGCACCTGACCCAAGCCATGATATTTTCAATAACCTCATATGCATGTGAAAGCTGGACAGTGAATAAGGAAAACCATAGAAGAATTGATGTTTTTGAGTTACGGTGTTGGAGGAGAATATTGAAAGTGCCATGAACTGCCAAAAGAACCATTAGATCTGTGTTGGAAGAAGTGCAGCCAGAGTGCTCCTTGGAGGCCAGGATGCTCCAAACTTTGTCTCTCATTGCTGTTGTTGTTAAGTACCGTGGAGTCGGTTCCAACTCATAGTGACCCTGCACAGGGTTTCCGAGGCTGTAAATCTTTACATGAGCAGAACGTCTCATCTTTCTCCTGTGGAACTGTTGGTAGTTTCAAACTGCTGACCTTGAGGTTGGCAACCTGACTCGTAACCACTATGCTACCAGAGCTCCTTTCGTCTCTCCTACTTCAGACATATTGTCAGGAGGGACAAGTCGCTGGAGAAGGATATCCTGTTTGATAAGGTGGAGGGTCAGAGAAAAAGAGGAAGATCCCCCCCAACAAAATGGATTGACAAAATGGCAGCATCAATGGGCTCAAGCGTGGCAACAATTGTGAGGATGGCCCAGGATTGGGCAGTGTTTTGTTCTGTTGTGCATAGGATTACTATGAGGCAGTACCTCCTCCATGGCACCTAACAACAACAATATTATACATTTTGAAAATGACCTAACCCTTGGATGATTTAATATAACAGGCAGCATAGTCACATAATGATTTCAAATTACACTCATTCACTAAGGTACCCTAGTATTCTATAGAAACCTAAGGCATGTAATTTAAAAAAGTAAAGGATATGAAAATAGATATTAGACATAAAATTTTTACCAGTCCATAAACCCAAATTGCCAAGTTAAGGCAACCTTAAAAGTGATAGAAATTTGAACAAAATCCAATGATATCAGAAGGCCAAGAACTTGCCCATTAGAGCTCTTCTGCTTTAACTCTAAAAAGAATGTTCTATTCCTTCAATCTCTGACAACACAACTTGGTTTGGTTTGTTCTAGCAGGGTTATGACTAAATCTTTCTGGTGACTTTTTCAACATATAACAGTTTTTGATGAAATCAGGTAAACTCAGTGTGGAAACCATGTCTGACTTCCCCTGGTTTCCCAAAGGGGAAAGAGAAGCAAACTCAAAATCACCCCAAGACCAATACTATGAAGTAGAGGTCAGACATGCTTCCACCCTACAACCTTCTTTATCCTATTCTGACACCAACCATCTCTCCCACAGCACTCTCTGCTTCACATCTAGGTTTGATAATCCATTGCAATGGCCACACAGAACTCATAACAACACTTACAATTATGTGGTTTATTAGAGAAGTGAGCAGGGTACAATTCAGAATCAAAACCAATTCAGGACGCAGCAGTTCTACAAGCAGAAGTGTCTCTGTCTGCCATATTGCAGGTATACCCCACTCTTGTTTTGAGCCTCTTAGTTATGTGACCCCTTAGTCTCTTCCTCTGTCCATAAGCCTACAGCCCACAACTACTCTGTCTCTCCTTGACACTGCCTTTGTAGTTGCCTTGGCCACTGGCTTGGTTATTGCTGTTTTTCTAGGTAGGGATCTCATGCTCATTCCCATGCTCTACCTTTTTAATGGTCCTGGGATCTTCTGTTCCTGCTTCTGGGATGGCTCCTTTTAAACCTAGCTATATGGGAAAACTATAAGGAGCTCTGGTAGCATAGTGGTTACGAATCAGACTGTGAACCTCAGGGTCAGCAGTTCAAAACTACCAGGTGTTCCATGGGAGAAAGATGAGGCTTTCTGCTCCTGTAAAGATTTGCAGCCTCAGAAACCCTGTACAGGGTCACTTTGTGTTGGAACCGACTCCTCGGCACATAACCACAACAACAACAATATGGAAAAACTAAAAAATCCCAGCCTTAGAGACCTGTAAACCTTATTTGTGTGTCCCACCCAATCTCTGTGGTGTTGTGGGTTAATATGCTGGACTCTAAAGTCGTTTCGAGCCACAAGGTCAGCGTTTCAAGCTCACCAGTCACTCCTGGGAAACCCTACACAGGGTCGCTATGGGTCAGAATCTTACTGGACAGCATTTAACAACAACAACCCAATCTCTTGATGGAAATAAGAACACATTGTATAGAAAAGCCATATCAAATAAATTCAATGTACCACAGGCCACCCCTTCCCCATCTTTTCTATTCATTGTCTTTCATAAATGTACATATCTTCTACAATTACTGTTTGGACAATCACAATTAATCCTGCTACCAATTACTCACAATTGAGATCATAAAATCCTATCAGCATCTTCCCTACCTTCTCTTCATGAGATCATCTGAAAAAGAAGAAACTATTCAGTGGGGATTCTCCTTTATCTCCTCATTCTGAGACTAAGAACAACCATGAAAGCTTGCAACACAATCACATCATGCCTGTATAGCACCCATTTTAATGGTCAACCTAGTGTGGCACTGTGAGATAAAGCAATGGACTTCAAAGTCAGTTTGAACCATAAAGTCAATGGTTCAGACTCACCAGTCACTTATTGGAAACCCCATATAAGGTTGCTATGAGTCGGAACAGACTTATTGGCACTTAACAATACCCTGAGGAGACAAGCATGTTCCTTGATCTAAAGAATATCCCATTTGGGTTGTCACTTAGCAAATGCATCCATAAACACAATTCCAATCCATCAAAATGTAGCCATTTACACATGCTCCCAGTAACACATATTTTTATCTTTATGTGGTCAGGTTCTAGCCAACCAAGTTAAGTCAAATGGGTACCGGGTGCAAGTTTATGAGTTCACACACACTTGCCTGCACTTCAGCCTAGCTAACCCCTTCACTCTCAGCCCTAACCTCCAGAGGCAAGGACAATACTCACGGATTCCATAATTCACACAATTCCCTAAACTCCAGACTAACCAGTTCTTCCTTTTTTCTCTTTCATCTTAAGGTCAAAGGGTGCCAGTGGAACATGTCCAAACTCAGCCTGTCTGCATTACTGCATTTCCCCTACTTCCATGTAACAAGTAGACCCAGGGGGTCACCAGCAAGCATACTAGCTGTAGTTCACTGGCTAGCCTTTAATTTGCAGTACTAGAAGTGGGGGGCAGCTTTCTTTGATGGACACAGACTTTTCTGGCCTTGATAACTCCAAGAGAAATAGCTGGCTTAAAACTCAAAAAGCCAAATGTTGTTGTTGTCAGCTGCCATTGAGTTGGAACCAACTCATAGTGACCCCATGCACAGCAGAATGAAACAATGTCCGATCCTGGGCCAACCTCTCTACCGCTGCCACACTTGAGTCCATCAATGATGCCACCTGGCCAATCCATCTCGTTGGGGGTCTTCCTCTTTTTCTCTGACCCTCCAT
>NW_006408693.1:914705-915802 GCF_000296735.1 Chrysochloris asiatica
GATGTTATGGAGCTTTTCCATCTTCTCTTTCCACAGATGTAGTCAATTTGATTTCTATGTGTTCCATCTGGCGAGGTCCATGTGTATAGTCTTCTGTTATGCTGTCTAAAGAAGGTATTTGAAATAAACAAATCATTTGTCTTGCAGAACTGTATCACTTTTTTTTCTTCTTCCTGAAGTTCTCTTCAATCATAAATCTCCTGTTCACTCAGCAGTTCTGGGTGGGTCTTCATGTCTTTCAAATGTAAATGTATCAACTCTAATGGTTCCTGGTGAAGTTCAGAATTCCATCTAAGTTCCCATACTCTACAAAGACTTAAAACAAAAGCCTATTTCTGGGCAAAGTCTAGCTTTTCTTTAGTAAATCCAATTAAGTATAAACTAAAGGCAGGATTATAATCTCTATGAAATCATAATCCACAATATCCACTTTCAAAAAATAGGTATGCCTATTTTATAATACTATGCAGGATAAACGAATATCCATATGGCAGTCAAACATATGGGTGTAATAGTGGTGGTATGCCATGGAGTTGGTTCCGACTTATAGCACAGAGTTTCCGAAGCTGTAAATCATTATGGGAGCAGAACGCCTCATTTTTCTCCCACAGAACAGCTGGTATTTCGAACTGCTGACCTTAAGGCTAGCAGCCCAATTCATAACCACTATGTTACCAGAGCTCCTTACTCAAATATGTTGCTGTTATTAGGTGCCATCGAGTTGGTACTGACCCACAGCGACCTCATGCAAAGCAGAACGAAACACTGCCCAATCCTGGGCCAACCACACTACTGTTGCCACGCTTGAGTCCATCGATGCTGCCACATGGCCAATCCATCTCGTTGGGGGTCTTCCTCTTTTTCTCTGACCCTCTACCTTACCAAACATGATATTCTTCTCCAGTGACTCGTCCCTTCTGACAATATGTCCGAAGTATGAGAGACAAAGTGTGACCATCTTGGCCTCCAGGGAGCACTCGGCTGTACTTCTTCCAAAATGGTTCTTTTGGCACCCCATTGTACTTTCAATATTCTCCATCAACACCATAATTCAAAAGCATCAATTCTTCTATGGTCTTCCTTATTCACTGTCCAGG
>NW_006408693.1:917766-923509 GCF_000296735.1 Chrysochloris asiatica
TTTCTTTAGAAAGTATAACTTAGTCTTTAGTAAAAACTCTAAAGCCTCTCACCTTTACCCACTTGTGATTAAGTGTTGAAAATATGTTAAACACTTTTGAGAAACCGCAAGTTGCTGCCCTAGGTTACACAGACCTAGAAGTTAATATATAATCTATAATTGCTTGCTTGAACTTTTTTGATAGAAATAAGAATTTTAGGTTATTAGGTAAATCATGATGTACGCAAAAATATGTTAAGGACAAATTTGTGAATCATTATGTTCTGTATCACATGAATGATCTTGTATCCTGTCCTAAGTGAATAATCAACATTTTTGTTATTATTTTCTTTTGTGTCAATTTCCTTCTTCTGACAATAAAAGACTGGGGCTCTGCTAGCTTGGTGTGCTAACTTGCCTGTCAGCTTGCATCAATCTTTGTCTCTGTCTCTTTTCTTTCACCTACTAGACATCTCACTTTCGTTAAACCCCGCGTTTGCCGAGGTGATCCTTTGTTGAGGCGGGACTCCGACTCAGGACCCCCGGCACTCATGAGTATGGGATCAAACCCAACTCAAGATGCATCAATTCTCCAGTCAGGAGTGTCTCTTGTCTGCCACACTGCAATAAAAATATGGGCAGAGGATATGAACCAACACTTCACCAAAAACACATTCAGATGGCCAACAAATGTATGAAGAAATGTTCATGATCATTGGTTGCATTCTCAACACAAAAGTCACTTTTGATCCAAACTGGAATTTTAGTTTCAAATCCTAGCATAGACGCATCTTACATTGGGAGTTCTGAATAAATTTGGGGTGCTTTTACCCAGACACAACAATATTGAATAAACAAAATCTTACATTGTAACAGAAAAAACCAAAGAATATCTAATTTTTACCTAAATAAGTCTAAAAAATTTAAGGAATTCATTATTTCAAAAATACTTTATGAACAAAAAGAACAGTTAATAAAATGCTTATTTATAGTGCTTACCAACTAAATGTAGATCTGTTTACGATTGTTGAAATTTATTTAAAAATTGTTTTTAAAACACAAAACCAAAGAAAATATTGGTTATTGGTTAATTTGTTAGAAGATTCTCAGTTCTGCATTGCTATTATCAAAAATTACAAGGAATATTGGATTATTGTCAAACAAGTATTTCTTTCTTATATTAATGCAATTGCTAAATGAATACTGAAAGTTGCTAACATTTTCACTGCATTTAGTAAAAAAGAGATACAATTCATCTTTATTGTTCACCTTTTATTAACTTGCCAAAACTTTAAAGTACTTGAATACATGCTGAACAGCAGAATGTAACAGTTCCTGGTTTACATCTTAGGCAGGTTAATAGGTCTTCAGACTTCATTTAGCACCACATTTTCAGACCATCATAAGTTTTAAACTTACTTCCATGCTGACAGCTTAATGTTCAAATACTCAAGGAGTTAACTTACTTTTAACTTCTAAACCTTAGAGCCTCTACTTAGAACTATAAAATTGACATTTCACCATGGATTTTTTTTTTTTTTTTCATGATGTAACTTTCAAACTTGCACATGTTACAATGCCTAAAACAGCTGCCCTTGTTTACATTAGAGGTCTTTCCAAATATTTTCTTTTTCTCTTAGAATGCCATATGAGTAGAAAAGAAGGTAACCAAGTTAACTGAGGTTTTCCTTCCTTCCTTCTTTCACTCTCCCCTACATTCCATTCTTCTTTTCTCTCTCATGCTGCTTGTTTTTCTGAGCTGTATTTTTTTTTAATTGCCTTTGCCTTTCTTCCCTCTTTCTTTTAACATTTCTTTCTCCTTCCAAAATATTTCAAAGTAACTTTAGCAATTATTCAGATGAATCTGAATGCCCAAAATGTAAATCTGCACTCTGCTTTTAGTTCTTCTCAAGGTTTCACTTGCATATATCAAAGATAATAATGTTCTACTGTGGCCCAGTAGGCTAATGCGTCAGACTGCAAAGTCGTTTGAACTGAAAGGTCGGTGGTTCAAGCTCACCAGCTGCTACTTGGAAACCCTACACAGGGTTGCTATGGGTCAGAATCAGCTTGGCGGCACTTAACAACAATAACAACAAAAACTATATATCATCCTTAAGCAACTAGAGATCAAAACTTAAATCATTACATTCATGAAATTGAAATGTGCTTTCCTATTGCAATCACTTTGGGAGACTCTAACCTCCAATTACCAGTGTGACCTTTAAAGTCTTATTCTGTCCCCTTTACAGTACAACTTACTGCAAATTACAACGCAAAAAAAAAGGCATGGGTAAAATATTTGTAATGTTTGTAGTGAGATCTTATTAAATTCAATTGATGTTATAGTTCAAATTCTACTTGGTTGACTTTACCCAATTTGAGATATATTAACCAATATATGGATTATAACTTACTATATATGATTTTAATATTATATCATTGTTTAAGTTGTGATTATTTAATAATTCTTCATGTGGAGTCTTGAATGTCTAATAATAACTTGTTAAAAATTTGTGAGATATGTTTGAACTGATACATTAATATTTCACATTTTGAACAATGGGTGTAAAAAGACAATTATAAAACAAAGTCACATAATGAAATCTTACATCAAATTTTCATTTTAATATTTTCTAACACTAGCTTAAAACTGCTTTATAATACAGAATTCCAGAAAATCAGTAAGAAATAAAAACTAACAGTTACCAAGCACTCACTTTCAATTAACCAGATGAAAATTAATCAATAAATATCTGCTATAGGACAGGCTCTGGTAGCGTAGTGGTTACGAATCGGGCTGCAAACCACAAGGTAAGTAGTTGGAAACTACCAGCTGCTCCGCGGGAGAAAGATGAGGCTTTCTGCTCCTGTAAAGATTTACAGCCTCAGAAACCCTGTTCAGGGTCGCTATGGGTCGGAACCGACTCGACGGCATTTAACAACAACAACAACAGGACAGGCACTAAGTTAGGTTGTCCCAAACATTTTACTGTTTACTCTTCAGAATAGCATAGATTTTATTAAAGAGAAACACATTCCAGCAATATGAGGGTACTGTGATAAAATATAAAGGATGTAATTTGAAAGCAGAAATGAACTTCCTGAATTCAAAATTTTACCACTGTATCTGTTTGTGGCTGGTAACTAACACCAAACCAAATCAGTTATTGTCTAATTTATTCTGACTCATAGTTGTTGTTGCTGTTATGTGCTGTGGCGTTGGTTCCGACTCATAGCGACCCTGTACAGGGTTTCCGAGGCTGCAGATGTTTACAGGAGCAGAACGCCTCATCTTTCTCCCGTGGAACAGCTGGTAGTTTCGAACTGCGGACCCTGAGGTTCACAGCCCGATTCGTAACCACTACGCTACCAGAGCTCCTTATAGTAACCCCATGTGTTACAGAGTGAAACTGAACTCTGTAGATTTTCTTGTCTGTAATACTTACATAAACAGAACAATAGATGAATTTCAGCTGCCAGATTTTGTTAGTCTGTAAATATAAATAAAATTTTTGTATAACATTTACATTGTTAAACATACTAAATCAGACATTGTCCTTGCTATTAAGTGCTGTCCAGTCAGTTCTGCCTCAAAGACTCACAGTGACCCAAGGAGTGGGTTGTGGGTTTGAACTGCCAAACTTGTGGTTAGTACTCAAGTTTTTATCCTACAGTACCACATTAAGACTCCATAGAATCTGACAGTTTTGAGATAACTATTGAAAGTGACAAAAGCAGAGAGACTAAGAAATGATTCTGTTGAATAGATGAACGGCAGTGGATTATATGGCAAATCATTTGCCAATCAGTCACGGCTCTGCCCACGAAATAATCCATGACTGACTTGGGTTTCGAAAAGTTTGTGTGAGATTGGTACAGAAACAACTCAAGGAAGAGCATAAACAGAGCATTTGGATATCTACAAACAATTTGGACCAAGTAATCAAAAGACAGTAAAAGTCAGTTTCTTTAAAATAATCATTACTGGTGATGAGACATGGATTTATCCTTTTGAGCATAAGAGTTTAAATGGCAGAGTATACAAATGGAAACATCCTCAATCACTGACCAAGAAAAAGTTCAGAAGTCAACCAGTAGCAAGAAAATTAATGATTATTGTTAGTTGCAATTGTCAAGCACCAGTATTGGAACACTATGAGGAAAAAGGTTCAACAATTAACTGTGCCCATTACAGAGAGATGCTCACTGAAGAACTGAAGCCTAAACTTCCTTTTAAGTCACAGGACTACAATTGAAGGGCTTTGTGATTTTGCATGACAATGCATGTCCTCTGCATTGTCCCACACTTTTGACACTCTGCAAAAACTTGCTTTTGAGGTTATCAAAGCATCCTTCCTATAGTCCTGATCTTGCTCCATCAGCCTTTCACCTGTTTAATCCCCTGAAAGCAGCTCTTCAAGGAAGAAGATTCACATCTGATGAAGAAGTGAAGACAGGGCGCATTGTGGCCCTAGCTCAGCCTAAAACATTTTGTAATAAGGGAATGCAAAAGCTTGTTGACAGATGAACAATGTACTAGAAAGCAAGGAGATTATATCAAAAGTTTGTCTTTTCTAAAAGTTGATTTAAATAAATGCTACAACCAGAGTGTGGATAATTTTGTACTCCTTTTTGTAAATAAAGTATTGTCACAGAGTCAGAAATGCAGATGAAATGTAAAAGCAGTCATTAATTATTCCATTTTCACTTAAACCAACACAATTTAAATTCTTATTTGAATTTTGTTTATAGTACAGGGCCTTAATTGGTATTCAGAAGGAGCTCTGGTAGCATAGTAGTTAAGGAATCAGGCTGCTAACCTAAGTTCGAAACTACCAGCTGTTCCGAAAGAGAAAGATGAGGCTTTCTGCTCCTGTAAAGATTTACAGCCTCGGAACCCCTGTACAGGGTCACTATGAGTCGGAACCGATTCCATGGCACATAACAACAGCAAAACAATTAGTATGCAGAGGCTACTTTAATGAAGGACGACCTGGTGAACTAATCTCCCCTTAACTGATTTTCCATAGGAATGAAGGCCTATAAAAGGGGAGTTTGTTGTTGCTGTTGAGTGCTGTCGAGTTGGTTCTGACTCATAACGACCCTGTACAGGGTTTCCCAGGAGTGGCTGGTGAGTTTTAACTGCCGACCTTACAGCACATTGTCCCGAAGCACCACCCCAGGACTCCATAAAGAGCAGGTAGTAGCTAAAATAAGGAGTAATGAAAAAGACAAGGAGCAACAAGACCTACAGAGGACAGTAGCAGAAACTTCAATGAAATTTGAGTTACTTGCTATTTATGATACCAATTTATGAGAAAATTGGAGAACAAGGAACATAAGCATTTTCTTCATAAACACATTTGAGACAATCCCCTGGCCTTCAAAAATTAACTGATGAAGACTTTGTAAAGAGGCTAGGCATTCTGCAGTGTGAACATGGACAACTATCTAGAGAAATCTTGCCACGGAAATGCAGTTATACAACAGATCAGGAGAGAGTAACTCAGAGCAGAAAAAAATGATTTGCCTGAGTTTATAAAGCAAATAAATGGCAAATAGTCAATCTTTTTGTGTCTACAGCCTGTGCTATTAAAAATAATTCATTTTTTATTAAATAAATGTTTTATTGTGAATTGTGATAGTGTACATGCGAGAACAGTAGTTTTACATTCATTCTATCATACATCATTTCATTGGCATAGTTACCATCCCGTCCATGCATCCTCACCCAACCAAAGGGTGTACCCTGTAAGCCTGC
>NW_006408693.1:924564-930254 GCF_000296735.1 Chrysochloris asiatica
ATTGTTTTGTATTTTTCCTGTAGGTCCTTCTTTCAAGAAGTATCTTCTGGTTTTCTAGCTGTTCCCGGCTGGTCTGCTTGTCCTTTCAAGTGGAAAATTTCCCGTCTCTGAAGGTCTGGATGTGGTTCAGGCTTCCACCTATACTCCCATGTAATGCAGAGGCTCCTCAGGAAACCACCTTCATTGGACACATTGTAGCCCCATTTTAGGTATTCTAATCAGTTATAGGCAGAAGATGGGCTTACAAGCTTAAAAATAAATTTATTCATAGAGCATCTTACCTTGCTATTAAGATAGACATATTTAATGGGCATTGTTCTATCACTTTTATATGTTTTACAATTAAGTTCCAGATTCTCCTTGATTATGTTAATTTTAGGTGTTTTTTTTAAATAAAACAGAGAATAAATAAATAGTTCTTATTCTCAATACATCTTTTGGGGATTACTTCATCATCTCAGTCCCTTCTACATATAGTTATAATAATCTTCACAGCTTTAAAGAGTCAAGCATTTTATCTCAAGTCTCTAGATTCACTTTATGAGCTATCTCCCTGGAACTTTTAGACTTGTTCTCCTTTCTCTGACAAGGAAACTAACAAGAATAACCTTATATAACATTAATACAGGTAGGATTATGTGGAGTTTCCATCAAAGTAACTTCAGTCACAAGCTAGTCAATCAAATCCAAAGTAGAGACAGTGAATATCCTTGACAGAAATAAAAGTCTATGAAATTTGGAGGCTCAAAGAATCTGACTAATATAAAATCTTTTATGAATATTTTATATCTCATTCTGGGTGCCAGAATTAATTTTGCATATAAAATAATGCCTTAAGATGAGTTTAATGAACTTATTTTATCTTATTTGTTAAAATAAATATAGAATTTTGAAGAGGATTTATGCTACCTTTTCAAATTAGTAAATTGTTTTATTTTGATAATTACTTTCCTGATGTACCTCAAAGTAAATATTTCTACGGATATCTCTTCTAGACAGTAAGATATTGATTTTGCATACCTCTAAAATATTTGCAATCGTGTAAGTAAACAAATCATTCTCTAAATGTAAAAACTCTGAATGTGAGAAATTATATTCTATGCTATCTATTTAAAAGTGCAAAGATTCAGAAAGGGTACAGCTTTTTCAAACAAATGACCTTTATCATAATGTGTCTCGAACTGAATTCCAAATAGAGCATGCTGGTTGAAAGACAGAGAATGTCATTTAAATACACGATTCGTCAAGTTATAATGTCAACTTAATCATGAAAATGCTTTCCTACAGCTTTGTCAATTGACAGGTTGTCATCTGATATACCAAACTGACAAGTTATTGATAGTTTGTTTTTAATCTTGTCCAAACCAACTACACATTAAAAAAGTGAAGAATAATGCACATAAGGTAAATATTCCAGTTATTTATTTTATTATCATTTTCAAGAAAATGTATTTAGATGAACTGGTATACTTCTGTGATGTGATAGATAACTTTTAGATGGTCTTTTTCTCCATGGTCTTGTCACTTCACCTAATGATTAGGTGAGGCTATGCAAATAAGGTACTTGTGGCCCACTCAAGGTTATTGGATAACTTGCTAATAATGTAAATTAGGTACATAGAATGCTAATAAGGAGATTGGTCAGTTTTGCCATCCTGCTAGGCTTAAAAGAGAGCCAACTACAGAGTAGTGGGAACCTCTCTACCACCGAGAAGTAAGAGATGAGAGCAGAGCACATATTTTGGGCCTAGGTACCTTATGCTAGGAAATCCCTGGCTTCAAGATAAAGAGAAGTGTAACACTATTGATGGCAAAAAGTTGTGGCTAACAAACAGTAACAGTAGAGGCAACAGAACCAGGAGACCAGCAAAAGGCAGCACAGTGGTGCACTTTCCAGCCCACGGAGCAAGAAACCTGAGATTCTTTAGGCAGGATGCTTGCTAGTGGAATGGGATGTATTGGGGCACTTGGCAGAACCAGGCTCACTGACCCATGTGCTAGAAAGTTGAGCACCTTCAAGTCTAGGCATACTGAAATAGTAGATGCCCTTGGATACTTATCAGCAATGCTAAAGAGCTTTGCCACACTTGACAGTGCAAGGTAGAAGCCAGGCCTGTCCAAGAGGTCTGGGGGACTGAAGACCAAGAGGAGAAGGATTAGAGAAAGGCCTCTATGTGGGTATGGCTGAAAAGCTGTCATGGCTGCAGAACTGTATCCTGAGTCCTTCCTGATTCTTAACGGTAACCCTAACAAATCCCATAATCATGAGTATTGTCTGATAGTTAAATGTGGCCACTACAATGAAGAATTGCACCTAGTAGAGTAGCATAGTGTGCATGGGAGGGTTGACTTATTCTCAGAATTAGAAAAATGTTTGGAGATAGTAGGCATGTTTGACCTCCACTTCACAGGAATGAGTATTAAACTTTTGATCTTGATACTTCAGTCCACCTGTGAAATTAGAGGAATTCAGACACCATCATGCCATTTTTTATTATTTCTAAGTGGATATTTTTAAAGAGTTTGAATGTGATCATTGTAAAGTTGAATGCAAATCAGACATATTGAAAAACATGTAGAATGATAAGGTAAAGCAGGAAAAGAATGTAAAGCTTACTTTAAAAACAAAAGAACTCCACTATTTATAAAATTACAAAATACAAGGACCCCAAAATGCTGCCGGATTTTTTTTTTTAATTCCAACGTTTTGCATACAGGTTTCCAGACTGTATATACAAGGCCCTACTGTTGTTGTTGTTAAGGAGCTCTGGTAACGTAGTGGATACGAATCGGGCTGCTAACCTCAAGGTTGGTAGTTCGAAACTACCAGTGGTTCCGTGGGAGAAAGATGAGATGATCTGCTCCTGTAAAGATTTACAGCCTTGGAAATCCTGTGTAGGGTCACTATGAGTCGAAATCGACTCCACGGTACTAAACAATAACAACAACTGTTGTTGTTGCAGTCCTAGTGAGGCACTGTGGGTTAATGCACCAGACTGCAAAGTCGTTTTAATCGCATGGTCAGCAGTTCAAGCTCACCAGTCACTCCTTGGAAGTCCTATACAGGGTCGCCATTGGTCGGAGTCGACTCAACGACACTTAACAACAACAACAACTGTTGTTGTTAAGTGCCATTGAGTCAATTTTGACCCTCATTTGCAACTCATTTGACCCTGTAGTTAGCAGTCCAATGCTTGTCCTACAGTGTCACAGCAGAACTCCAATGTCCTATTGGATGGATTTAAACTCCCAGTCTTTATTAATGTTATATAAGGTTATTCTTGTTAGTTTCCTTGTCAGAGAAAGGAGAACAAGTCTAAAAGTTCCAGGGAGATAGCTCATCTCAGTCCCTTCTACATATAGTTATAATAATCTTCACAGCTTTATATAGTCAAGCATTTGCACCACAGAGAATCCTTTAAGTCCTATAAACCAAAATTCCAAAAACCACTGCAATCAAATTGATTCTGACTCATAGTCACCCTCTATAGCTTTTCTTAGACTGCAAGCCTTTATAGAAGAAGACATGCTCATCTTTCTCTTGCAGAGTAGCTGGTAGGTTTGTACTTCTAACCTTACAGTTAGCAGCCCAACAACTAACCCAGAGAGCCAGCAGGGATCCGAGTCCTATATTCTTGTTGCTGTTAAGTGTTGTTGAGTCAGTTCCAACTCATAGCAGCTATGTATAGGATTTCCAAAGAGCAGTTGGTAGGTGTGAATGACTGCCTTTTCAGTTAGCAGTCCAGTGCATATCCTACAATGCCACATCATGTTGTGTTGTGATTAGGTGTCATAGAGTTGGTTCCTACACATAGCAATCATGTATAGGGTTTCCAAGGAGTAGCTGGTGAGTTTCAATCACCGTACTTGTAGTTGTCAGTCCAATGGTTATTCTACAGGGCCACAACTGAACTTTAGAACTCCTATAGACGAACCCTAATTTCATTTGTTTGATTACTTATCTTAATAAGATATTCAGGTAAGATAAATTTAACCGAATGTTAAAGCATAGAGGCTTACCATTTCTAAACCTTTCACTACCCCATTAGAAATTCACAGCAATTACAGCTTGCTGGGACTGCTCAATGCCATCAAGTCAGCTTCGGTGTAGAATGGCCTCATAGGGTCAAAAAGGCTATCCACTTAATGGCCTGTGTTCTCGCTCATATTCAGTTAGCAGTGAACCAAGGTTTTTAAACAAACATATGAAAATATCAAAGGTCCTACTGTTTTAAATCCACTTGTTCTCTAGAATTTTTCTAGATTTTCATCTTTTTAAAGAGTTTTTTTTTATGAATAGAAATATATTTTATGACATGTTAAAGTTATATGAAATTCAAGTTTCAGTGTCCATAAGTTGAAAAATACATATATTGTACCATAGCCATGCTTATTCTTACTAATATTTTTACATATTGATTATGACTGCTGTCATGCAACAACTACAGGGTTTAGTTCAACAGACAAGGTATAAGCCACAAGCCTAAACTATTTACTACCTTACCTGATCCTCTAGAGAAGCCATTCAAAGTATGATTGGGGAAGAGCGCTGCCTCCTCAAAGAAGAGATGGCTATAATAGCATAAATCTAGAAAAGCTTCAGGACTGTCATTTGCTGATGGCTCATGGGACAAAACTCAAAATGAGAAGAAACACTTGTAAACATCCATTAATATTAGAATATGGAATGTACAAAGCATGAATCTAGGAAAATTGGAATCTATAAAAAATGAAATGGAATACATAAAGATCGGGATCCTGGGCATTAGTGAACAAAAATGTACTAACTAGTATAGGCCATTTTGAATCTGACAATATTACGGTTTTCTATACCTGGAACAAGGAGTTCTGGTGGTTATGAATCAGGCTGCTAACCTTAAGGTTGGCAGTTCAAAACTACAAACCATTCTGCGGGAGAATGATGAGATTTTCTGCTCCCTTAAAGATTTACAGCCTTGGAAACCCTGTGCAGGGTCACTATCAGTTGGAACCGACTCCAGAGTACTTAACAACAACAACATACCCGGAACAACAAATTGAAGAGCAATGGCACCACATTCATAGTCAAAAGGGACTACCAAGATCTAAACTAAAGAATAATTCTGACTGTGGTAGGATATTCAGATGCCTACAAGGAAGACCAATTGATACCAATATTATTAAAATTAATGCACCTATCACTAAAGCCAATGATAATGAAATTGAAGAATTCTACCAACTTCTTTGGTCTGAAATGGATCAAAAATTCAATCAAGATAAACTGATAATTATTGATGATTAGAATGCAAAGGTTGGAAACAAAGGGGAAGGATCAGTAGTTAGAAAATATGGCCTTGGTGATATAAATTATGCTGAAGATCACATGATAGAATTTTGTAAGACTAATGACTTATTCATTGCAAATACCTTTTTCAAAACAGCATAAAAGGCAACTATACACATGGATTTCCCCATGTGGAATGCACAGTAATTAAATTGACTATAACTGTAACTGTGGGGAAAGACAATGGAAAATCTCAGTAGCATCAGCCAAAACAAAGTCGAGGCAGATTGTGAAACAAGCCTACAATTATCAATTATTCAATCTTAAGTTCAATTAAAGCAAGCCCATAAAATCCAAAATATGAGTGTAAATATATTCCACTTGAATTTAGGAATTTAAATCTTAAGAACAGATTTGACGCATTAGA
>NW_006408693.1:932329-934178 GCF_000296735.1 Chrysochloris asiatica
TTTGAGGAATAAGTGCACCTCTGACCTAAGCCATCATCTTACATACATATGAATGTTGGACAATGAATAAGGAAGATCATAAGAGAATTGATACATTTGAGTTATGGTGTTGATATGAAAAAAAATATTAAAAGTACCACTGACTACCATAAGAACGAACAAGTCTGTGTTGGAAGAAGTACAACTAGAATGCTGTTTGGAAGTCAGGATGGCAGACTTTGTCTCTCATATTTTGACTATGCTATCAGGGTGGGCCTGTCACTGGAGAAGGATAACATCATTGGTGAATTGCAGGGTCAGGAAAAAAGAGGAAGACCCCCAGGAATATGGATTAACACAGTGACAGCAGCAATGGGCTCAAACATAAGAATAATCATGAAAGCAATGCAGGACCTGGCAGTGTTATGCACAGGAGCACTAAGATTCAGAACTGACTTGAGGAAACTTAAGAATGCCAACATTTACAGAAAAATTTTGTGAGCCCCTGCTCAAGTGCAACTGCATAGTTATTTTCCTGCACTTGTCTCCCCCATTTTCCTGGAGATTGCCTTCACTTCTCTGATGCTAGATCCCTTATATCTGGAACCATTGCCCAGTTTCTTCACTTACTCCATTGCAATGATGGATGGTATAATCTAGTAGTCTCTTAAGAATTGATATGCTGAGAGTAGTGACATATGCTGCTGTAACAAAGTGGCAGTGGTGATTCTGTGTGCCATTGAACCGATCCTAACTCATAGTGACACTGTACATGGCTTCTGAGGCTGTAAATCAACTTGCTCCCACAGAGCAGCTGGTAGATTCGAACTGCTGACCTTGCAGTTTAGCAGCCATAACTACTATTGTACCTGGGCTCCTACCAAAGCAGGTGGCTTAAAACACAGAAATGTATTCTCTCTGAAGGTTATGAATCAGAATTCCGGGTGTCAGCTGACCCACGCTCTCTGAAGTCTCTAAGCAAAGATCTTTCAATGTCTTTTCCAGCTTCTGGTAGCCTCAGGCATTCCTTGCCACATGACAACATAACTCCAGTCTCTACCTCTAACTTCTCATCGCCACATTCTATTTGTGAGTGACTATGTATGTCTTTTCTCTCTCTCTTTTTTAAGATAATAGTCATATTGGATTAGGATCCTCCCTACTCCAATATGATCTCATGTTAACTAATTTTATCAGCAAAGAATTTATTCCCAAACAATTTAACATTCATATGTACCATGCATTAAGACATTAACATATCTTTTGAATGGACATAATTCAACATATAAGAGACAGTATACTGCTCATAACATGCATGTTATGAAATGCCTAACTCATCCTTGTTCTTGGAAAGGTGCAAATCTAAGTAAAAAATCATTTTCATTCAGATTTCTGAAAGTATGATTCTATTTTCTACTGACTGCCACATGCTGATTACTGACAACTTTTTTATTTTGACATTCTGTTTATGGCCTTTTATTTTCCCCCTATATAAAGGTCTTTATGTTTCTTATCTTTATAAATGTATTGAAACAAGTGTTGCATTATGTATCAGTGTGCATGCACAAAACTGAACACTCAGTGGTTCTTTTCAATGAGTAAATTCAAAAATAAATCTTTGATAATTTTCACTCTTGCATATTTTTATGTATTATTAAAGAATTTTAACTAGGTATCAAACCTGCTGAATAATACTCTATATATGTCACATTTGTTGCTGTTGCGAGTGCTATAGAGTTGACTCATAAGGACCCTAGATTAGGTTTCAGAGGTTCTAAATCATTTTGGGATTAGAAAGTCTCATCTTTCTCCTGAAGACCAACTGGTGGGCTCGAACCAGGTGCTCACGAAGAACTAGTACATAGACCAA
>NW_006408693.1:935143-936469 GCF_000296735.1 Chrysochloris asiatica
TTTTGTCCCTATAATGTTGCCTTTTCAGGAATGTTGTAGGACTATATCCAAGTAGGGCCAACTTCTTTCACTTAGAATAATGTTCTTGTAGTTGATTTTACTTGGAAAAGAGATGACCAGATGTATAATCACATACTGATACATGGGTTACAGCCAACTATTTGCATAAATTGTCAAGAACTTCAAAGAAATCTGACTTAAGGACTTCTGATTTGATGGTGGGTGAAGCAGAGACAGGTAGGAAAGACTCCTGGGCAGAGGTGTGGAAAAAACAGAGAAGGAGCTTTCCTGGATCAGCACCAGAATTTTGGATCTTGTATAAAGTGACGGGTACCAGTTTCCCGCACCCCCTGTGAAGCAATCTGACTGTGGAAGCAAAATAAGTGATTTCTGAATTGATCTGGATGATTGATTCCCTACAGGCCCTCAGCCTGGACTGAAGTCAGAGGGTAGGACCACAACCAAGCAGATACAGTGACAGAGCACTAAAAAGCCACGGAGCTGCTTCAGGAAAAAGAGGGGTGACAGAATTTTCATTTTTCACATTTCTTTCCTTCTCTCCCCAGTCACCCCTCACTGCCCAACCTGGATACCTTCAGGTGTATGGGAGCAAACCCCAAAAGGGGCCAGTGTTGCACCCACAGTTTTCCCACAGCTCAGGAAGGAGGTTCCTAAGATCCCCATTTGTCCCACAGGCTGTATTTTATGATGTCTTTCTCTGGGACCCAGCCCTAAAGTTGACCTCAGTGGGACCCTTTATCCCTGCCTGCACAGCCAAGGCTACTGGACAGCTGGCTACAGTTTTACTTTTGTTTTTGACTGGTTGTTTTTGTATCTGCTTTTATACTGCTTCTGATTTTGGTCCTTTGGTCTCAATCTTTTCTGGGGGTGGGAGATTTCTCCTCCTACCTTACCCAAGAAGAAACAGCAAGCATGATCATATAACCCAGCTACAAGCATATCCAGCAATATCCCACCATTTGGACAAGAGCCAATATCAGCTTCTAGGCATTACATGTGAAAAGGGAAGCCTAGCTCAAGATCACATCCAAAAGGAGACACTCAGTAAGCTTAATAACCCACCTAGCTACTGAAAATGTCCAAGACACAACAACAAAAGATCTCAGCACATGTCCAAAAACAGAAAAGAGCAACTGAGAATAATGAACTAGACACAGACACAGACTTCCCAGCAGAAAAAGAGTAGGCTTTGGATCTGCCTGAGAAGTAATTCAGAAGAATGATATGAAAACAAATTCAAATGCTTCGAAAAGAGTGGAGGAAATAAGGAAGAAGTCACGAAAGTGCTACAGGACAATCAAACAA
>NW_006408693.1:939194-939842 GCF_000296735.1 Chrysochloris asiatica
ACTATAACATAATTCACAATGAAAACTTAAAAAAAAAAAATGGAATATGACTTGAAATTGGTGTCAAGGAGGTTTAGAAACAGACCTCTCTGAATGGTCCAAAAAGTAAAGACATTTGTGTCTCATGTGAGCTTACTTAAGAGTAAGTTCATCAGAAACAATCAACTGGATAGGTTGGAATGTTCTGTGGAAACAAGTCATTCTTGTTCCCCGGTAACTCCTGTCCTTGTCCAATGGTTTCATGAACAAAGTGACCATGATAATAGGGATGGAAGTTGTGCATCAACAGAGCAACATGGACTTCTGCTCATCAAGTCTGACCTGGCTACAGTCATTGCTGTGTGTCCAATCTGTGAATAGCTGAGACCAAATTTTAGTCCGTGATGGTCATCATTCCTTGAGGTGATTAGTAGTAGGGAGAGCTAGATGCAAAAATGTATCCTTCACTTTAGAAAGAATCTTTCCACATGCCAATATCCATATCACTGGAACCCTAGAAATGTCACTGAGATGGAAGAAGTCTGAATTTTTGCCAGGTTAATTTTCCACAATCTAGCATGCAAATCAATTACTTGCATGCAAATTTAAGTTGAAGTTGAAGAAAATTACAAGTCAACAAGAGATAATATATGACATTGAATATATCCC
>NW_006408693.1:941686-942516 GCF_000296735.1 Chrysochloris asiatica
GCTACCAACTCCAGGGACTGATGGAATACCATGGAACTATCTAAACAAACTGATGTAGCACTGGAAGTACTCACTCTTGTTATTATTAGGTGTTTTCAAGTCAGTTCAGACTCATAGGCACTCTATGAAGAACAGAACAAAACTGTTATGTTTGAACCCATTGTTGCTGCCACTGTGTTAATCCATCTCACTGAGGGTCTTCTTTTTCACTGACCCTCCACTTCCCAAGCATTATGTATTTTCTAGGGACTGATCCCTTTAACATTTCTAAAGTATGAAAGATGAAATGTTGTCACTCTCTCTTCTAAGAAGCATTATGTTTGCACTCCTTCCAAGGGAGACTTGTTTGTTCTTCTGGCAGTCCATGGTAATTTAAATATTTTTCTCCATAATGAAAGTCATCGATTCTTCAAAGGTCTTTCTTTTTCACTGTCCAACTTTCACATGTATATTAGATAACTGAAAATATCATGGCTTGAATCAGATGCACCTTAGTCATCAAAATTATATCTTTGCTCTTTAATATTTGAATTAAGTCTTTTGCAACAGATTTGCCTAATAAAATATGTCTTTTTATTTCTTGACTGTTCCTATAAGCATTCATTGTGGATCCAAGTAAAATTAAGTCTTTGACAACTTCAAGATTTTTTTCTACTTATTATGATGCTGTTTATTGGTCCCATTGTGAGGATTTTCATTTTTTTTTTTTTACATTGGTGTGCAATCCATACTGGTCTTTGATCTTCATCAATAAGTTTTTCAACCCTCTTCCCTACTAGCAAGCAAGGTTGTGTCATCTACATATTGCAGGTTATTAATGAGTTTTCTTT
>NW_006408693.1:942681-945321 GCF_000296735.1 Chrysochloris asiatica
ATTTCACAGCACTTACAAACAACAACAGTATCCCCGTGTTCTGTTTGACCTACTAACTCTTGTCTATGTACTCACTAGACTATGCCACAAAATTTGGAAGACAAACTAATTGGCCTAATGATTGGAACAGATTTGTATTTGTGTCCATCCCAAAAATGGTGACCCAACAAAATACAGTTATTATCTAACAATGTTATTAATATCACATGTTAGCAAAATTTTCCTTACATAATTAAAAAAACTTTGCAATAGCATAGTGACAAGGAATTGCTAGAAATACAAGCCAAGTTCAAAAGAGGACATGAAACAAGGGTTATCCTTGCTGATTTCAAATGGAATTTACTGAAAGCAGAGAATTCCAGAAAGATGTTTACTTCTGATTCACTGACTATCCAAAGGTATTTGACTGTGTGGAACAGAAAAAAACTATGTACAACATTGTGACAACTGGGAATTTCAAAATACTTAATTGTGTTCCTGAATGAGGTGGAACAAGAGACAGTCCTTTGAACAGAACAAGGAGATATTGAAAGGCTTAAAATCAGAAAGGTGCATCCTTTCACCATACTTATTCATTATGTATGCTCAACAAATATTCCAAGAAGATAGAAAATATAAAAAATGTGGCATTATGACTGGAGTAAAGTTTATTAATAATCTGCAATACACAGATGGCACAACCTGGCTTGCTGAAAGTGAAAATGACTTGAAGCATTAATTCATGAAGAATATAGGCTACAGACCTCAATATAGGTTGCACCTCAACAAAGAGAAAATGAAAAGCCTCAAAACAGCATCATGACAAATGAATAAAAGATTAAAGTTGTTAAAATTTTCATTTGTCATTGATCCACAATCAATGTTCATGGAAACAGTAGCTAAGAAATGAAACAAAAATTTGCATTGGTCAAATCTTCTTCAAAAGACCTCTTGAAATTGTTAATGAGCAAAAATGTCACTTTTAGGAGAATATGGTGGGTTTGAACTACTTACCTCATAGTTAGCATCCCAGTGATTATATCTCAGAGTCACAACAATGAGTGCAAAGACCAATAGTCATGTGAATCTGGTAAATGGATAAGGAAGACCAGAGAATAATATATTCATTTGAATTATGACATTGGCAAACAATATTGAGTATACCATGGACTGGCAGAAGAAAGATTAAATTGATTTTAGAAGTAGAGATTGAATAATTCTTTCAAGGGAGGTTGACAAGACTTCATTTCATACACTTTGGACTTGTTATCAATATGGGTCAGTCCTTGTAGGAAAAGGCATCAAAAAAGAAGACCCACAATAAGATGGACTGATACAGTGGCTATAACAAAATTCTCAAACAAAGGCACAGTTATTACAATGGTGTAGGACAGAATATTGTTTCTTTCTACTGTACATAGGGTTGCTATGAGTAAGAACAAACTGAATGGCACCTAACAATAAAGCACAAAAACATCTTACTGATAAGTCTAAAGTCAATGATACATCTACCTTAAAGTTACAGTCAACATAATGTCATCAATGTAAAAGATTATCAAGGTCCCTGTGCACTGAAATATGATTCAATAGGGTTGGAGAGTTAATATATCATTTAGATAGAATGTTGTTGTAAAGTCTGTTGAGTCACTTATGAATCATAGCAACCATGTATAGGGTTTCTGAGGAACAACTGGTAAGTTTCATCCGCCGATCTTGAAATTCAAAGAGATTTGAATAGAGAAACACAACAGATAGGATGGTTGTTGTTGTTAGGTGCCATTCAGTTGGTACTAACTCAGTGACATTGTACACAACAGAACAAAACACTGCCCAGTCCTGCTACAACATCACAATGGTTGCTATGATTCATCCCACTGCTGCTGCCACTGTGCCAATCCATCTCATTGATGATCTGTCTCGTTTTGCTGGCCCTCCATTTGCCAAGCATGATATCCTCCACCAGATACTGGTCCCTCTTGATACTATGTCCAAAATATGAGAATTGAAGTCTGACATTCCTAACTTCTAAGAAGCATTCTTTCTTTATTTCTTCCAACACATAATCATTTGTTCTTTTGGAAGTCAATTGGACTTTTAATATTCTTCTCCAACACTGTAACTCAAATGTATGAATTCTTCTACAGTCTTCTGTGTGCATTGTACAACTTACATATGCATATAAAGTTATTGAAAATACCATGGCAGAGTCAGGCCTCATAAGTTCTCAAACTAGCATCTATGCTTTTAAAAACTTTAAAGAGGTCTTGTGCAGCAGATTTGTCTAATTCAAAACTTCATTTGATTTCATGACCTACTTCAATGAATGTTGATGGTTGATCTCAGCAAAATGAACTCTAACAACTTCACTCTTTTCTTCATTTATCTTTTAATTTTTTAAGGTTTTAATGTGAATTGCAATGAAACAAAGGATAATCAGTTTTGCATTCAACAAATTATCCTTTGTTTCATTTCAATGATTACAATCCCCTGGCACCTAACAACAACAACAATAACAACAAAGTACCATCAGTTAACAGTATTTATTTTTATTCCATTTTTTAATGCACACATACCATACAGAAAATATATATTCATTTAAATGTCCAAAGGGCACATTTTAGAAGCCAGCCTCCTGCTCACAGGCACATGAGCCTAGAGTCC
>NW_006408693.1:945551-948665 GCF_000296735.1 Chrysochloris asiatica
CTTCATCCCCCATTGCCTTTAGTAGAACCACCTGGTCAAGAAGAAAAATATTTAATAGGGATTCTATTTTACGATCCTCTGTATTCTGGAATAGAATTGGTTGTCAGCTTTTCTCTGAATGTTTGGTAAAATTCACCAATAAAGCCATCGGGGCCTGGAATTTTTTTGGGGTTGGAATTTTTTGATAACATGATCAATTTCTTCTTCTATAATAGGTCAGTTCAAGGTTTCTACTTCACTTTGTGTACGTTGGGGTAGGTTGTGTTTTTCTAAAAATGCATCCAATAAAAATTATGGGCATAAATGAGTGAGTGCCTTTAGCAGTTGGTTGAAAGATTTCAATTTGTATTCCATCAATTCCTAGAGTGCTTTTCTGACTTCTTCCTTATTTACCTTGAACTTTCAAGGAGAGCATGTGGATGTACCTCAATATCATTCTCCTGAATTCTTTCTTCAGGAAATTCCAAAGCCACTTCTCCCTAAATGTAATGTCTAGCTCTTCCTCTTGGTAATTTATTTTAGCTACTCTGTCTTGTTAGCAGAATGTTAACAGAAATTTTCTGCTGCTTTTTAGGCACTGTGGTGTTGTTGAATATGTATTAATTAGATGAATGTATTGTGGAGTATTCTTGAGCACTCTTCAATTGCCTCCTGGTAGGTGTGATCAGGAGATGGGCTTCTCAGCTCACTGCTCTTACAACTCAATTCAGAGTATTCTTAGCACAAGTTGCTTGTAGACACTGCTCTAGTATATAACAGCTGGTATTCACTCTTGCCCAATTTGTGGGGGCTTTGCAGGTGTGATTGTAGCTTGCTTACATTTCCTCAGTTGCTGTCTCTTATCAGGTATGGCAAGAAGATAAAGAGCTCCCACAAGATAGAAGGAGAACCAAAAAACAAGATTAAAATTAAAGTCGAAAACTGTAAAATACCCAGGAAAAGAATACAATGTCAATAAAACTAGAAAAAGGAAAAAGGGGGAGGGGACCACAAAGGCACACCATGGGAAAATATGAATAATTAATTATAGCCACTTTACAGACTCTTGTCTTCAAAGTCACCTGAGAAATTATACTATGTTCCAAATGTTCTTCTATGGGAGCATAGTAAAATTTCAGACATAGAGCCTTCCACATGGAACAGAACCTTCCAAATGTGGCTTAGAACATTCCTTGGAGGTGTCTAAACATACAAGTCTCCTCTCTGGTCACCAGAGTAGAGATGAGCAGACAGAGCAAAATAAAAGAAGCAAACATGAAAACAAAATAAGACATGTACCTTTGTCTATGTAGATCTGTGGTAGTATTAGATCTGTGGTAGTATTTTCTCATCCCTCTATCTTCTCACTCTCATTCAAGATGGTTGCAGTGCAACATGTATGCCACCCCAAATCAGAATTCACCTCCTTTTTTGCTTCTGCTCTGTATCTTACTCCTAGTAACCACTTGATCAAATTTTTTATCCCTTTATCTGAAATTCAGATTTTCAGGATAATTTCTGAATCTGTTTCATCCAGTTTTCTGTGTTTGTACTGACAGAGGTCTGCACAGCATTTCTGCATAGTCTGGCATCAAGCCACACCCTCTTCTCCATTTTTCTTTATGCTATTTATTGGTCCAATGATGAGGACTGTTGTATTATTTACTTTGAGGTGCAGTCCATTCTGAAGGCTGTTGTCTTTGATCTTCATCAGTATTTTAAGCCCTCTTTGCTTTCAGCAAGCAAGGTTGCACCATCTGCATATCACAGATTGATCATGAGTGTTCCTTCAATCCTGAGACCATGTTCATCTCCATATACTCTAGTTTCTCAGATTATTTGCTCAATATACAGATTGAATAAGTATAATGAAGGAACACAGAAGTAGCAAAAACCTCTCTTGATTTTAAACCATTCAGTATTCCCTTTTTCTGTTAACAACTGCCTCTTGGTCTATGTATAGGTTGCTCATGAGCAAAATTAAGTTTTCCAGAATACTCATTGTTTGCAAAATTTTTAATAGCTTGTCATGATCCACGTGATTGAAAGACTTTGCATTGTCAATAAAGCACAGGTAAATATTTTTCTGTTATTCTCTGCTTTCAGCCAAGATCCATCTTACATAATCAATGATATCCATTGCTCCAAGTCCTCATCTGAATCTTGCTTGTGCTTCTGTCATTTTTATCTCCATGTGCAATTGCATTCTTTTTTTTTAATATTACCTTTAGCAACATTTTACTTCCATATAACATTAATTATATTTCAAATGATTTCTGCATTCTCTTGGGTCATCTATATATGAAATAGGCACAAATATGGATTTCTTCCAATCAGTTGACCAGGAAGCTGTCTTCCAAATTTCTTGCCATAGATGAGTGTGTGCCTCCAGTGCTGCATCAGTTTGTTGAAAGGTTTCAATTTGTACTCCATCAATTCTCAGAACCTTTTTCTTTGTCAATTTTTTCAGTGCACCTTAGATTTCTTACTTCAGAATCTTTGGCTCTTAATCATATGTTACCTCTTGAAATGTATGAACAACGACCATTTCTTTTTTGGGGGATGTAGAATTTTTTTAATCAACATTTAGAAAAAGCAAATACATCATATTTTTAACATAATCTCCTTACTTTTAAATATACTTTGTCTATCTGTCAATAAGCTAGCATATTCCTTTACTTTAAAACGTTTCAGGCAGATCTGTGAACCACAAATGCATTGCTATCTTCATTTCTTCACCAGAGGTGAATATTCATCCACAAAGGGTTGCTTGCAAGAACCCAACAGGTGAAAGTCTAATGGAACAAGATCAGGGCTATTAGGAGAATGCTTTAACACTTCTAAATGAAGGTATTACAGAGTGTCAACAGTGTGGGCAGAGGTGTGTGAATATGCATTATCATGCAAGATCACAATGCCCTTGGATAGCAATCTTCTACATTTAATCTAAAGTTTATGCTTCAGTTCTTCAGTGAGCATCTTACTGTAAGGAGCACTATTGATTATTGAACATTTTTCGTGACAGTGTTCTAATACTGGCCCTTGAGAATCCTAGAAAACTGTAAGCTTCAATTTTCCAACTGATGGTTGGCTTTTTTAAAGTTTTTATTGTTAATTGAGTGATCATTTACATGG
>NW_006408693.1:949165-951657 GCF_000296735.1 Chrysochloris asiatica
CACAAGAGTCTTATCCCCATCTCTTTTTACCAGCCCCATCCAGACAGGTTGGAAACCACTCAGTGGAGATTTTACCTTCCCCTGCACCATCTGGAACTAAGCTCAAAATTGAAAGCTTGTAAGCCAGTCACTTCTTGCCTTTGTAGCTCCCCCACCCCCATTTTGGGTAGCCAATGTCTAAGTTTAGGTAGTGTTTTGTTCTGTTGTGCATAGTGTCCCTATGAGTTGGAAGAGACTTGACATCACCTAACAACAATATAACCTAGCCAGTCACTTTGTACCTTTGTAGCCACCCCTATTTTTGGTAGCCAATGTCTAAGTTACCCATCCCTGTCAATCCTGTGTACCAAGGGGGTAGGAATGATCCTCACTGTAAAGATCTGTTCCCTCTTTTGAACTACTTCATCCATAAGTGTAGGTCAAGTTGACCATTTCTTTTTGTTGTAGTGACTCTGTGCATTCTTTCCATCTTCTTTTGATGCTTTCTACATCATTCTATAATTTGCCCATAGAAACCTTCATTATTTCAAGTTGTGGTATGAAATTTTTCTTCAGTATTTTCTCCTTGAGAAATACTGAGCATGTTTTTTTTTGTTGTTTTTTTTTTTTACTATAGGTCTTAGCAAATTGCATTATAATAAAATAGGGTAGTGAAGGTATACTAATGACCTTGTTAAATGAAGACATCTGCTGGTGACCCTTTTGAAGAAGCATGGGAGAAAAATCACTGACCAAAGATCAATAAATATATATCAGAGCCAGAAGATATATAAATTTGTTCAAGCAACAAAATCCAACTTGAATGGCAATTCAATTCACCACCTAGTTGTTGGTGGTGATGTTAAGTACTATTGAGTCAGACCAACTTATAGTGACCTCATACACATCAAAACAAAGCATGTTCTGGTCTTGGGCCAACCACTCTATTAGTGCTACTTGCCTAGCAGTTGCTGCCACTGTGCCTTTCCATCTCATTGGGGGTCTACATCTTTTTTCTTGACCCTCCATGCTACCAGGCAAGATGTCCTTCTCCAGTGAATGGTCCCTCTTCCTAATATTTTCAAAGAATGTGAGACTAAGTCTTCTAGAACATTCTGGCTGTGCTTCTTCAAACACAGATTGATTTGTTCTTTTGACATTTCATGGTACTTTTAATATTTTTCTCCAACATCATAACTCAAATGTATCGATTTTCTATGTTATTCTTTATTCATTTTCCAACTTTCACATGCATATGAGGTTATTGAAAATACCACGGTTTGAATCAGGTGCGCTTTGATCCTCAAATTGATTTATTTGCTCTTGAACACTTTAAAGAGGCTTTGTGTACTAGATTTGCCTAATGCTATGCATCATTAGATTTCTTGACTGTTGCTTCAAAGAGTGTTGATGGTTGATCTGAGAAAAATGAAATATTTGTCAATTTCAATCTTGCCACCATTTGCATGGATGTTGTTTATCAATCTATTTGTGAGGATTTTTGTTTTCTTTACATTGAGGTGCAACCCATACTGAAGGCTGTGGTCTTTGATTTTCATCAGTAAGTATTTTAAATCCTCTTCACTTTCAGCATGCAAGAATGTGTCATCTGCATAGTGCAGGATGTTAATAAGGCTTCCTCTAACACTATGCCACATTTTCCTTCATATAATATAGCTTCTCGTTTATTTGCTCCATATACAGGTTGAATAAGTATGGTGAAAGTATCTAACCCTGATGCACACTTTTCTTTATTTTGGACAATTCATTATTCTCTGTTCTGTTCAAACAACTGCTTCTTGGTCTATGTACAGATTCCTCATAAGCACAATTAAGTGTTTCAGAATACTCATTTTCCACCATGTTGTCCATAGTTTGTCATGTTCCACACAACAGAAAGCCTTGGTGTAATCAATAAAGCACAGGCAAACATTTTTCTGGTATTCTCAGTTTTCAGCTTTCATCCATCTGCTGTCAGCAATTATATTTCTCACTTCACATCCTCATTTGAATCCTGCTTGAATCTCTGGAAGTTCTCTGTCAAAATACTGTTGTATTCATTTTTAAATTATCTTTGGCAAAATTTTACTTGTATGTGACGTTAATGATATTGCCTAATGATTTCTGAATTCTGTTGAGTAACCTATCTTTGGAATGGGCACAGATATGAATCTCTTCCAATCAGTTGGTCCGCTAGCTGTCTTCCAAATTTCTTGGCACAGATAAGTACCTCTGGTGCTGCATCAATTGGTTGAAATATTTCAATTTGTGTTCTATCAAATCTGGAGTATTGTTCTTTGATAACAATATCATATTGATTAATAGGAAGACCATTAAATATGAAAATAATAATAAATTAAATGTTCTGTGTCGGCGACTAATGTCGGCGACATATGCAGACCCCGAGACGCTGTGGCCCCTTGAGAAGACAGACAAAACTCTGGACCAGGGGCCCGCTCCAGATCTGCAGATCATGGCCCTTGTGGACCAGGACGTAAAACTCCTGAGGGCCC
>NW_006408693.1:954003-962217 GCF_000296735.1 Chrysochloris asiatica
ATGCTGTGCTGTGCTGTGCTATGCTATGCTATGCTATGCTATGCTATGCTGTGCTGTGCTGTGCTATGCTATGCTATGCTATGCTATGCTATGCTATGCTATGCTGTGCTGTGCTATGCTATGCTGTGCTATGCTATGCTGTGCTATGCTATGCTATGCTATGCTATGCTGTGCTAGCTTGCCTGACAGCTTGCATCAAACATGTGTGTCTGTCTTCTTTGTGTCTAATCTATTTCTTTTGCCTACCAGATCTCCCACTCACGTTAAAACCCCACGCTTTGTCGAGGCACTCCTTTGTTGAGGTAGGACCCCAACATAGGACCCCCAACAGTTCTGAAATATAGAAATAATAATAATCTCAGATTTGGGGAACTTAATAAAAAGTCAAAAACACAAATGCAATCATAGTTTTAATTTTCCACTTTAATTTATGCAAAATTTATGATTTTGCTGTTAAATTTTACTTTAACTTAAACTCCTTTTAAAATGTGCTCCCTTTAGGTTTTCAATATGCCTTTTAATATGTCAATATATAATTTTGAGAACATGTTTGCTTATATGTTTGAATAGCTTTTAATTAGAGCACTGGTTACACGTTGGGCTGATAACCATAAGGTCAGCAGTTCAAATCTCCCAGCTGGTCCATGGGAGAAAAATGAGGCTTTCTACTCCTGTAACGATTACTGTCTTGGAAATCCTACACAGGTTGCTATAAATTGGAACTGAATCAATGGCATGTCACCACCAACACCATTAGTAGAATCATTAAATTCAGCAATCAGAAATGCATTTAATGGATAAATACATATTAAAAATTAAATATATGCTGATCAAATATATAGAGGAACTGAATTTATAATATTTTGGAGGATTGATGTCTTCTGAATTAACAAATCAAATGATGATAGATAACATGTTTTATTTATTTCTTCAGAGAGAGATGAAAGAGTCAATATTATCTGGTATGCACTTGTATTCCTGAGAAATATTTCTCAAGATGGTTAAAGGCTACACACATACAACACTAAATAACGTCAGTTCTAACTCAGAGCGACCCTATACACAACAGAACAAAACACTTCTCGGTCCTTTGCCATCCTCACAATTGTTATTACATTGCCTCTGTACAGACCCTTGAGGGTCTTCCTGTTTTCCATTGACAATCCACTTTTACCAAGCATAATATCCTTCTCCAGGGACTGGTCGCTCCTGATATGAGAATATAAGAGACAATATCTCTGCATCCTGGCTGAAGTTCAGTCAATATAGATTTTGTTCTTCTGCAGTTCATGGTACTTTCAATATTCTTCTCCAACATTATAATTAAAATGTATAAATTATTCTATGGGCTTCCTTATTTATTGTCCAACTTTCACATGTATATATGGCTATTGAAAATACCATGGTTTGCATCAGACTGCCTGAAGAAGAAACAAATCTGTCTTGAAAAAACTGCAGCCAGAATGCTCCTTCCGTGTAAAAATGGTGAGACTCTTTCATTCTTTGAACATGTTATATGGAGGGACCAGTCCCTGGAGAAAGACATCATGCTTGGTAAAATGGAGGGTCAGTTAAAAAGAAGACCCCAATGAGATGGAGTGATACAGTGACAAATCAATGGGTTCAAAACATAATCAAAATTGTAAAGATTGTGCAGAACATGGCAGGGCTTCATTTTGTTGTGCACATAATTGTTGTGAGTCAGAACCAATGTGATAGTACCTAACATATTTGTGGAAGAAATCCTGTTTGGGAATAGAGTTCGCTTTGTTAAATTAGTGTGTGTTCTAAACCTAATCCCTTCTAGTTATAGGGAACCGCACCGGTACAGAGACAAGAAAGTACAGATGAGGAAAAGATAGATGCCACATGATAATTGCCTATGAAGTGAGGAATACCAGTTGAAACAAGAATCTGCCCCAGAACTAACAGAGAAGGAGAACACCTTCTCTTAGAAACAATGCCCTAAAATCAAACTCTTAGTCTCCTAAATTGTGAGAAAATATATTTCTAACTTTTAGAGTTAGAACAGTAACCTCTGAATTATTATTATTTTTTCTTCTACTGCTTAACTATGTGACCAACAGGATATAACATGCTTAAATTTTCACTTCTTTAATATAGGAATCATAATAACAATTTTTCAAAATAGGTATAAATAAGAATAAAATATAGGTAGAGTCTTGTACACTGTCTGACAATTCAAAATTATACCATCTTTTATAGTTGTTTTATCTTTGTTCTTGACATTATTATTACTAGTATTGAGGTATCTTAAAGTACATGGTTTAGAAACTTCCTTGGAAGACTTTTCCAACATGAATCTTCTTTTATTATCCTGATTTATTCATAGGAATAGGAAAAAACAAAAATAAAGATTATATTTATATGTTCCAAACATTTTTAACAAATCCTCATGGAGTATGTTCTATGGGCCAGCTGTTGTTCCAGGTGTTTTATGCATTTTGGCTCACTTAATCATCACCATGCAGCTATGAAATGGTACTATGGCTATCATTATAATTCCTGTTTTCCATAGGAACAGAGACTTAAGAATTTTAAGCAAGTCCCCAAGGTTGAACAGGGAGAAGCAGAGCATGATTTTGAGCCCATGAAGTCTACATCCACTATATATGCACTGTATTTTCTGCTAGCTGGCCAAACCCAAATTTAGAGGGGAAAGAAGAAAAGGAGACATTTACTGAAACTCTTTAATCAATTGAAAACTAAATCTAATCACATGGCTTAACTCCGTGTTCAGAGAAATTATCTTTGGCTCTTCTTTTCTAAGATTGAGCTCTAGAGGAAAGATATTAAAAGCTCTTCAAAAAAAATTTTTTTAACCACATATATATTTTGTCCTCTGGAATCAAGTATTCCCCTAGTAACAAGTTCACTTTAAGGTGAAATAGTTGAGACATAATAATCAAATTCTCTAAAGAGGTTTTCTCATTTAGATATGGTATGGTCAACCCTGTTTTTCTAGGTCTTGTTATGTTCATAGGGCAGTTACAATCTTCAGGGACTGAACATGTCATTCATCAGCTAAATGGTATTTCAATGTGTGATGTCTGGATCTCTTACTGGATCCTAAAAGTACAAACTATTCTAAAGGTAGATTTTTGTCTATTAAATAGCAGCAATATGACATCATTTTAGTTTTAATGTGAAAATATAACTCACCATTTTCTTTCAAAATCATTTTTTCTTTAACCAGAAAATACTAGTATGATATTCAAAATGAGTGATTTATATTACTAAGTCTAAAATTCTGTACAATAATTTTACGGCCACATGTCATCACCAAGTACCATTTTTAAAAGAAAGTATATTTTGTTACTCTCAAATTTAATTAGGATATCATAAAAATAATCTTTTGTTTAAGTACATTTATAAAGAACATTATGCATTATGATTTTTTTCTCTGAAGAGCAATTAAAATACTGAGAAATATTTAAAAAATTTGAAACCAAAATATTATTTCATTATCCATCAAAATATGAACACTATCTAGTTGAAGCCATCTCCTTTCTCTATTCCAATTTTAATCTATTCATAATAGAGAAAAGGAAAAGAAATGTATGATTCAATGAAAGGACATTTTCTATGTAATCAAATACTGAGCTCTTGAATTAGATGTGATCCTATTGGAGAATGCTTTTCAGAAGCAAGCTTATTTTTTTTAACTTCAAAGAAATTCAAATTTTGCTTTAATGAAGGAGTGGGGATAAAACTTATCTCTGGTGCTTTAATGACCTTTATAAACAGTTTAACAGTATACCATTTTGGTGAAGCGTGCATGACTGTTCCACTAATGCTGACTCTGGTTTTCTAATTCTGACAACTACAAAGTACATTTAGTTTGAGAAACTAGGAAACAAACAATTAGTGGGAGAGAGTAGACCTGAGTTTGGGTCTAACCTACTATATATATATATATAAAATCTTAGTTTCCCCCTGATAGCCTTGTGGGTTGCAAGGTCAGCTTCCAATTTCAAGGTCAACAATTTGAATCTACCAGCTGTTCCATAGAAGAAAGATGAGGTTTTATACTCCTGTAAAGATTTGTAGCCTTGGAAACCCTATGGTGGTGGTTGTGTGCCATCGAGTCAATTCCAACTCATAGTGAACCTGTATAGGATTTCTGAGGCTGTAAATCTTTACAGAAGCAGAAAACCTCATCTTTCTCTCATAAAGCAACTGGTAGATTTGAATTGGTGGTCTTGAGTTTAACAGCCCAGCTCTTACTTAATTGACTATACTACCAGGTCGCTGTGAGTTGGAACTGACTCGACCACACATCACCACCACCTTAGTTCATTAGATTACAGCTCTATTTCAATTCACAATTATTATGAACATATTACTTAGATCTGGTCAGTTTTCTGTGATATATTTTCCATTTTTTAAAGAAAACTGAGAGGGTGGGGCTTGATGGCAGATGGGGTAGAGGTGCACTGAAGTTTCTGTCAGCAATACCACAGAATACTAGATGAAGTGGGTGCAGGAAAGATCTCCAAAACTCTGAACCACATAGGTAGGAATATTATAAAAGTTTGAAGGCTTATAGCTAGTGGAACTTGTAGCAGAAGTAAGAAATCCTGTACTTTAGAATCTGCCGGACATGGTGACCCAGAGCCAGCAAGTTGGGAAAGACCAACAACGGGACCAGGTGGGAGAGTAAGCAGACCTGCTGGGAATTAATGACAGCAGAAGCAGAAACCACTGAGTAAAGGTGACAATATTATCTGTTTGGTTTTGCTTTGTTCTTTTTTTTTTTTTTTTTATTTTTTTGACGGGGGGGTATCTGTTCTTTGGCTATTTGATCACCTCTATTCTGCTGACTAGAAGGGGTTCCTGAGAGAGTAGACACCTCTCCACCCCCACCACTGGAGGGTTCTTCCAGCACACATGTGCACAGATCCTCTCACCATTTAGAGGCGCTTGCCTTTCTTGCTAGTTGAGTGACTGGGAGTTGGTTCCTGCTCATAGTGGCCTCACACAGGATTTCCAAGGGTGTGAATCTTTGTGGGTGCAGGGGACCTAGTCTTTCTCCTGCAGTACTGCAGGTGGTTTCGAGTTGCCAGCCTTGGGCTTGGCGGCCCAATTTGTAACCAGTACACTACAAAGAGGCTGCTTAAAATGACCTCAGCTGAAGTACAGCATAACAAGGAACAGTGGCATCTTGAAATTTTTCAGACAGCCTTGAAGGCAGGAACCTGAAAGACTACATTAAAGTCATACTTATATTAGGCTTCAGAATTTTTTTTTCTGCTTTCTGCTTTTTTCTTTCTTCTCTCTCTCCTCTCCTTTTCCCATGATTATAGACTACAATATTAAATCTGTTATTGTTTTGGGGGTTTTTTTTTGGAATGGTTTGCCTTTCCTTTTTCCTTTTCCTTGCCTTTTTGCCGGGGCCGGTTTTCTTTTCTTTCTTTTTTTTTAAATTAGTTCTGTTGTGTTTTGGTTTTGTTCCCCCTTTTACTTCTAGAGGGCTCTTTCTCTCCCTATACTACCCAAGAAGAGACAGCAATTGCTGTTATATAGTGAAGATACAAACACGCGCTATAAAGCCCCACAATCCAGGCCAAAACCAATACCAACTGCTATACACCAGGGGGGCAGACAACACCTGTGAAAGTTATTCTGAGTTAAACAATAAGAAAAGTGAAAAGGGAAGCCCACATCCTGATCACATCTACTTCTAGACAATCAGAAAGCATTAAAAATTCCAAAACACACATTCAGTTAAATATTAAGGCCAGAGTTAAATACTAAACATGTCCAAAAAGCAAAAACAGATGACCATATCAGCACATGTCCAGAAAAAAGATAAAATGTCTGAGACAAATGACCTAGAGGTAGTTATGGACTCCATTCTGGAAGGAGGACAGACATTGGAAATGCCTGAGAAGGAAAGCAGAAAAATGATTATAAAGTGTTTCAAAACACTTTAAAATGGAGTTGAAAAAATAAGGAAAAGTCAAGAAAGTGCTACAGGAACAGTCAAATAAGATAGATACAGCATTGGAAATAATTCAAAACCTAAAGAAAGAGGTTCAAATGAGTAATAATAGATTATCAAAAATAGACAATACACTGAAAGGGCAAAGGAGTAGAATAGAAAAGCTGGAAGGCAGAACTAGTGAACTGGAAGAAAAATCTCTCAATACCACTAAGATTAAAGAACAATAAGTCAAAAGGATAAAAAAAATCCAAAGAAGGTCTAAGATTCACGTTGAGCAACATGAAGCAGAATAACTTAAGAATTAGCGGCATTCTGGAACAAGGAAATATCACAAAAGTCCACAGAAGAGATAGTTGAGGAGCTTTTGGAAAAATCTTTTCTAACATCCTGAAAAGTGAAACGATAAACATTCAAGAAGCTCAACATACCCCAGGAAGGATAAACTCCAAAAGACAATCACTGAGGCATATCATAATCAAGCTCTCCAAAATCAAAGATAAGGAGACAATCCTGAAAGCAGCTAGGGAAAAGAGAAGCATTACATACAAAGGCAAGAAAGTCAGATTCAGCTCAGATCTCTCAGCAGAAACCATGCTGGCAAGAAGGCAATGGGAAGACATATAAAACCCCGAAAGAAAGAAAAAACAAAAGCAAAACCTGGCAGTCAAGAATACTTTATCCAACAAAGTTATCAATAAAATATGCAGTATAATCAAAACATTCCAGGAAAAACAGAAGCTAAGGGACTTTGCCAATGCCAATCCTGCACTACAAAACAATTTAAAAGGAGTTGTGAGAACCAAAAAGAACAGACAAAAACCAGAGATTGACATACATGGGAACACCTTCCAGAACTAAATCAACAGAAGGAAGAGTCGAGAACAGAACAAAACTATAAGAACAAACTCAGAGAATCTGGGAGGTCAGTCTGTGATGAAAACAATTACAATGTAAAAGAAGGTAAACACATAGGAACAGAGATCCAGATGGTGAGAAGTTCAGGTAAATACATAAAATAGACTGCACTAAATGGAGTGAAAAGTTTATGGACTATAAGATAGCCTCAAGAAAATAAATATTTCATAACATACCAAAAAAATGAACATCAAAGAAGAACATGGAAACATTAAAAATATGAGGACACTCACAAGAAAGAACACAAAAACCATGAACTCAGTATAGGAAGACACACAGAACAAAGAAAGCAGCAACACCACACACACACACAAAAAGCAAACGTAATGGCAGCAAATAATCCATACCTATAGATAATTACACTGAATGAAAATGGATTAAATACACCAATTAAGAGATAGAGTGTGGCAGAATGTATAAGAAAACAAGATCCTTCAATAAGCTGTCAGCAAGAGACACATCTTACACACAGAGACAAAAACAGGTTAAAAGTCAAAGGATGAAAAAAATTCAGTTAGCTAATTGCAATAAAAAACGCACAGGAGTAGCAGTACTAATCTCTGATAAAATAAACTTCTTCAAGGAAAAAAACAGCATAAGATAAAGATTAAAGGGACCATGAAACAAGATGACATAACAATAATAAATATCCATGCTCCCAATGAAAGAGCTCCAAAATATATAAAGCAAACTCTGTGTTGAAGGAGAATATTGAAAGTGCCACCGGCTGCCAAAAGAACCAATAGATCCATTTTGGAAGAAGTTCAGCTAGAGTGCTCCTTGAGTTAGTCCGGAAAACAAACCTCCATAAATTTACAAGTATCAAAATACTACACAAAGAATCTTCTCAGACCACAATGCTATCAAATAAGTAATGGACAATAGGAAGACCAAGGAAATAAAGTCAAATTCATGAAAACAGAATGACACCCTACTGAAAAGTGACTGGGCAGTAGAAGAAATAAAATGTGAACTCACAAATTTCCTAGACACAAATGAGATCAAAAACACAACATACCAAAATCTTTGGGACATGGCAAAAGCAGTGCTGATAGGACAATTTATTGCAGTAAATACACAAATCCAAAAGAAGAAAGAACCAAAATGATCACACTAACACAGCATCCCCAACATTTAGAAACAGACCAACAGAGGGAACCTACATCCACAAAAAGAAAAGAAATAGTAAAGATTAGAGCAGAAATAAATGAGATAGGAAACAGAAAAATTATAGAAACAATCAACAGGACAAGAAGCTGGTTCTTTGAAAGGATTAACAAAATACACAGACCATTGGCAAATAAGTGTCACATACAAAGGCAAGCAAGTCA
>NW_006408693.1:978667-980333 GCF_000296735.1 Chrysochloris asiatica
GACTGCAAGGTTGATTTGAACTGCAAGGTTGGAAGTCCAAATCCATCAGCTGCTCCTTGGAAACCCTATACAGTGTTGTTATGAGTTGGAATTGACTCGACAGTACTTAACAACAACAGATGGAGTTCTGGTGTGCTGTAGGATAAGCTTTAGACTGCTAAACAAGGAGTCTCTATGAGTCAGAACCCACTTGATGGAACACAGCCGCAACAACAATTTAAAGGGCTGGAAGGGGTAGAACTGAGGGGATGAAAAAACCTATTAAAGCCTTCCTTGCTTGCTAAGTTATAAACAAATAAAGTGTTAATTCGTTCTTCTTCTTTTTTTAATATGGTAGTTCTATTTCTACATGAGTTTTTTTGTTTGATTTTGTTTCAAAGCCAAAGCTTAAAAAAATCCTTGCATAGAACAAGAATGTGTTCTGTTTTCTTTCAAAGGATGCTGAAAGTCCTCAAAAATACAACTGCAAGTCAGTAACATTGATAATAATAAAAGAGTAATCTTCCCTCAAAGCCAGTGAATATTAGTTACAGACACAGAGTTGTTTTCTTCCCTTAAGTGTTTGTTCTTTGATAAAGGTGACTCTTTCATAGCAATGACATTTTTATTTATTTATTTTGAGAAAAAAAAACTTAACAGAGGCCATGACATGTATTCAATGTGAACCTATTTTTAAACACAAAGTAGTCTATATATAAACCAGGGAAATATGCTTTTTGAAAGACATAATTATCTTTTTGGAATATACTTCAAATATAAATTTGAAGGTTTTGTTTCAATTGATCTTTTATTTTATTTTCTCATACTTCTGATTGACTTCTATATATATATTGTTCCTAATGTCAGCGATTTCTTTTTCTTAAGTTCCTGTCCCATAACTGGTTACCATAAAACATGAATTTTCTCTTAAATAAATAAATGATAATAAGTATTGAATTTAGACCTCATTGAAAAATTTTAGTAAGAAAAAAGATGAATCTAAAATTCCTACATAAATATTCTTAACTTTTGATTTAGAAGAACAGTGTTAGTGGTTAAAGTAATTTAGTGAAATCAATAATTCACAAGCTTTAAAGCAATTATTATTTTGTTACAAATAATTTTATACTTTAGAGTCCTGATATGGCACTGTGAGACAAAGCACTGGACTGCAAGTTCGGTTTGAATCACAAGGTCGGTGATTTACACTCACCAGCTGCTTTCTAGGAATCCTATACAGGGTTGCTATGAGTCAGAACCAACTCAACAACACTTAACAACAACAAAAAAACAAACAAACAAGAATTTTGTACTTCAATATGATTTTAAATGAGAATTAGAATAGAAAGCTTAAAAGCACCAACCAAATTATGAATATGGTGCCATACCAGGTATTGGAATTAGTGTTTTTCTTACTTGACTCCCTTTTTTGTCAGTTGCTTTTAGAATTACTTTTTAAATGCATAAAAGATATTCTAAATTTTTTTAAAAACTGAAAATAATTGTAAACTACAGAAGATTTTTGATAAAACTTGCCCTGTCTAATTCCATCTCTATTTCCTTCTCGAAATAACCACTGTCAAGATGTCTTGATAATTACCGGTAATTGGAATGTGAAGGCTAGAAACAAAGAGGAAAGATCAGTGGTTAAGGAAAATGGCCTTGGTGAAAGAAGAAATGCTAGAGA
>NW_006408693.1:981087-983493 GCF_000296735.1 Chrysochloris asiatica
AAAAAAAAGGACAAGAAAGAAGGGAAAAGCAAAAATGGATGTCAAAAGAGACTTGCTCTCCAGTGTAGAGATGCTAAAGCAAATGAAAGAAGTGTATAAGAGCTGAACGGAAAAATTCAAAGGTCATTTTGAGAAGACAAAGTCAACTACTATAATGAAATGTGCAAAGACCTGGCATCAGAATCCCAAAAGGGAAGAACATACTCAGCAGTTCTCGAGCTGAAAGAAATGAAGAAAAAATTGAAGCATCAACTTGCAATATTGAAGAATTTCATGGGAAAAACAATGAATGATGAAGAAAGCTTCAAAGTAAGATGGATGCAATACAGAGAGTCACTGTACCAAAAAAGAAATGGTAGATGTTCAACCATTTCAAGAGGTATAATATGATCAAGAGCCAACATGTAAAATAGGCATTGGCAAAAATCAAAGCTCTAGAAAATGATGGAATACAACTTGAAATCTTTCTGCAAATGGATGCAGTACTGGAGGCACTCACTCATTTACACTAAGAAATTTGCAAGAGAGCTATCTGGCCAACTGATTGTAAGAAATTCATAGTTGTGCCTTTTTCAAAGAGAGGAGATCAAAAAGAATATCATTAATATCACATGCAAGTGAATTTTGACAAGGATAATTTAAAACTGAGACAACAGTATTTCAACAGAGAACTGCCAGAGATTCAAGCTGGATTCACATGAGGATGTGGAACAAGGGATATCATTATTGATATCAGATGAATCTTGGCTGAAAGCAGTGAATACTAGAAAGATGTTTACCTGAAACTTATTGACTATGCAGAGATTTTTGACTGTGTGGATCATGACAAGCCATGGATAAAATTTCAAAGAATAGGTATTCCAGAACACTTAATTGTGCTCATGAGTAGCTTGTACATAGACCAAGAGGCAATCATTTAAACAGAAAAAGGGAACATTGAGTGGTTTTAAATCAGGAAAAGTGTGCCAGATTTGTGGTGTTTCATCATAGTTACTAAAATTGAATACTGTGCAAATAGTCTAGAAGCTGGATTCTATGAAGAGGAACCTGACATCATGATTGGAGGAAGACTCACTAACAACCTTCAATATGCAGATGATGCAACCTTGCATTCTAAAAGCAAAGAAGATTTAAAACTTTTACTTAAGAAGATCAAAGACCACAATCTTCAATATAAATTGCACTTCAATGTGAAAAGAACAAAGTTACCTACCAGTGGAACAATGAAAATCATCGTGATAACTGGAGAAAAGACTGATGTTGTCAAACAATGAATTTTAATTGAATTCACCATTAACAATCATGGAAACAGCAATCAAGAAATCAAATGGTGTATTGCATTGAGTGTGTTGCACAAGGCTTCTTGAAAGTGTTTAAGAGCATAAACTGTCCATTTGAGGAATAATGTGCACCTGACCCAGGACATGTTATTTTCAATAATCTCATATGGATATGAAATTTAGAAAATGCATATTGGAAAGAATGGAAGACTTGATGCATTTGACTTATGGTAGTGGATAAAAATGTTCAAAGTACCATGGACTGCCAGAAAAATTAATAAATCTCTAAGGGAAGAAGTACAGCCAGAATGCTCCTTAGAAGCCAGGATGCTGAAATTTCGTCTCTCATAATTCTGATATATTATTAGGAGAGACTGTTCTTGGAGCAAGACATCATGTTTGAAAAAGTGGAAAGTCAGTAAAAACGAGGAAGACCCCCAAAGGGATGGATTATCGCAGTGGCACCTGCAATGGGCTCAGTTGTCACAATGATTGTATGGTTAACTCAGGACTGAGTAGTGCAGTGTTCTATTGTGCAATGGGTTGCTTCGAATCAGAATGGATTCAAGGGTACCTAACAACAACAAACTGCATATATTTTACAATTAAATGAATTTTAAAAACTTAAACAGATAGATGCAAACCTTGTGGTTCAAACCAATTTTGCAGTCCAGCACATCAACTAACCCACAGAATCACATCAGGACTATATATATATATGGCATACATACCTGTACATAAACATAAATATATATTATCCTTTGAACTATTGATATATGCAATTATATACATTTGAACAAATGTAAGATAATAAATTTTGTAATGAAATTCAAATAATGAATAAAAGAAAAAATTTTTAGGAAACTAGAAATAGAACTACACTTTAAATAAAACTATTTACAAACTTTATACACTAAGGTAAAACATTAAGAAGACAAGAAAGAAAGAAAAGATCAGAATGGATGTCAAAAGAGACACTGAAACTTGGTCTCCAGCATAGAGATGCAAAAGCAAATTGAAGAAATGAGGAGCTGAACAGAAAATTTCAAAGGTCAGCTCAAGAAGACAAAGTCAAATATTACAAAAAATGTGCAAAGCTATGAGTCAGAAAACCAAAAGGAAAGAA
>NW_006408693.1:984512-989011 GCF_000296735.1 Chrysochloris asiatica
AGTGTTTTGTTGTTAACTTTACCTCCTTCATTCACAAAAATAAGATGCATCTAATAGTCTCCCAAATTTTACTTCTATTTATTAAGTAAAACTGTGAATAACTCTCATTTTAACTAAAATATAAACAATTGAAAACTATACAGCAAATAACTGAAGTAAGAAATTACCATTTGAATAATTATCACAATTGAAAAGCAAAATATCCTTTTTCGCTGAGGTCCTTCTCATCAGAAGCAAAATGTACAATCAACTTTAGCTATGTGTGACACTATTGTTGTTTTTAAGTGTTGTTGAGTCATTTCTGACCCATAGAGACCCTGTTTAGGGTTTCCAAGGAGCGTTTGGTGAGCTTGAACCACTGATCTTGTGGTTCAAACAACTTTGTAGCCCTGCACATTAGCCCACAGCGCTACACCAGGACTCCACGTGTGAGACTATTGTTGTTGTTGTTATGTGCCGTGGAGTCGATTCCGACTCATAGCAACCCTGTACAGGGTTTCCGAGGCGGTGTAGAGTGAGCCAAAAGGTCTGTGGTCTAAGCCCACCAGATGTACCTTGGAAACCCTATACAAGGTCATTATGAGACGGAACAAGTTTGAAGGCATTTAACAACAAAGCATATTGTTGTTGTTTTTGTTGTCGTTAAGTACCATTGAGTCGGTTTCAACCCATAGTGACCCCGTATAGAGTTTCCGAGGAGCAGCTGGTAACCTTGAACCTTTGACCTCAAGGTTCAAACCGATTTTGCAATCCAGAACATTAACCCACAATGTTACATCCGAACTCCAAACAAAGCATATAGAAGTAGCAAATCAAAATATGCACTGCTCATTTAAGACTTGTCGAAATGGATTTATATTATAACATTTCATTTGCAGTAAGCTTTTATTCTACCATACCTGATATAATTGGTTTGACTCGTGTTCAAATTGTTAACTGCACCATATATTCAAATCATACCTTTGTTTCTGTTTCTTTATTACTTTTTAAAAAGGGGTTTATTTCTATGGTTTTCAGCAAATTGACTATGTTCAAAAAATAGAATAACTTTTATGAAATAATGAAACAGAAGTGCTTGGGTGGTGCTATAAGATAAGCCCTGGACTGCTAACCATAATGTTGGCGATTCAAATCCTATACAAGGTTATTTCAGTCAAAATGACTAGAAGATTCTTCATAAAGACAACAATGAGATAATTTACCCCAACTGTGTTTTATATATAGATACTGGTCTCTTAAAAACAAAAATGAGTGAACTATACTTTTGTTTAAGAGGTAATTTAGGCAGAAAAAACTTTTTAAAGGTAAAAATTAATGAAATTTTCATGAAACTGTCCACAATAAGTGATCATTAATGGAACTAAAATTATGGTGTGTTTTTTTCTTATATGAAGTCATCCTTCCGCTTGTATTTCATTGTTGTTGCTAGTGTTGAGTGTCCTCGAGTACATTGGAACTCACACAGTACTATATAGGGTTTGTGTGTTTGTTTTTTTGGTTTTTGGCTCTAACAAATGGAACTTTATTTTCTCACAGTTTAGGATACTAGAAGGTCTAATTCAGGGTGGCAGCTCTAGAGGAAAGCTTCCTCTCTCTCATGGCTCTGGGGGAAGGCCCTTCTCTCTCTCTCTCTCTCTTTTTTTTTTTTTAATGTTTTATTGTGAACTATGTGATAGTTTACATGGGAGAACATGAATTTTACATTCATCCTATCATATGTCGTTTCATTGCCATGGTTAAAATCCCCTCCATGCATCATCAACCAACCAAAGGGTATACCTTACAAGCCTGTCCCCTAGTCGTCAGCACACAGCCCCTCTCCCTCTCTACGTCTAAAGTCCCCAACTGCTCCATCTTTCCACGTCATTGTCTCTGCCTCCATCTCAGGCATCACTGCTTCTCTGGGAAGGGTCCGGCTCTCTGCTTTTGCGCTTCTTCCTTGATGGTCCCAGGGTCCTCCACTCCTTGACTGCATAGTTAATCACTCCACTCCTTGCTACAAAACGTCTACCTTTACATTTCCAACCCTCACAATCAGTCCTGATAACAATTATTCACTATTGTATCACAAGAGACCTATCCGCATTTCCTTTCATCAGCCCCACCTAGACAGATTGGATACTACTCAGTGGAGATTCTACCTTCCTCCATGCCCTCTGGATCTAAGTTCCCTCTTGAAAGCTTGTAAGCCAGTCACTTCTTGCCTTTATAGCCCACCACCCCCCATGCCCATTTTGGGTAGCCAATGTCCAAGTTGCCCATCCCTGTCTATTCTGTGGTTGGAGGGGGTGGGAATGATCCTTGCTGTAAATATTTGTTCCCTCTTTTGAGCTACTGCATCCATAGGTATAAGTCAAGTTCATCAAATTGTATCAGATTACTCTTTTTTTCCTCTTATTTCTTCTTCTAGTTGAGCTCTGATCATCCAGTCAACTATATAGGGTTTTTGAGGAGTGGTTTGTGGGTTTGAATTGCCAACCTTTCTGTTAGCAGTTCAGTGTTTATCCTGCAAAGCCTCACCAGGACTACACATTAATATGGCTATAATTAGATGTGTGAACTCCTGGTGTGGTGCCCTAAGATAAGAGTGGTATTGCTAACTACAAAGTCAGCAGTTCAAACTCACCATATACTCCTCAGAAACCCTACACAAGGTTGCTGTTAGTTGGAAGTGACTCAACGACACTCAACACCAATTGGATATATAGATGTTTTTGTTTTGTTTGTAATTCTTTCAATTGAGTGAATTATTTCCATGTTGTATTTAAAACGAATGTTTTCGTTGCTAGGAGAATGTAATTTTTGCATGCACATACATTTATTCACTTATGAATGTGAAAAATATTTTCGCTCTGCAACCAGTCAAATGCTTTGACTAACCAATCAAGCTGATTGGTTAGTCTGTTTGTACATTTCAATATAACTTTATGGGTAAGTGGAGACTATATTATTAGTTTCAGTAAGAGTAGACTAATAGCTTTCTATCATGTCCTCTTCTTAATGGATTTTAAAACATTATCCTACTGTTTCCTTGCAAATGATCTATAAATTCTCCATGGTTTTTTAGTGTATGAATAAATTGTCTGTGTCATCCTCTAGATATGAGCTTTTTTGAGGGTAGGAAAGCTATGAATGTCCATATTAAAGAGGGTACTGGTAATGTAGTATATCATCTAATTTCTCTTCAAGCCATCACCTGAAACTTCCACCAAACAATATTTCTTTCTTGCTAGGTTTGAGTAAAGTGGAAGAAGACGTTGATAAGATGACATGAATTAGCTGTTGATGTTTTCAAAGTTCATTGTAATAGTAAAAACTTGTAAATCTTAGAAGCAGGAGGGGGGTCTCACTGCCATGAAAGTAGAAAAGCCAGGAGTGGAGCCCATCCTTTGGACACTGAGATCCTGTGCATTGAACATCCTTTACCCAGGAACAGAAGTTGTGATATAAAATGATTAGCAAAGGAACAGTAGTAGTAGCAGCAAAAACAAAAACAAGAGCATGTGACTGATCATTGGGTTTTCCAGCCCATGAAGGAAGGAAAGCTGATTGACTTTGGGTGGGGAGATTACATGTAGGGTGGGACACCTCCAGGCAATTAAGTAGGGGAGTTAAGTTTTCTGCAGCTGGAGCTATCTTCAGGCTAAGGCTTATGGTGGAGTGGTGTAACCTATGGGTATTTACCAACTGCTGAAAGGAACAACTGTTCCCTGAATATTTTCAGAACTTTGTATTTTCTGTTACCTTTCATAATAAACCCCATTACTGTGAATATTGTCTATAGATTCTGTGTGGCTATTGAAATGGATTATCAAGCCCAACTGATACATAGAGAAGGTTGTGGGAGGAAAGGTTGGTGCCGTATTTTTACAGTATTTTTCATGCTTTTGCTACTATCTGTCAGTGTGTCCTATTATGGCCAATTGCATGTTGCTACTGACCTGAAAGCTATGCAATTAGTGTTTCAAATACCAGCAGGTCACTCAGAGTAGATAGGCTTTAGGTAAACTTTCAGACTAAGATAGACTAGAAAGGAAGGCCCATTGAATAATTTGTTGTTGTTGTTAAGTGCTATTGAGTTGGTTCCGACCCATAGCAACCCTGAACAGGGTTTCTGAGGCTGTAAATCTTTACGGGAACAGAAAGCTTCATCTTTCTCCAGCGGAGCAGCTGGTAGGTTTGAAGTACTGACCTTGTGGTTCACAGCCCGATTTGTAAAGTCTATGGATCATAGAATATTGTTTAAGACTTCAATATTTTTTATTATAAACACATAATCATAAGGGATTGATTAGTAGAGAAGGCTATCATTTTTGGCAAAATGGAGGGCCAGCCAAAGAGATGTAAACCATCCATGAAATGGATGAATACAATGGCTGATATAACAGAGTTAAATGCATCCATGATCATGAAAATATGGTAGGAATGGGCAATGATTTGTGCTGTTATACATGGGATCCCCATGAATTGGATATGTCTCAACAACCAAAGAGAGGTGA
>NW_006408693.1:990261-992551 GCF_000296735.1 Chrysochloris asiatica
GGTAGTGAGGTTGGCCAAGGATCGGACATTGTTTCCTTCTGCTGTGCATGGGGTCGCTATGTGTCGGTTCCAACTCGATGGCACCTGACAACAACAACAACAACTAATAGCATTTTGTATTCAGCCTATGGAATCTGATACTATGGATTCAAATACTGGTTCCATAACAAACTTGGAGGAAATCATTTACAAAACCTTGTTATACTCTTCATTTCTCAGTTTTAAAATGTGAAAACCTCCTTCACAGTTTTTTTATGACTTTACATTATATGGAACACCTATCTTGTTAAGTGGCACAAGAAAAGGAAAGTACATGGTAGTTACTATTACTAAAATTATGGCACAGTGTTAGTCACAAAGCACGTATTTGATGAACAAATAAAGGAACATATGAAAAGAAGCAGAAACAGACATTACGAATGTGAAAAATACATAAATCTTTGTTGTATTGAAAAAAAAAACAGTTTACTAAAAAGATTTTCTTAAATTGTATATTTTCCTATGGAAAATAATAGACAGAACTATTAACTTTCATCTGATGCAAAATATTCTTAATTCATCTAATTTTTACTAGGAAAACATATATACTTTTTTAGTGAGATCCTCTCTATATGTTTGCTGACAATTCCTTTACACATTGGAACTTTTGCATCAACCCAGACAAATTCTACCCACATATAAAATTAGGATAGACTGTATGAAAGTACAATTTTGTTCCTAAATTGAGTATGTAAAAATATCCTGGTATCCCACATACTAGTTTTTAAAATACTGATAATCTTTGATGGCAAGAAACCCTTCTGTCACTCACCCATACCACATCATGGACCTCTTTTGCAGTGTGGAAAATAAGCTCCAATTTTGCCATATCCCAAATTTCCTATCCTTTGAGGGTCCTGGCAAAAGAAATTTTATCCTTTGCTGTTCATATGATAATACTTCCATGATTTCATTGAAGTTACTTCATAAAATATAATGATAAACAGAAGGGTTACCTTTATTTTTTTCTAGTGGGAAAATTTTATACAGAGAAGTATGATTTCCCTCGTGGTTTGGAGTACCATATGTCCTTTTTCTGTTGCTTTAGTCTTTTTTTTTTTTAAGACAATAAAGATTAGATTTATCCGTTGTCATTTAAGAGATCCCCAAAACTAATCACAGCTCTCATCATCAGGTCAAAAAATAGTTAATTAAATTTACACACTCTGAGGAAAGCAAGGGAAAAATGATCTCATTAACAAGTTTAAAAAACTGCCATGAGCATTAAATCAGGGTGTGGGTTATTCAACATTAATTTTTGGTAGTTCATTTTGTGTGTTTTTTTCTCCTTTAAATACATTCTTTAACTGTGATGTATGGGTATATTTATGAATTTGTCAATGAACACTTACATGTCCATATTTCCAAGAGCTACAAAATGCTGTATCAAAAGGCAAACCAGTCTGGCTATTAACATAAGTGAAAGATAACCGGTTTTTCTGTTGCATCTTCTTCATACTCCAAAGAAATATTTCTTGTATTGAATTATTATTATTATTATTGTAAACTGAGATATAGTTTACATGGAAGAACATCGGCTTTACATCAACATTTCATTGCAATGATTACAATCTCCTCCATACATCAACATTCAATGGTATTTGCTTCCATTCACCCTGTTTTTGTTTGGTTTGAGGGGAGGAGGTGATGTGCACAAAAACACTCAGAAATACATAATCATTTGAGCAACCAAAGGACACATTCTGCTAGCCTGTCTCTTGGTCACCAGCACTCTGTTCCTCTCTTTCTATGAATCTAGAGTCCTCAGCTGCTCTATCTCACCATGTCCTCACCTCTGCCTCTATCTCTGGTGTCCTGCTTCTCTGGATTGGGTCCCATATTCTGCTCATGTTCTTCTTCATTGGAGGTCCTAGCATCCTGTGTTTCTGAACCATAGGATTAACTACTGCCCTATTTTTGTTATAAAACTTCTACCTTTAAGATGGGGATAAGATTCTGATGATTCAATAGTGACTAATTGTTATCATGACTGTTTGCTACTGTCACAAATGTAAAGGTAGAGTTTTGCAACAAAAGAGGGGAGTAATTAATCTTGCAGTCAGCCCAGGAACAGAGAACCCTAGGATCATCGAGGGAAAGTAGCATGAGTGGAATGTGAGGCCCTATCCAGAGAAGCAGCAACACCAGAGATGGAGGCAGAGATGAGAGGATGGATAGAGAGAACCCTTGAGGACTCTGTTGTTAAGTGCCGTCGAGTCGGTTCCGACCCATAGCGACCCTGTACAGGGTT
>NW_006408693.1:994859-1005293 GCF_000296735.1 Chrysochloris asiatica
TTCAACCGTTTCAAGTATATAATCAAGAACCAATGAAACTGAAGGAAGAAGTCCAAGGTGCATTGAAGGAATTGGCAAAGAACAAGGCACCAGGCATTGATGGAATAAAAATTGAAATCTTTCAAGAAAGTGAGGTGGCACAGGAGGCAGTCACTCATCTATGCCAAGAATTTTGGAAGACAACTATCTGGCCAATTGATTGGAAGAGATCCATGCTTGTGCCTATTACAAAGAGACGTCACCCAATGGAATACGGAAATCACTGGACAATCTCTTCTAATATCCCATGCAAGTAAAGTTTTACTAAAAGTAATACAGAAATGGCTACACACATACATTGACAGAGAACTTCCAGATGTTCAAGACGTATTCAGAAGAGGACGTGGAACAAGGGATATTGTTGCTGATCTCTGATGGATCTTGGCTGAAGCAGAAAATATCAGAAAGATGTTTACCTGTGTTTTATTGAATACACAAAGGTTTTTGATTTTATGGATCATGACAAGCTCTGGACAATATTGTGAAGTATGAGTATTCCAGAACATTTAATTGTGCTCATTAGGAATCTGTACATGGAACAAGAGGCTGCTGTTCGAACAGAACATAGGAACACTGAATAGTTTGAAATGAAGAAAGGTGTGTGACAGGGTTGTATTCTTTCACCATACTTATTCAACCTGTATGCAGAGCAAATAATCCGAGAATCTTGGTTATATGAAGAAAAACGTGACATCAGGATTGGAGGAAGACTCATTAACAACCTGCAATATGCAGATGATACAAACTTACTTGCTGAAAGTGAAGAGGACTTAAAATATTTACTGATAAAGATCAAAGAGTACAGCCTTCGGTATGGATTGCATCTGAATGCAAAGAAAATAAAAATCCTCACCTATGGACCAATAATTAATATTCTTATCAATGGAGAAAAGATTGAATTTGTCAAGGACTTCATTTTTCTTGGATCAACTATTAACACTCTTGGAGCAGCAATCAAGAGATCAAATGACGTATTGCATTAGGCAAATCTATTGCACAAGACCTTTTTTTAAGTGTTGAAGAACAAAGATGTCAGCTTGAAGACTAAGATGCACCTGACCCAAGCCATGGTATTTTCAATAACCTCATATGAATGCGAAAACTGGACAGTGAATAAGGAAGACCACAGAAGAATTGATGCTTGTGAGTTATGGTGTTAGAGAAGAATATTTAAAGTGCCAGGGGCTCCAAAAAGAACCAATAGATCTGTGTTGGAAGAAGTGCATCCAGAGTGTTCTTTGAAGACCTGGATGGCCAAACTTTGTCTCTCATATTTCGGACATATTGTCAGGAGGGTCCAGTCGCTGGAGAAAGATATCATGTTTGTTAAAGTGAAGGGTCAGAGAAAAAGAGAAAGACTCCCAGCAAAACGGATGGCCAAAGTTGCAGCATAAATGGGCTCAAGCCTGGCAATGATAGTGAGGTTGGCCCAAGACCTTCTGTTGTACACAAGGTCGCTATAAGTGGGTGCCGGCTCTATGGCACCTAGCAACAACAACCTTGGTTTGTGAACATTCTTTACTTTAAACACATTTATCTATTTATGAAGTTTTTTTCATTCTCATCACTAAATCCTGAGTTAGCTAAGTCATAAGGCCCTCAACCATTCATGTTCTATATAGTGTGATATCAGAGGGCATGGAAGCAAAGTTGACAATGCCTTTATATTTCATATATTGTATTGTTACTGTACTCTGCCTTATTGAATAATAATAATTTTAAAAAAGCATCAAAAGATCTAGGAAGTATAAATAGAGTCACTGTACCCAAAACAAATGGATGGCATATGATCAAGAGCCAATGGTACTAAAGGAAAAGTTCAAGGTGCACTAAAGGCATTGGTTAAAAACAAGTCTCTGGGAATTGAAACCACACTTTGAAATATTTAAAACTCATGAAGCACTCACTCATCTGTCCAAAGAAATTTGTAAGATAGCTAACTGGACAAGTGATTGGAAGAGATCCCATATTTGTTCCCATTCCAAAGAGAAATATCCAGCAGAATATAGAAATTGTCAGACAATATTCTTAATAGCACATGGAAGTAAAATTTTGTTAAGACAATTCTAAAATGGCTGTAGCAATACATTGACAGGGAACTTCCAGAGTTTTAAGCAAGATTCAGAGGAGGATGTAGAAAGAGGGATATCATTGTTGATGTTAGATGGATGCAGGCTGAGAGCACAGAATATCAGAACCTGTGCATTATTGTCAATGCAAAGACTTTTTACAGTGTAAATCATGACAAGCAATGGCCAACCTTATGGAGAATGAGTATTCCATAACACTTAACTGTGCTTATGAGGAAACCTCTACATAGACCAAGTAGAAGTTATTCAAACAGAACAAAGGAACACAGAATGGTTTAAAATCAGGAAAGGTGTGAGCAGGGTTGTATTGTTTCACCATACTTATTCAGTCTGTATGCTGAGCAAATAATCTACTTTAGCATCATGAATGTTAAAAAGTAGATTATGAACTATGCTTGGCACAAAACAGACTCAAAGAAAACTGCTTAGAGTTACTCTGAATTTGTAGAAGACAATTCATTTTCTCTTTATGGGTCTTGATTTTCTTTTATGTGAAAGAAGAAAATGTATTATACAATTTCCTTATCTTTTATTTTCTAAAATTTGATAGCTCTCATTTAATTTTGGTTTTGTGTTTTCTCCAAGACAGCTTTTTTTATGACAATGAATCGCAGAATGTTCCTTGGAAGCCAAAATCCTGGAGAAGGATATGTGCTCTGAAAAATAAAAATGCAAGACAAGAGTCAAAGAAGATTTTACTCAACCCAAATAAATACCTTAAAAAGAGTCAAAGAAAGAAGAGGGAAAAATAAATTTTTTCTTAACTCATTATTTTCTTTGGTTTTCATTAGACCAGATGGCCAATTTCCTTTTAGATCATAGAAAAGGTCTTTGACACATCATAAAATAAAGATTAGTCTAGAAACATGAAACTTGGCTTCTTGCCCCATCTCTGGTTCTGTAATTGACTCAGAGACTTTAAACTATTAAGAAGGCCCATCTATTCATTTTAAAAAGATGAGATTAGAGGGCCGGGACTTGATGATGGATAGGGAGAAGTGCAGTACACACCTCCAACAGTAATAACAAAGAATACTGGGTGAAGCAGGTTCAGGGTACAGACCCAGAACTCTGAACTACATATAAAGGCATGTTTGGAAGAATCAAAAGCTTATGGCTGGTGAAATTTGTAGCAGAAGCAAGAAAAGTGGAGTTTTTTGATCTGCAGATGTCAACAGGTGCTGGAGCAGTCATCTTGGGTGTGACTGAGCAGGAACAGGATCAGTGGAGTGATCCCACCACAGATGTCTGACCCATTGTCATAGGAAAAGTGTGAACCTTTTTTTCCTGTTCATTAGTTTCTCACTGCACGCCTCCACTCTGGTGATGAGAGCAGGTGACTGAGCAAGTGGATGCCCCAGCTCCACCTCCAAATGGTTTTACTATACATGTGCATGGATCTGTTCAGCAAAGCCCTAGGCACACAGAATCTAAGAAAGAGGAGAGGTCAACAGGAACGGCTTAAAATAGGATGGTATCCCAGAACAGCTCCAACTGGCTAAGCAAGAGGCATTAGAGTCATACTCATATTCTGCTATGCTTTTTTGTTTTGTTTTTGCAATAATAGACTGTAGTATCCAATCCGGTATTCTGCTTTTATTGCTGCTGTACTTTTATTTTTTGGATTTCCCTTTTACCTTGTGGGGGCCTCTTTCTCTCCCTACATTACATAAGAAGAGACAGCAATTGTGGTCAGATAGCCAAGCTACAATCACACTCTATAAAATCCCACCATCCAGGCAATATACAATCAATAGCTACTACAGTTACTTTGTGTTGAGTAAAAAAAAAATAAAAAGGGAAGCCCATCTCCTGATCAAATGTCTCAGGAGGCAATCAGAAAACTTAATAATACATCAACAAACATTCATCTAATTATTGGAAACACGTCTAATTATTGAAGATGCTCAAGAGAAAGTCAAAGATTTGGGCACATGTCCAGAAACAAGAAAGAATAACTGAAACAAATGAGCTTGAGGTAGACCTAGACTTCCCATTGGAAGGAGGCAGGCTTTGGAACTGCCTGAGAAGGAATTCAGGAGAATGATATTGACGTGCATCCAAATCTACACATAGAGGTTGAGAAAAATAAGGAAGCAGTAAGAAAAGTACTTCAAGTAACAATCAAATAAAATAAAAATAGCATTGGAAACAATTCACAACCTGCAAAAACAGGTCTAAACAATTAATAATAAAATATCAGAAATGGACAATATACTGAAAAGACAAAGCAGTGGAATTGAAGAGATGGAAGCCAGAATCAGTGAGCTGTAAAACAAATCTCTCAATACTGCTAAGATAGAAAAGAAAGCAGAAAAAAGGATTTAAAAAATCTAAGAAAGTCTAAGACTCATGTGGAACAACATGAAGAAGAATAACTTAAGAATTACTGGAATTCTGGAACAGGAAGGATCACACAATACTACAGAGATGACTGAAGAGCTTCTGGAAGAAATTTTCCCTAACATCCTGGAAAATGAATAGATAAATATCCAAGAAAGTCAAAGAACCTCAGGAAGGATAGAACCCAAAAGAAAACCACCAAGATATATCATAAAACTCTCCAAAATCAAAGATAAGGAGAGAATCCTGAAACCTGCTATGGAAAAGAAAAGTGTTACTTATAAAGGCAAGCAAATAAGATTAAGCTCTAATCTTTCAGCAGAAACCATACAAGCAAGAAGGCAATGGAGATACATATATATAAAATGTTTAAAGAAAGAATCTGCCAACCAAGAATCTTCTACCTAGCAAATCTGGCAATTAAATACAGTGGTGTAATAAAAACATTCCAGGATAAGCAGAAGCTAAGGGACTTTGTCAAAGCTAACCCAGTGCTTCAAAATATCCTAAAAGGATTTCTTTGGACTCAGAACTAACAAGAACAAACAACAACCGGAGATTGATATATGTGGCAACACCACTCAGAACTCAAGCAACAGATGGAAGAGTCAAGAGCAGAGCATAAATACAAGAATGAATTAAGAGAACCTGGGAAGTCAGTCTATGATCAAAACAATTACAGTGTGAAAGAAAGTAAAAATATAGGAACAGAGATCCAGGTTACAAGGAGGTCAGGTAGTTTTCAGGGAAAATAGACTGTTTTAAAAAGAGGAAAAAGGTAATAGAATAGGGAACCTCAAAGAAAGTTAATACATCACAACATACCAAGAAAATGAAAATTCAAGAACACAGAAACAAAAATATAAAGCTTAAGAAAAGGTAACCATACTAAAAGAAAAAAAAAAAATTCTTTGTTGCCTCCCAGGGGTGGGAGGAAGAGGATAGTACAGCAAGCATCTGAATAGCATAGTTTGGACATTGGGGGGGGCAATACACAAGGAGGGGGAAGGTGATGGAAGAAACAAGGTAGGCAGGGGAACACTTAGGCAAGTTTGCATTGACTAAATGGGACAAAGGTAAATAGTGATGCATACTCAGCTTTGGAACAACAGGGTTCTCTGATACAGAGATCGAGGCATAGTCTGAATCATTAAAGAGGAGAAATATTGTTAAGATGCTAGACTGTCTTATGAATGTTGGTTTCCTTATCCTACTATTGTAAAATAGACACCTGATTGGGATAGAAAGGATTATCAGGAAACATGATTACATAAAACTTGTAAGTCTGTCTTCAGTCTATAATTGATTAGAATACTTTAAAGGGGTTCCAGAACTTGCCCAATGAAATAGGATTTTTGCAGAGCCTTTGTAATGTATAGGAACTTATGTGGAAACCTGAGCCCCATCCAGAACCTTCTGAGGTGGGACATTCCCACTTGAAAGGACATATGGACCAGCATGGAGTGGCTAGAGGAACAGAAGGTACTTCTTGAAAGAAAGGCCAAAAGGAAAAAATCAAAAATATGAAAATGGTAGTCTGATTGACTACTACAAGAACAAGCAAAGTGGGGAGTCATCAAGGCAAGTAATCAAGTCCCTTCAGGACAAATCCCCTCCAAGACTGAAACTCAAAGGGAACACATAAACAGGTATGCAAGTTTTCTGGTGACCATGGTGGGCTACTGGTGAGAGAAAGAGGGAATAAGGCAGATATGAAGATATGGGCTGAGCTTGTCTATGTTCTGTAGACTCCTGTCAACCTGAAGATGAGAGAGAGAAAAGGAAGGGCTGGTTGGCCCAAAGTGTGGTGAGACCTGAGGACTCCTAAATCCATAGACAGGGCCTAGCCACAGAGGCAAGAGTGAAGCATCCAGCAGATATGAAGTGAGGGGAGATGCACAAACAAGAATGCCCAAACTTGCAGATAGTACCCATTTGACCTAGCTTCAACAGCTTGATGATCAGAACTCTATTAGAGGAAGATAAAGGAATTTAATAAAGGAAACAAGTGTAAATAACTACAATTTGATGAATATGACCTATACTTACGGGTGTAATAGCTCACAATACCAACTGAGAGGGAAGGAGTTTTCACATTAAGGATCAAACATATCCCCTCTGTACACGGGGTTGATAGGGATGGGCAACCTGGACATTAGCTAGCTAAAATGGGGGATGGGACAAGACTACAAAGGCACAAAGTGACTGACTTACAAGTTTTCAAGAGGGAGTTTAGTTTCAGACTGCAGGGGAAGGTAGAATCCCCACTGAAAAGCTTTCATCTTTTCTAGAAGGGTCTGGTGAAAGGAGATGGGGATAAGATTCTTATGATTCAATAATGAGTAATTGCTATCATGACTAATGGCAGACTGTCACAACTGAACAATAGAAGTTTTGTAACATAAAGCAGGGAGTAGATTACCTTACAGTACACGAACAAAGGATTTTAGGTCCATCAAGGGAGAAGAGCATGAGTGGAATGTGGGGCCCTATCCAGAGAAGCAGTGACAACAAAGATGGAGACGAAGATGATGACATGGAGACATAGAGCAGCTGAGGACTCTAGATTCATGGAAAGAGAAAGGCTGTCTGTCGGCAGCCTTTGGCAGGCTTGCAGAATGTGCCCTTTGGTTGTTTAAGTGATTATGTACCCCTGAGTGTTTTTGTGTACATCAAAAATAAAACCAGAGGGAATACAACCAAATGCTGCATGTAATGGTGATGCATGTAATCATTGCAATCATACAAAATACAATAGGATGAGTGCAAAACTGATGTTCTCCCAAGTAAACTATGACTCAATGCACAATAAAAGCTTAAAAAAAGAGAAAAGATTAGATGAGATCAAAGTTCTCTAAAATTTAGTGAACATATTTTTATGGAATGATTTTACACTTTATCCATTCAAAACGTATACTCTGGAAAAACTGGTGATGAGACTTTGAAGTAGAATAAATTTCGTAGACTTCATACAATTAAAAAATGAATTCTTATTAATAAAAAGTAATTGAACTTTCTTGACCACCCTAACTAAAGTTTTTTAATTTATTTATTTTACAGTAGTTTACCTGTTTGCCTTGTTTAAATGTAACTTTCCTAGGGACAAAGACCATGTCATTGTTATTATAACCATCGAAACTATAAAAAGCACTTGTCATATAATAGATCTTGATATTTATTTCTTTAAATAAATGAATGAAAAATAGAGATATCCTAAATGTCTTGGAATGGGAAAGGCATAACTCTTTATCTATACTACTCCTATTGCTTCCACATAACTATGGCCTAATCACATTAATAATATCTACTATTTTTGAAATTGCAAAACTAACATTTTTCCAAATTTGTACACTAATAAATTAGATTTCTCAAATATTTAATTAAAAGTAAAGCAATAAATAGCTTTCATGTACTCTTAGACTTAGATTCCTGGAAACAGAGACAGAGAAGCTAGATGTAAGAGGTATATTGAGGAGTGTATGGAATATTGGATAGCACAAACATTTAAGAATTCCGTTTTTAAGTGAAAGGTTGGAGGCTTGAGTCTACCCATTGGCACTTTGGAAAAATACATGAGGATATACTTCAAAGTATTGCAGACCCTGAAATCCTATGGAGCATAATTCTACTCTGATACACACTAGGCTGCTATAAATAAGAATGGACTTGACAGCCATTGGGTGGGGTTTTGTTTTTTATATTGGGCAGTGTTTTTAAGAACAACACCTGTGAGGAAGCAGGATGGGCCAGAGAGAAAATCAGAATTGTAATGCAATTACAACACTGCTTTTAATCTACCCCACAAAGATCTATATAGCAGAGATAATACTTACCTCAGAATTGTTCTCAATTGATGCAAATGGTTATGTGCTATAACCCATCACAGACTTCTTATTAGATGCAGGTTTCCCTAAGGACATAGCTGTATCCTTAGTAAAGTCACCAGTAAAGTCTTCTAGGCCCTGATTATTTTTCTTCCTGTGAACAGAAATTGTCTGCTGCTTTGAAGTCATTGTATTATTGTTATATTTGTATATAGTTCATGATTTTATGTTGGTATATTCTTATGCACTCACCAAATGTCTCCTGGTGGATATAGGGGATAAACGTATGTACCATTCTCTGCTGTTCATGAAGTTCATTTCAGGATGGAATTGGCTAATGTTGGCTGTTTTCATTGATCTGATGATAGCAGGTGGTATTGATTCTTGCCCAATGATGGGGCTTTATAGACATGGTAGTTGCCTCCTGTTGGATAAGGGAAGATGAGAAAATACTCACCTAGGAAATAAGGAAAGCACAGACAAATACACACACAACAGTAGAAAAAGAAAATGATAATAGGGCAAGCAACAACTAGAAAAATACTAAAACCCAAGAGGGAGAGGAAAATAAAGAGAAAAAAATAAAAAGAAAGAAGGAGAACTGAACTAAATTAGAGAGGAATTAGTAAATGGGAACGAGACCTGAAAGTAGTAATTTAAAACAAATAGAACTAAGCAAGAAAGAAGCAGCAGTGGTTGGGACAGAGAAGTAAAAAAAAAAAAAAAAAGAAGAAGAAGAAGCACAAACGAAAAAACGAATGTGGAAATAGAAAGGATAGGGATCAAAGGAGAGGAAGAAAAAGAAGAAATAATAAACAAATAAAACCAATGAAATGAAAAAACCAGGAGTGGTGCAAGACCCAAGAAGAAGAAAATTCTGGAGTCTCTTGTCATTTAAGGATTTCACATTGAAGGTGAGCAAAGAATGAGACGGTAACATTCTCAACCCTACATGGAATTCCTGTAGGGCCAGCTGTTGTTTTGTTCTGGACTCCAAAACAAAAATGGCAGTCTGATTGGCTACAACAAGCACGTTGTTCACCATGGAGCCAGCAAGGCAAGCAATCAAGTCCCTTCAGACAAACCCCCTTGCAAGAATGAACCTCAAAGGGAAAACATGAGCAGGAATGTAAGATTGCTGGTGACCACGTTGGTCAACTGGTGAATGAAAAAGGGGGAAAGGCAGCAATGAAGATACGGGCTGAGTTTGACCACATTCCATAGACTCCCGTCAACCTAGACATGATAGAGATAAGAGGAAGGGCTGGTTGGTTCGAAGTGTGGTGAGACCTGGGGACTTCTGAGCCCATGTGGTGAGACCTGGGGACTTAGCCATGCAGGACTAGAGCTGAAAGTGAAGCAACCAGCTGATATAAAGTGAGGGGAGACACACAAGAATGCTGAAACTTATAGATAGTACCCATTTGACATAGACTCAATGGCTTGATGATCAGAATTCACCTAGAGGAAGATAAAAAAAACAATTTTTGATAAAACAAATATAAATTGCTACAATTTGATGAACCTGACTTATACTTATGAATGTAGTAACTCAAAATACCAACTGAGAGGGAAGGAGTCTTCAAATCAAGTATCAATCCTATCCACTCTGTATACCAGGTTGATAAGGATGAGCAAATTAGACATTGGCTACCTAAAATGGGGGGAGTGAGGAGCTATAAAGGCACAAAGTTTTCAAGAGGGATTTTAGTTTTAGAGTGTGCGGGGGAAGGTAGAATCCCCACTGAATAGTTTTTATCTTGTCTAGATGGGTCTGGTGAAAGGAAATGGGAATAAGATTATTATGATTAAATAGTGAGTAATTGTTATCGTGACTAATTGCAACTATCACAATGTAAAAGTAGAAGTTCTGTAGGAAAAAGGGGGGAGTAGTTTATCTCACAGTCCAGCAACTGAGGATCATCAAGGGAGAAGAGCATGAACGGAATGTGGGACCCTATCCAGAAAAGCAGAAACACCAGAGATGGAGGTAGAGATGAGGAAATGAAGAAATAGAGTAGCTGAGGACCCTAGACTCATGGAAAGAGAAAGGCTGGGTGCTAGCGGCCAGTTGGCAGGCTTGCAGAATGTGCCCTTTGGTTGTTTAAATGATTATATATTCCCAAGTGTTTTTGTGT
>NW_006408693.1:1005393-1024321 GCF_000296735.1 Chrysochloris asiatica
CAAAACAAGAAAAAACAGAGGGAATAGAAGTAAATACTGTTGAATGATGATGCATGGAGGGGATTGCAATGAAACAAGGAGTGTAAAACTTATGTAAATTATCACTCAATTCACAATAAAAACTTTGAGAAAAAAAACCTTCTGTATTATATTTAATAACCTCTTTGTGATAGTTATTAAAAACATTTTCTTTTGTACACAACACCACAAATGAAGAATGTGAAAATATTCTTTGACTTTTTCAGAATGATGACAAGCACAATCTTGTGTAGAATCAGCAGGTAGACGAAATGGTAGCATTGTTAAAGTATGTTCCTTGGACATTACCAAGAGGACCAATATAGTCAGTATACTGAGAGCAGTGAGCATGATTATTTATACTAGACAAAAGTTTGACCAGTAACATCATTGCTATGAGGACCCAGCAGTCACTATGGAATGTAAGGAACATCATGCAATGAATAGCATGACTGAGACTTGGTAATCTACAACATTTTCAGTAAAGGAAAACAACAAAAGAAAAATGTATGCTTAAAAGCAGATGTCAAGTCTCCCACATGAGAAAGAATCCTCACAAAAAACCCTCAGCCAATATAAAATGACATAGTATTCAAAAGTGCAAAGTAAGAGAATTCAAACAGTATTGAGACAAATTAGAAAAGATCCTAGGTGTCAATGATTTGCTACTGAGGTGAGGTAACACAAAGTGTATTAAAGATGTAGAAGTATTTTAGGTGCTATGAGTGAAATGTGTATAGAGTAGGTGTCTACACAAATATTTAAGGTATCAAGAGTCAAGTTTACATATCAAAAATTCTTTAAATGTGTTTGAATTAATGCCCCATGCTTTGCCATTTACTAAGCTGGCAATCTTAGTGAACCTCTTTGAGCCTCAGTGTCTTCATATTTAAAATGCTTTCTTCATATGTAAACTATCAAGTTAATATGTAATCACACAAGAGGAGAGGAATGCAAGAGTTAAAACACAGATAAATAATTTTATATACACAATCCTGCAATAACGGTGATCTACTACCAGCTGTTCCGTGGGAGAAACATAAGGCTTACTGCTCCCATAAAGATTTACAGCCTCAGAAACCCTAGGTTTTCACTATGGGTCGGAACCGACTTCACGGCACATAACCACCACCACGACAGGTAGGCACATGAATAGATCCCAGACTGACTTAGTGAGTGAAGAAGAATGGAAGTGTCCCCACAAATATGTAAAAGTTCAACAGAGGATATTTATATATGGGCATTTATCTTTGCTGCAGAAATATTCCTGAATGTTGTGAAGCACGTTGTTGTTAGGTGCCGCTGAGTTACTTCCCACCAACCTTATGCACAGCAAAATAAACACTTCCTGGTCCTGCATAATCCTCATGATTGTTACATTTGAGCTCATTGTTTCTGCTTCTGTGTCAATCCATCTGGTTGGGGCTCTTCCTGTTTTTCACTGACCCACCACATTTCCAAGCATAATGTCCTTCTCTAGGTTTCTCCTGATAACATGCCCAAGGCATGAGAAATAAATTCTAACTGTCCTGAATTGCAAGGAGTATTCTTGCTATACTTCTCCTAAAACACACCTGTTTGTTCTGGCACAACATGGTAGTTTCAACTTCCTTCTCAAAAACCAGAATTGAAATGCATCAATTCTTCTACAGTCTTCCTTATGCACTGTCCAATTTCCACATGCATATAAAGTAGCTGAAAATACTATGACTTCACTCAGGTACTCCTTAGTCCTCAAACTGACATCTTTGTTCTTCAACAATTTAGAAAGGTCTTGTGCAGCAGATTTGCCTAATGCAGTATGTCCTTTCAGTTCTTGACTGCTGCTTCCAGGAGTTTGATTGTAGGTCAAAGCAAAATGAAGTCATCAACAACTTCAATTTATCTCTGTATATCAAGATGTTATTCACTGGTCCAGATGTGAGGGGTTTTGTTTTCTCTACATTATGTTGCAGTTCAGATTGAAGACAAATCTTTGATTTTTCCTTTACAAGTATTTTAAGAGTTCTTTGCTTTCAGCAGGGAAATTGTATTATCTACATATCACATGTTGTTAATGAGTCTTCTACCATGTCCTTCATATAATTCAGTTCCTCAGATTATTTGCTCAGCACACAGCCTGAATAAATTTGATAAAAGGATGCAATCCTGGCACATACCTTTCATGATTTTAAACCATTCAGTAGCTCTCTTCTGTTTCAATTATTGACTCTTGTTCTATGTACAAATCCTCATGAGCATAATTAAATATTATGGAATTCCCATTTCTAATAATATTATCCATAGCTTTTTATGATCCACATAGTCAAAAGCTTTTGCACAGTCAATAAAGTACAAGTAAACATCTTTCTGGTATTTTCTGCTTTGAGCCAAGATCTATCTGATGTCAGCAATGATATGTCTGGTTCTGCATCCTCTTCAGAATCTGTCTTGAATCTGCCAGCTCCATGTCAATGTAGTATTGCATCCATTCTTGAATTACTTTAAGAAAAAGTTTACTTGCATGAGAAATGATTTCTGCATTCCTTTGGGTTATCTCTATTTGAAATGGGCATACATATCTCCCAGTTGATTGGCCAAGTAGCTGTCCTCCAAATTTCTTGGAATAGGAGAGTGTGGTGCATTAAGTTTTTTAAAATATTTCAATTTGTACTCTGTCAATTCTGGTGGCTCTATTATGTGTGTATGTATGTGTGTATGTATGTTAGTATGTATTTATGTATGTACGTATGTGTGTATTTCTATTTATTTATTTAGCCAATGCCTTCAGTACCATTGGTTCTTGATTGTATGCTACTTCTTAAAAAGTTGAACATTATCCAATTCCTTTTGGTACTGTGATTTTGTGTATTTCTGAATCTTCTTCTTACTCTTTCTGCATTATTAAACATTTTTCTTATAAAAATCCTTCAATATTTCAAGTTGAGGCTTGAATTTTTTTTCAGTTCTTTCAGCTTGAGAAATGCTGAGTGTGTTCTTTCCTTTTGGCTTTCTAACGCTATGGCTCTGCACATTTCATTATAATACTTGACTTTGCTTTCCCAAGCTGCCCTTTGAAATTTTCTGTTTGGCTCTTTTACTTCCTCACTTCTTCCATTTGCTTTAGTGTCTCTGTGCTGAAAAGCAAGTTTCAGAGTCTCTTCTGGTTTCCATTTTGGTCTCTTATTTCTTTCCTGTCTTTTAAATTATATTTTCTTGCTTCCTATATGACGCTCTTCTGGTCTTTGGTCATTGTATCTAAGACATCAAATCTATTCTTGAGATGGTCTCTAAATTCAGATTGAATATGTTCAAGGTTATATTTTGGTTCTCATGGACTTGTTTTACTTCTTTTTTTTTTTCAACTTCAGGGTGAACTTGCATATGAACAATTGATACTCTGTTCTATATTCTGTTCTTGGCCTTTGCTTTAGCTATGACATAGACTTTTTCCACTGTCTTTTCCTACAGATATAACGAATTTGATTCTTGTTTAGTCCATCTGGAGTCCTGGTGTGATGCTGTGTGTTAATGCGCTAGACTGCACTGTCTGTTTGAGCCACAAGGTAGATGGTTCAAGTTCACAAACTACTCCTCAGAAACCCTATACAAGGCTGCTATGAGTGGGAATTGACTCAAAGGCACTTAACAACAACATAGTCCATCTGGTGAGATCTACACATATAGTCATATTTTATGCTGTGTAAAAGAGATATTTTCAATGAAAATGTCATTGGGCTTGCAAAATTCTGTCATGCAATCTCCAGCATCATTTCTATCACCAAAGCCATATTTCCAATCATTGATCTTTCCTCTCTGTTTTCAACCTTTGCATTCCAATCACCAATAATTATGAATACATCTTGATTGCATGCTGATCAACTTCAGACTGAAGAAGTTGATAGAATTCTTCATTTTCATCACCACTGGCTTTAGTGTTTGGGGCATAGATTTGAATAATGCTGTATTAACTGTCTTCAGTTGTTGGTGCATAAATTTGAGTAACAGTGGTACTAACAGGCTTTCCTCACAGGTGTATGCATATTATGCTATCACAGACTGCACTGTACTTCCAAGATAGATCTTGAAATATTGTTCCTGATACTGGATGCAATGCCATTCTTTTTCAATATATTGTTCCCAGCACAGTAAGTCACATGATTGACTAATTCAAAATGACCAATCCTAGTCCATTTCAGCTCAGTATTGTCTAGGATTCTGATCTTTATGTGTTCTATTTCATTTTTGACAACATCCCATTTTCCTAGATTTGTACTTCACACAGTCCATGTTCTGATTATTAATGGATAGGTGCAGATTTTTCACTTGAGTTTGACTTGTGTCCCTTGTGGGTTAATCAGCAAACAAATGACCGAAAAGCTTGAAGGCATTCACATCATTAAGGCCAATTCCACTTTGAGGAGGTTGCTCTTCTCCAGTAATATTCTGAATGCCTTTCAACATTAGGGACTCATCTTCACGCACTGTATCTGACAATGTTCTGATGACTTTCATTCATTTTTCAGTGGCTAAATATTCAAAAGTAGCCCACCTCTCCTTCTTCCAAATCTGTTTTATTCTGAAATCTGTGCTTAAACCTGTCCACGATGGATGACCCAACTGGAATATAAAATAACAGAGGCTAAACTTTCAGCATTACAGCAACATGTAAGGCACCACAATATAACAAATTGAAAATATGTGGTGGAAGGTGAATTTGCTGAAACAAAAATTATTAAGCTATGTGCAGGTTTTACTGATCTCATAGGACTGAAGACAAATGTTGGCAGTCTGAGAGGAGAAAAGCCTCTGGCAAAACTGTAAGCTTTTGATGGGAGCCCAAAATAATTCTTGATTAGAAATAAGAGGAAACAAGGAATACATTGACCATAATAAGAAATCAACTAGAATCTATCCATCTCAGTGCTAATTGGACTGAAGTCATGCCATTCTCCCTCCAGAAGAGCTTCAGGATATAAGCAAAAGTCAGTTTCTCTAAAAAAAGATAATTTCATTAATGAGTCTTGTGAGAGGGTTACATATATGTCTCTATGTTAGGGAGTCCTGGTGTGGTGCTGTGGGTTTATCTGCTGGACTAAAAAGTTGGTTTGAACTGCAAAGTTGGTGGTTCAAGCTCACCAACCGCTCCTTGGAAGCTCTATATAAGGTTGTTATGGGTTGGACTCGATGGCACTTAACAGCAACAATGTCTGTTTAGAGTGTTTCTTTCTACTTCATTGGTTGCTGTTCTCGTCTTTATTATCTTTCCTTTTATGTTTCATTTGCTAGTATTTATATTTTGTTTTTGTTTTTTCCCTAAATTCTTGAGATGCATGCTTAGAGCATTACGTTTGGTCTTTCTTTATCACAGGGGCATGTAAGTATAGTATAAACTGCTTTTCCTCACTGTAAGTCAAAAGTTTGCCATATTTATACATATTGGTTGATTGGTTGGTTATGTGCCATGGAATCGGTTCCGACTCATAGCGACCCTGTACAAGGTTTCCGAGGCTGTAAATCTTTACAGGAGCAGAAAGCCTCATCTTTCTCCTGCAGAACAGTTGGTAGTTTTGAACTGCTGACCTTGTGGTTCACAGCCCAATTCGTAATCACTACGCTACTACGTATGTGCTTAGTATTTGTACTATCTTCTTCCCTCCAAATATGCATAAGAATTTCAAAGAAATCCTACTAAGAACTCCAAATGAGAAATTAATTCAGGAAATGTAGATTGCTACTTCCTCACCTACTATATAATTCTGAAAATTTGCTTATGTTTTCCAGTTCATCAATTAGCATGACATTCATCATCAACAAATACAATGTAGAACATAATATTACTGGAGAAGAACAAACGTATCCTTGGATTTTACCATGGTTAAATGCATGAAACCATGGACTACGGAGTCCTCATGTGGCGCGGTAGGAAAAGCACTGGACCGCAAGTCAGTTTAAACCACAAGGTCAATGGTTCAAACTCACTAGTTGCTCCATGGAAACCCTGTACAGGGGCACTATGAGTTAGACCTGGCTTTATAGCACTTAAAAACAACAACATGACTATGCAAGGCAAACAGCACATTGCTAGGCATGAAAAAAAAAAATCAATATTTATATGTTGGTTGGTCAAAACAGTCTCTATTTTGTCATTTATTTGCCTCATTACTGAATGTACCACATCAGAAATACATTTTACAATGTATTTAAATAACAGAATATAATGGAAAGCATGATATTTACAAGCAAATAATAAGTATGTCAGGCTATAACAAAGTTTTTATCTCATTTCCTAAACACCCTGACAATAGAGACATTATTCACTTTTGTCCTTCCCTTTCAATTTACTCTTCAGTTGTATTCTATCTCTTTTTTATGATTATTAGGTTGCCTCTCTATCCTTCAACAGTGTATATTCATATCTCCACTTCTTATAACAGTCTTCTTGTTATTTATTAAATCATTCATTCAACAAATATATTTCATTGCTATAAACAAAAACATAAAAATCTGTAAACATTTTAAGTAAGACATTCCATTAGATGTGGTGGTGGTGGTGGTGGTTGTTTGCCGTGGAGCTGGTTCTGACTCATAGCCCTGTAAGGGTTTTTGAGGCTGTAAATCTTTACATGTGCAGAGAGCCTCATCTTTCCTCCACGGAACTGCTGGTAGATTCAAACTGCTGAACTGTGGTTAGCAGCCCAATTTGTAATCCAGGGCTCCTTAGATATAGATTTGAAAAACAAGTAGGGAATTGATAAGAGAAGAGTGTTCTTGTTGTTAAACTGTCATGGAGTTGGTTCCAACTCAAAGTGAACCTGTGTAGGGTTTCCAAGCAACAGCCGGTGAGTTTGAACTGTCAACCTTGCAGTTAGTAGTGATGTGCTTATTCTACAGTGTTACACTAGAATGCCAGGGGAAGAATAGTATTATCAAATACTCCAAAGCTAGAAAACACTTGGAAAGTGAAAGTAAGTGAAAGAAATTTAAAATGACTGCAGTACAGACACTAATGAAGAGAATGATGAACAATGAGGCTCATAGAAAGGAAGGAAGGAGGAAATATCTGCTTCAGGATTTCTTATAACCTTCTAGATAAATTCAAATTTCTTAAATTGTCATGAAAAGTTCTACTATATTTAGATGATATTTTCCCTTGTGGGTTTTCTAATTTAGCTTGGGTAATGAAACAAATAAATGGTATAATAGACATAGATTTGAATCACAATTTCAACATTTTCTGTGTAATTATTAATTAATTTTTCATAACCAAAATGTTAATGTGATATCTAATCATTAATTATAAAAATATAATTAATAATATCGTGCACAGAAACTGTTGGATTTGAAATAATTTGATATGTGCAAGTTGTCCCATTTCTATTAATATTAATTTAAGATAATGCATAAATTTAATGTGACAAACTTTCTGAAATAAAGTTCAATAAAATATTAATTATTATTTTCACTTTATTTTCATTCAACAGCAGAGTTCCATGAGAACAATTTTAAAATCACTTCATGGTGGTATAATTGGAACTTACTGAGATTGACATTAGACTTTACTTCTAATCTTCTAGAAAATGTAATTTAAGAGATTCAAAAGATCATCAAGGATTCTTAAGTCCATATTTCATTACTTTTTGAAAAAAATAAAGAGCATTATTGATTATTCTTTAGTTCAACTTTAAACATCTCTGAAAACAAGAAACTCTTCAGTACTCACTGGTGGTGGTAGTTACGGGCCAAGGAGTCAGTTCTGACTCATAACAACTCTGTATAGTGTTTCTGAAGCTTTAAATCTTTACAGGAACAGAAATCTTTCTTTTCCTCCCACAGAAACACTTATTTTAAAATTGCTCTGAGTTTAGCAACCTGACTCATAACCACTAAACTACCAGAGCTCCTTTCAATATTCACTATCAATACTCAAATATTGTTGCTGTTGTTAAGTGCTGTCGAGTTGGTTCTGACCCACAGCGACCTTGTACAGGGTTTCCAAGGAGTGGCTGGTGAGTTGGAACCACTGACCTTGTGACTTAAACCGACTTTGCAATCCTGTGCATTAACCCACAGTGTCTCCTTTTAATACTCACTATCAATATCAAATATAAGCTAGCCTAATTGGGACAGTACACCACTTGTCTGTCAGCTTTTTGTATTGTGGTGGCTTGCATATTGCTATGATGCTGGAAGATATGACACTGGTATTTTAAATATAAGCAGGTTAAAACAAGATGGACAGGTTTCAGCTGAGCTTCCAGACTAAGACAAGAAAGGAGCAGAGGTACACTACTACTGAATGTTTAGCCACTGACAACCACATTAATAGCAGTGGAACATGGTCATATAGCATCAGAATACTGAATACTGCAGCAATATAAATTGCTGTTGTTGTTAAGTACTGTGGCATCAGTTCCAACTCACAGCAACCATAAGGTTGCCAAGGAGCAGCTGGTGGGTTTGTTTGACAATTGTCAGTTAATATGCTGGAAAATTAGCTCCTCAAGTGGGTAGGCACTCAGAATATGACTGGGGAAAAGCTTTTTACTCAAAGTAGAGTTGACCATGACAATGAAAATGTAGTAAAGTCTTCAGGACCTTCATTTTCTGATGGGACACAACTTAAAATGGGGATAAAACACTGTACAAATCCATTAATAATTGGAACATGGAATATAAAAGCATGAACCTAGGAATATTAAAAGTTGTCAACAATGAAATAGAATGCATAAAGATTGATTCTTTGGCAGTAGTGAGCTGAAATTGACTGGTATTGGCCGTTCTGAATCTGAAAAATATATGGTTTACTATTACCGAAATGAAAAATTGAACATGTTGAAATATATGTTGTTTGAGATAGGATAGTATTCATACACATACAAGGAAAACCAGTTAATATCACTAGTATTCAAATATATGCACCAACCATTAAAACCAATGATGATAATGAAATTGAAGAATTCTACCAAATTAGGAGCTCTGGTAGCATAGCGGTTACGAATCAGGCTGAGAACTGCAAGGTCAGCAGTTGGAAACTACCAGCTGTTCCGCAGGAGAAAGATGAGGCTTTCTGCTTCCATAAGGATTTATAGCCTCGAAAACCCTGTACAGGGTCGCTATGACTTGGAATCGACTCCATGGCACATAACAATAACAACAACAATCAAATTCTTCAGTCTAAAATTGACCAAATATGTAATGAAGGTATGTTGATAATTACTGGTGAAGGATCAATAGTTGGAAAATATGGCCCTGATGATAGTTGGAGATCTCATAATATAATTTTGCAAGGCCAGCACTTCCTCAGTGCAAATACCGTTTTTAAACCACACAAAAGATGCCTATACGCATGGACATCAACAGTTTGAATACACTGAAATCTAATTGACTATATCTGTGGAAAGATACAGTGGGAAAGCTCCACATCATGAGCCAAAACAAGGCCAGAGCAGACTGTGGAACAGGACATCAATTGTTCATATGCAAGTTCAGGCTGACGCTGAAGAAAATTAACATAAGTCCATGAGATCTGAAACATGAACTTGAATAAATCCCATCTGAATTTAAAGATCATCTCAAGAACTTATTTGATGCATTAGCTACTAATAACCAAAGACCAGAAGAGTTGAGGAATGACATCAAGAACATCACACAGGAAGAAAACAAAAGGTTGTTAAGAAGACAAGAAAGGATAAAACTAAATTGGATGTCAGAAGAGATTCTAACACTTGCTTTCCAGTGTAGAGATGCTAAAGTGAATGGAAGAAATGAGGAGGCAAAAAAGCTGAACAGAAAATTTTAAAAGGTAATTTCCAAATGACAAAGTCAAATATTATAATGAAATGTACAAAGATCTGGAGTTAGAAAGTCAAAAGGAAAGAAAACATTACATTATGCAAATATGTTGCACAAAACCTCTTTAAAGTCTTCAAGAGCAAAGATGTCAGTTTGAGGACTAAGCTACACTTGACCCAAGCCACTGAGGACTAAGTTACACTTGACCCAAGACATAGTATTTTCAATAGCTTCATATGCATGTGAAAGTTGAACATTGAATAAGGAAGACTGTAGAAGAATTGATGTATCTGAGTTATGGTGTTTGAGAAGAATATTAAAAGTACTGTGGACTGCCAGAAGAACAAACAAATCTGTGTTGGAAAAATGATATCCAGAATGTTTTTTTAAAGTTAGGATAGTGAGACTTCTTCTCTCAAACTTAACTTCAGACATATTATCAGGAGGGACCAGTCCTTGGAGAAGGACATTATGCTTGATAAATTGGAAGGTCAACAAAAAAGAGGAAGTCCCTCAACAAGATGGATTGTCACAGTAGCAGCAGCAATGGGTTCAAGTGTAACAATTGTGAAGATGCTGCTGTACCAGGCAGTGTTTCTTTCTGTTGTCCTGAGTAGAATCTGACTTGAAGGCATCTAACAACAACAATAAGGGCAGTGAACATATTACAATATAGTATTTCAAAGCATATCTCTTCTAACCCTTCCCAATCTGACTGCTTTACATTTCTTAATAATTATGGTAATTCTAGAAACCAAGAATTTTGAGCAATTTTATTTTAGCAATTTAAACATATTTATTGATGAGAAATTGGATAATCTTAATAATCATAGCTAAATACATCATTTTCTTAGTGCTTGGAGAGGTGTCCAACATAAAACCACTAATAAACTATTTCTTTAAAATATTTTTCTAGAGCATTTTGGGGTAAAGTTAAACAGTATAATTAATGATTCCATTTGAAGGCCATTATAGGATGCGTAGTATAATTTAGAAAGGCCTACCATCTGGACAAATTTTGTTTCACTCAGTGGCATTCTATGAGGTTCAAATCTTAAAAAGTCCAGAAACATAAGTCAAATCTCTTTCCACAATACACACCAGATACTGATACAATATCAAATATGTTAAAGAATAAGTAAAAAACAAACTACCAATATGGTCATTTATACTTTGTTGTTGTTGCTGTTGTTGTTGTTGTTGAGTGCCAAGGAGTAAGCTCTAGCTTACAGCAATTCTGCATGGGATTTCTGAGGCTGTACGTTTCTGCAGGAGCAGAAAGCTTCATCTTTCTCCCACAAACTTTGATTATGGATAGATTATTACAACTATTTTCCAGGCATGCATTCTTATAATTTCACAATTATAAAGGCAAAGTCCTGATAGCAAGAATCAGATATTTTAAAAATGTAGTTAAAATATATGAACTGTAAATAAGAATTCTGACCCCCCTTTCCCCAAAACAAAAACAAAAACAAAACCCTGTTGTGGAGTTGATTCCAAATCATCATGACCCCACATGTTGCCAAATAGAACTAGACTTCATAGGGTTTCCAATGGCTGCGATCTCCAGGAAGCAGACCACCAGGTCTTTATTTCTAAATAGTCTCAGGGTGAATTCAAATCAACAAATTATCATGCCCATTCTAAAGAAGGAGAAAATTATCAAACAACAACACTGACATCGCATTATCTTCAGATAATCTAATTTCTCAGATTATTTTCTTAGCATACTGCTGATTATATTTAATGGTATAAGGATATAACCCTGGCATACATCTTTCTGGATTTTAAAATATTCACTATCACTTTGCTCTGTTAGAAAGACTGTTTCTTAGTGTATGTACAGGTTCCTAATGAACACAATTAAATTTTCTGGATTAACCATTCTTTGAAATGATATTCATAGTTTGTTATGATCCACACAATCAAATTCCTTTACATAGGCAATAAAACATAAGTAAGCATCTTCCTGGTATTTTCGGCTATTCGCTAAGATCTATCTGATATCTCTTGTTCCACATCCTCTTCTGAATTCAGCTTGAATTTCCGGCAGCTCCTTTTTAATGTAGTGATTCAATAACTTTTTAATTATCTTCAGAAATTTTTTCACTTGAATATTATATTAATAATATTGTTCAATGATTTCTGCATTCCATTGGATCAACTTTCTTTAGACTAGGCACAAATATGGATTTCTTCCAATCAGTTGACCAGATAGTTGTTTTCCAAATTTCTTGGCATAGACAAGTGAGCACCTCCTGCACTGTATCAGTTTGTTAAAACATTATAATTTGTATTCCATCAATTCCCAGAGCCTTGTTTGTAATTAATGCCTTCAGTGTAGCTTGGACTTCTCTCAATAACATCAGGTCTTGATCATATGGTTGAGCATCAGCAAATTATTTTGGTAGAGCCACTCTGTCTTTAGATGTTTTCTGCATCACTCAATATTTTGCTCATAGTATCCTTCTATATTTGAAGTCAAGGCTAGAAGCTTTTTATTTGGTTCTTTCAACTTGAGGAATGCTGAACATGTTATTCCCTTTTGGTTTTCCAACTCCAGGTCTTTGCACATTTCATTATAATACTTGACTTTGTCTTCTCAAAGTGCCCTTTGGAATTCTGTGTTCTATTTTTTACTTCATTATTTCTTCCAGTCAATTTAGCTACTCTACATTCAAGAGCAAGTTTCAGAGTCTATTCTGACATATGTTTTGGTCTTATGATTCTTTTCTATCTTTTAAACAATCTTATGTTTTCCTCATATATGATGTTCTTGATATCATCCTACAATTCTTCTGGTCTAAAGAAGTTAATATCTAATGTATCAAATTTATTTTTAATGGTCTTTATAATTCAAGTACATATTCAAGACCATACTTTGGTTTTCTTGGACTTGTTTTAATCTTCTTCAGCTTCAACCTGAACTTGCATATAAGCAATTCATAGTCTGTTCCAGGCTGCCTGTGGTCTTGTTTTGGCTGATGATATTGAACTTGTCAACTAAGTCTTCCCACAGATGTAGTCACTTTGATTGATTCCTATAAATTACAACTGGTGAAGTTCATATACATAATCTCCTTTTATGATGTAGTAAAAAGGTAGTTTGCAATGAATAAGTGATTGATCTTATAAAATTATATCCTGTGATTTCCAGCATCATTTCTGTCACCAACATTATATTTTGCAAATAGGGATTCTTCCTCTTTGTTTCCAAATTTCACATTCCAATAAGCAGTTATTGTCAATGGGTTTTGATTGCATGTTTGATCAATGTCAAGGTGAATAAGTAAGTAGATTTTTTTAAAAAAATCACCATCACTGGCTTTAATGGTTGTATATGAATTTGAATAATTGTGGTCTTCCTTGTTTGTGTATTGATATTAACCTATCACTATCAGCATTGAAAGGAGCTCTGGTAGTGTAGTGGATACGAGTCAGGCTGCCAACCTCAAGATCAGCAGTTCGAAACTACCACTGGTTCCACGGAAGAAAGAGGAGGTCTGCTCTGGTAGATCACCGTTGTACTTCAAGATAGATCTTGAAATGAAATGCTCTTTTTGATAATGAATGCAATGCCATTTTTCTTCAATTTAATATTTCTGGTATCGTATATAACTGTTTAATTCAAAATGGTCAGTACAAGTCCATGTCAGCTCACTAATGCCTAGGATGTTGATCCTTATACATTCTATTTCATGTTTTACAAGTTGTAATTTTCCTAGATTCATATTTCACACAGTCCATATTCTGATTATTAATGAATGTTTTCAGCTATTTCTTCTCATTTTGAGTTAAGTCCTATCAGCAAATGAAGGTCCAGAAAGCTTTGAATTATTCATGTCATTATGGTCAACTCTACTTTGCAGTGGCAGGTCTTTCCCAGTTGTATTCTCAGTGCCTTCCAAGCTAAGGATCTCATTTTTTGGCACCATATGAGACAATGGTCCATTGATAATCATAAGGTTTCAGTGGTTAACCTTTAAAAAGGTAGAAAACATCAGAAAGATCTTTACTTGTGCTGTATTGACTATACATTCTTTCAACTGTGTAAATTATGACAAACCATGATAGCATTGCAAAGAATGGATATTCCAGAATAATTCATTGTGCTTGAGAGGAACTTGTACATAAACCAAGAAAGAGGTAATTGTTAGAACAAAATAAGACAATACTGAACTATTTAAAATCAGGAAAGATGTGTACTAGGCTTGTATCTTGTCATCATACTTATGCAATCTGTATGCTAAACCAATAATCTGAGAAGCTGAATTATATGAAGAAGAACATGGCATCAGATTTGGAGGAAGACTTATTAATAACTGTCATATGAAGATGATACAACCATGTTTTCTGACAATGAAGAGGATTTAACATAATTACAGATCAAAATCAAAGACTAGAGTCTTCAGTATGGGTTGAAAATCAGTGTAAAGAAAACAAAAATCCTCACCAATAGACCAATAAATAACATCATGATAAATGAAGAAAATATTGAAGTTGTCAAGGATTTCATTTTGCTTGGACCCACAATCAGCACTCATGGAAGCATCAGTCAAGAAATCAAAGGATGTATTTAATTAGGTAAATCTACTGCATAAGAGTTCCTTAAAGTACTCAAGAGTAAAGATGTTAGTTTGAGGACCAAGGTGTGTCTGACCTCAACCATAGTATTTTCAATCATCTCTTATACTGCACAAGACCTTTTTAAAGTGTTGAAGAGCAAATATGTCAGCTTGAGGACTAAGGTGCGTCTGACCCAAGCCATGGTATTTTCAATAACCTCATAAGCATGTGAAATCTGGACAGTGAATAAGGAAGACCGTAGAAAAATTGAAGCTTTTGAGTTATGGTGTTAGAGGAGAATATTGAAAGTGCCATGGGCTGCCAAAAGGACCAACAGATCTGTATTGGAATAAGTTCAGCCAGAGTGCTCCTTGGTGGCCAAGATGGCCAAACTTTGTCTCTCATACTTTGGATATATTGTCAGGAGGAACCAGTCACTGGAGAAGGATATCATGTTTGGTTAGGTCAGAGAAAAAGAGGAAGACTCCCAGCGAGATGGATTGGCAAAGTGACAGCATCAATGGTCTCAAGCATGGCCACAATTGTGAGGTTGGCCCACAGCGTTTTGTTCTGCTGAGCATAAGGTTGCTGTGAGTCGGTACTGACTCGATGGCACTTAACAACAACAACATATGCATGCTAAAGGTAGACAATGAATAAGGAAGACTAGAGAAGAATAGATGCATGTGAAATTATGGTGTTGGAGAAGAATATTAAAAGTACTATAGGCTGCTAGAATAATAAACAAATCTTCATTGAAAGAAGTGCAAGAAAGGATGGTAATACTTCTCTCATACTTTGGACATATTTTCAGGCAGAACCAATCCCTGGAGAAGGGCATCATGATTGGCAAAGTGGAGGACTGGCCAAAAAGAAGATGACCCCCAATGACATGGATTGACATAGTGGCTACAGCAGTGAATTCAGATACAATTGTAAGGAAGGCTCAGGACCAGGCAGTGATTCACTGTTGTGCATAGAGTCACTATGAGTCAGAGGCCACTCAGTGGTACCTAAAACAACAATAATAAGCATTCAGAAGTAGCCCACCCTCTTTCTTGCTAGTCTGTTTTAGTCTGGAAGCTTAGTGAAACCTGTCCACCATTGTCACCCTGCTGGCAACCTGTGGCATAGCTCCCAGCATCACAGCAACACACAGTCATCACATTGTGACAAACTGACAGACAAGTAGTGGTACTTACAGAAATGAAAATAATCATTTAGGAAAATTCCTGAAACAATATTTAAAAAAAATTATTGCAATATTAACCTCCATGTTGCAAACTTAAGACATGGGAATAGAAATCTGCAAAATAATTAGCTAATAAGTGCTCATCATCCTCTTTATCTTACAACATATTTACTTCAATATATTTACAAGATGGTTTTCTGCTACCATGTTACTGGATTGAATAAATCCTTTTGGCAATCACTGCCCACTTAACAATCTTGACAAAATGTGTATGTTCTTTTTTAAAGAGGGGTAAAAATTGTTTTAGAATAGTGAGTAAAAGAAAACCCTGGTTTTAATTTAAAGTATACAAAGTCACACAACTTTGTATAAATAGTTAGCCTATTATTTTCTGGCCAATATTTTGTTCTCTCTAAAACTAAAGGGTATTTAATGTAGAAATCTATTTTGAGGATTACTTAAAATAAGTAAATTATGACTCTGCATAGCCTCAATAAATAGCAAGAACTGTCCTTTCCTTCTTCACATTAGTAATAGTTATGAAAGATTACAGTCTCATAGAAGATGTTCTTTTTTGTTTTCTTCAATTTACTTCTCTTCTTAATATTGTTTTGCTAAGTATATTTTTGAAATGCAGTATGCATTTTAAAGGTGATACAAAAATACAAAAGTGGAATAGGAATTATAAGAACAGATATTCCACTGTGCTCCCAAATTGCAAAATCATTAGCAAAATAATACTTGTTAAAAAAATACTTTTTATTTTCCATTTTAGATGGTCATTTTAACAATGCAAGGGAGACTTTTCATAATATGTATTCTTCAAGTCTATTAGTCTTGAGAGGAAGAAATGAGATAAGTCTTTAATTTGCTTCCTATGGTGCAGATTGAATTGGCTCACATTATTTCTTAATTTATTATTGACGCCTTTTTTAAAATAGAAACATTATGCTTAATGTGAACTCCAAGATATAAAATGTATGTGGTTGAATTTACATTGAAGTTATCCTGAATAAATAATAATTATAATCCTTTCCTTAAGATTTTAATTACTTTTCTGGATGTGGTACAGCATTAACCTTTGCCAAGGTTTTGAATTCTAAAACACAAGTCGGAAAACTACCTCCTTTTGAGATTAACAGCCACATTTTCTTTTTCAATGCATGTGCACCTCACCTAATAGCTTCAGCAGTTATGCCTAAATGTAGCAATAAATTCTAAAATAGTGAAGATGACATCAAGGCTCATATGCGTTCCACTTGTATATACGCAAAAGGAGAAGGGAAAAGGGAATGTAGTATATAAACTGTCATTTGGGGATAGCACAAAAATGCAGAGGGATTGCATTCCTGTGATGCCTCCATGTTAGTAAGTTCAAAGAAATATAAAACAATAGTATTCTTGGAAATTTGAATGAAATTTATAGTCCCAGAAGAAGGCAGCTATGGCTTAAAGAGCAAAATCATATATATAGGATCTACCTAATGCTTATAGCATCTTACTACCTAAAGTTAAAGGACAAATGAATGCATGAATTAGTTATTTCATTATTTCTCTGAATTTCTTATTGAATTTTCATGTTCTTACTGACTTCTCAACATAGAACTAGTTAACAAACATAGTACCACAAAAATTAATATACTGCAGGTTATTCAAAGAGTCCAAGTAGTGTAGTGGATTACGAGCTGTGCTATAATCACAACAACAGTAGTTTGAATCAATCAGTCGTTGTGGGAGAAAAGATGAGGCTTTCTACTCCTATAAAGATTTACAACTTCAGAAACTATGTAGGGTCACTATGAGTAGGAACTGACTTGGTGGCCAAACTTATTCACACTTAAAAAACAGCTATGGCTGCCAATGATTCTTTTCCAAATTTGCTTCAGCCCAGACTACAAGGCATCTGGAAGTAGAAAGACGTCTAACATATCTGAAAAAGAAGGTGATATAAAGTCATAAATAATAATGATATAAACTATAAAATAAGCATCACAAAAAGGTTTTTAAAAACGCACTATACAGGTTTAGAACAGTGAGTGATTGAGTGCTAAAATAAACATAAAATGAATCTAAGGCATCAAAACAAAATTGAGATGGACTATGGATTTCATTGGCAGTGAGGGAGAAGAGAGTAGAGGAAGAAAGCATAAGGTATTTTGTTAATAATAGCTCATTTTGAAAATCTTGAAACAGATCTAATATCCAAATGTATAAAACTTGAACAATAAACATACATCAAATAGAAGAATTTTTTTATCAGGAATCTGATACCATTATTATAAATTTATACATCAACCACTAAATCCAGTGACAATGAAATAGAAGAATTCTACCAACTTCTTTAGTCTGAAATTGATCAAACAAGGAATTAAGATATAGTGACAATTACTGGTGATTGGAAGTCAAGGGTTGGGAACAAGGAGGAAGGATCAGTAATTGGAAAATATAGTCATTGTGACAGAAATGATGCTGGAGACAACATGATGGAATTTTGCAAGATCAATGAATTATTCATTGCAAATATGTTTTTTTTTTTTTAAAAAAAAAAACAATATAAAATATGACAATACACCTGGATGTCACCAGATGGAATATGCAGAGATCAAATTGACTACATCTGTGGAAAGAGACTGTGGGAAAGCTCCATGTCATCAGCAAAAACAAGGCCAAGGTTGGACTGCGGAAGTTGCATATGAGCTGTTTTATACTTCAAGCTCACCAGCTCCTACTCAGGAACCCTATACAGGGCTGCTATGGGTCAAAACTGACTTGACAGCACTTAATAACAACAATAGTTGTTATGTGCCATGGAGTTGGTACTGTCTCCAGCAACCTGACAGATAGCTAGCTAGATAGCTAGCTAGATAGCTAGCTAGATAGGTAGATAGGTAGATAGATAGATAGATAGATAGATAGATAGATAGATAGATAGATAACATGTTATTATTGTTGTTAAGTGTAGAGTTTCTGAAGAGCGACTGATGATCTTGCACTGCCAAACTTGCAGTTCAAACTGACTTTGTAGTCCAGTGTATTAAATTATTAAATCTGCACCTCCACACCAGAACTCCAAATATATATAAGGAGTTATGATGTGGCACTGCAGGATAATGCCCTGGACATCAAGGTCAGTTGAACCACATTATTTGTGATCTGAACTAAAAATTTGGCTCTTCAAATTTACCATCTGTTCCTTGGAACCACCTTACAGGGTTGATTTGATTTAGAAGCAAATCATAGCATCCCTGTATACATATACACATTTATAATAAAATGTAAACACCACCATTTATTCTATTTCTCTTCATAATCATTGTCCTGTCTCATTTAGAATAGCTTAGCCAACCTTAATCAATAGGAATAATGATCAGCAAA